>NW_026682908.1:329876-659752 GCF_027887145.1 Ammospiza caudacuta | reverse complement strand
CCGCAGGTTTTCCTTGCCAGACAGAGTGGAAAAGCTTTCTGCTAGGATGTAGACCACAAAAGACGCTAAAGACGAAGGTACGATGCTCTCCGGAGCTAAGCGCCGCTCCCGGGAATCTTTCGGCAGAAGCGGCGCTAAGAGAGCACTGTGAGCGGTACAATGGTCTTTGCGCGAAGAAGCCGCTTCTTCGGCTCCGGGAGCCGGAGAGAGCGGCAGCATCGGAAAGGTGAAGAAGGAAGCTGTACAACACTGGGATTGTGTGCGCAGCTTGCCAACTGATAGAAAACAGTACCTTACCACTTTCCTGACGTTTCCAATCACATGAATATTCGATTGGAAGCTGTTTTGGACAACTTTTCTTTCCTTCATGCCAAACACTTGGCAGACCTCCGTGCAACGTCCAGAACACGATGGGAGATGTTTTCTGTGCTCCCGCAGGTTTTCCTTGCCAGACAGAGTGGAAAAGCTTTCTGCTAGGATGTAGACCACAAAAGATGCTAAAGACGAAGGTACGATTCTCTCCGGAGCTAAGCGCCGCTCCCGGGCTTCTTTCGGCAGAAGCGGCGCTAAGAGAGCACTGTGAGCGGTACAATCGTCTTTGCGCGAAGAAGCCGCTTCTTCGGCTCCGGGAGCCGGAGAGAGCGGCAGCATCGGAAAGGTGAAGAAGGAAGCCGTACAACACTGGGATTGTGTGCGCAGCTTGCCAACTGATAGAAAACAGTACCTTACACTTTCCTGACGTTTCCAATCACATGAATATTCGATTGGAAGCTGTTTTGGACAACTTTTCTTTCCTTCATGCCAAACACTTGGCAGACCTCCGTGCAACGTCCAGAAGACGATGGGAGATGTTTTCTGTGCTCCCACAGGTTTTCCTTGCCAGACAGAGTGGAAAAGCTTTTTGCTAGGATGTAGACCACAAAAGACGCTAAAGACGAAGGTACGATGCTCTCCGGAGCTAAGCGCCGCTCCCGGGAATCTTTCGGCAGAAGCGGCGCTAAGAGAGCACTGTGAGCGGTACAATCGTCTTTGCGCGAAGAAGCCGCTTCTTCGGCTCCGGGAGCCGGAGAGAGCGGCAGCATCGGAAAGGTGAAGAAGGAAGCTGTACAACACTGGGATTGTGTGCGCAGCTTGCCAACTGATAGAAAACAGTACCTTACCACTTTCCTGACGTTTCCAATCACATGAATATTCGATTGGAAGCTGTTTTGGACAACTTTTCTTTCCTTCATGCCAAACACTTGGCAGACCTCCGTGCAACGTCCAGAACACGATGGGAGATGTTTTCTGTGCTCCCGCAGGTTTTCCTTGCCAGACAGAGTGGAAAAGCTTTCTGCTAGGATGTAGACCACAAAAGACGCTAAAGACGAAGGTACGATGCTCTCCGGAGCTAAGCGCCGCTCCCGGGAATCTTTCGGCAGAAGCGGCGCTAAGAGAGCACTGTGAGCGGTACAATCGTCTTTGCGCGAAGAAGCCGCTTCTTCGGCTCCGGGAGCCGGAGAGAGCGGCAGCATCGGAAAGGTGAAGAAGGAAGCTGTACAACACTGGGATTGTGTGCGCAGCTTGCCAACTGATAGAAAACAGTACCTTACCACTTTCCTGACGTTTCCAATCACATGAATATTCGATTGGAAGCTGTTTTGGACAACTTTTCTTTCCTTCATGCCAAACACTTGGCAGACCTCCGTGCAACGTCCAGAACACGATGGGAGATGTTTTCTGTGCTCCCGCAGGTTTTCCTTGCCAGACAGAGTGGAAAAGCTTTCTGCTAGGATGTAGACCACAAAAGATGCTAAAGACGAAGGTACGATTCTCTCCGGAGCTAAGCGCCGCTCCCGGGCTTCTTTCGGCAGAAGCGGCGCTAAGAGAGCACTGTGAGCGGTACAATCGTCTTTGCGCGAAGAAGCCGCTTCTTCGGCTCCGGGAGCCGGAGAGAGCGGCAGCATCGGAAAGGTGAAGAAGGAAGCCGTACAACACTGGGATTGTGTGCGCAGCTTGCCAACTGATAGAAAACAGTACCTTACACTTTCCTGACGTTTCCAATCACATGAATATTCGATTGGAAGCTGTTTTGGACAACTTTTCTTTCCTTCATGCCAAACACTTGGCAGACCTCCGTGCAACGTCCAGAAGACGATGGGAGATGTTTTCTGTGCTCCCGCAGGTTTTCCTTGCCAGACAGAGTGGAAAAGCTTTCTGCTAGGATGTAGACCACAAAAGACGCTAAAGACGAAGGTACGATGCTCTCCGGAGCTAAGAGCCGCTTCCAGGCTTCTTTCGGCAGAAGCGGCGCTAAGAGAGCACTGTGAGCGGTACAATCGTCTTTGCGCGAAGAAGCCGCTTCTTCGGCTCCGGGAGCCGGAGAGAGCGGCAGCATCGGAAAGGTGAAGAAGGAAGCTGTACAACACTGGGATTGTGTGCGCAGCTTGCCAACTAATAGAAAACAGTACCTTACCACTTTCCTGACGTTTCCAATCACATGAATATTCGATTGGAAGCTGTTTTGGACAACTTTTCTTTCCTTCATGCCAAACACTTGGCAGACCTCCGTGCAACGTCCAGAACACGATGGGAGATGTTTTCTGTGCTCCCGCAGGTTTTCCTTGCCAGACAGAGTGGAAAAGCTTTCTGCTAGGATGTAGACCACAAAAGACGCTAAAGACGAAGGTACGATGCTCTCCGGAGCTAAGAGCCGCTCCCGGGCTTCTTTCGGCAGAAGCGGCGCTAAGAGAGCACTGTGAGCGGTACAATCGTCTTTGCGCGAAGAAGCCGCTTCTTCGGCTCCGGGAGCCGGAGAGAGCGGCAGCATCGGAAAGGTGAAGAAGGAAGCTGTACAACACTGGGATTGTGTGCGCAGCTTGCCAACTGATAGAAAACAGTACCTTACCACTTTCCTGACGTTTCCAATCGCATGAATATTCGATTGGAAGCTGTTTTGGACAACTTTTCTTTCCTTCATGCCAAACACTTGGCAGACCTCCGTGCAACGTCCAGAACACGATGGGAGATGTTTTCTGTGCTCCCGCAGGTTTTCCTTGCCAGACAGAGTGGAAAAGCTTTCTGCTAGGATGTAGACCACAAAAGATGCTAAAGACGAAGGTACGATGCTCTCCGGAGCTAAGAGCCGCTCCTGGGCTTCTTTCGGCTGAAGCGGCGCTAAGAGAGCACTGTGAGCGGTACAATCGTCTTTGCACAAAGAAGCCGCTTCTTCGGCTCCGGGAGCCGGAGAGAGCGGCAGCATCGGAAAGGTGAAGAAGGAAGCTGTACAACACTGGGATTGTGTGCGCAGCTTGCCAACTGATAGAAAACAGTACCTTACCACTTTCCTGACGTTTCCAATCACATGAATATTCGATTGGAAGCTGTTTTGGACAACTTTTCTTTCCTTCATGCCAAACACTTGGCAGACCTCCGTGCAACGTCCAGAACACGATGGGAGATGTTTTCTGTGCTCCTGCAGGTTTTCCTTGCCAGACAGAGTGGAAAAGCTTTCTGCTAGGATGTAGACCACAAAAGACGCTAAAGACGAAGGTACGATGCTCTCCGGAGCTAAGAGCCGCTCCCGGGCTTCTTTCGGCAGAAGCGGCGCTAAGAGAGCACTGTGAGCGGTACAATCGTCTTTGCGCTAAGAAGCCGCTTCTTCGGCTCCGGGAGCCGGAGAGAGCGGCAGCATCGGAAAGGTGAAGAAGGAAGCTGTACAACACTGGGATTGTGTGCGCAGCTTGCCAACTGATAGAAAACAGTACCTTACCACTTTCCTGACGTTTCCAATCACATGAATATTCGATTGGAAGCTGTTTTGGACAACTTTTCTTTCCTTCATGCCAAACAATTGGCAGACCTCCGTGCAACGTCCAGAACACGATGGGAGATGTTTTCTGTGCTCCCGCAGGTTTTCCTTGCCAGACAGAGTGGAAAAGCTTTCTGCTAGGATGTAGACCACAAAAGACGCTAAAGACGAAGGTACGATGCTCTCCGGAGCTAAGCGCCGCTCCCGGGCTTCTTTCGGCAGAAGCGGCGCTAAGAGAGCACTGTGAGCGGTACAATCGTCTTTGCGCGAAGAAGCCGCTTCTTCGGCTCCGGGAGCCGGAGAGAGCGGCAGCATCGGAAAGGTGAAGAAGGAAGCTGTACAACACTGGGATTGTGTGCGCAGCTTGCCAACTGATAGAAAACAGTACCTTACCACTTTCCTGACGTTTCCAATCACATGAATGTTCGATTGGAAGCTGTTTTGGACAACTTTTCTTTCCTTCATGCCAAACACTTGGCAGACCTCCGTGCAACGTCCAGAACACGATGGGAGATGTTTTCTGTGCTCCCGCAGGTTTTCCTTGCCAGACAGAGTGGAAAAGCTTTCTGCTAGGATGTAGACCACAAAAGACGCTAAAGACGAAGGTACGATGCTCTCCGGAGCTAAGAGCCGCTCCCGGGCTTCTTTCGGCAGAAGCGGCGCTAAGAGAGCACTGTGAGCGGTACAATCGTCTTTGCGCGAAGAAGCCGCTTCTTCGGCTCCGGGAGCCGGAGAGAGCGGCAGCATCGGAAAGGTGAAGAAGGAAGCTGTACAACACTGGGATTGTGTGCGCAGCTTGCCAACTGATAGAAAACAGTACCTTACACTTTCCTGACTTTTCCAATCACATGAATATTCGATTGGAAGCTGTTTTGGACAACTTTTCTTTCCTTCATGCCAAACACTTGGCAGACCTCCGTGCAACGTCCAGAACACGATGGGAGATGTTTTCTGTGCTCCCGCAGGTTTTCCTTGCCAGACAGAGTGGAAAAGCTTTCTGCTAGGATGTAGACCACAAAAGACGCTAAAGACGAAGGTACGATGCTCTCCGGAGCTAAGAGCCGCTCCCGGGCTTCTTTCGGCAGAAGCGGCGCTAAGAGAGCACTGTAAGCGGTACAATGGTCTTTGCGCGAAGAAGCCGCTTCTTCGGCTCCGGGAGCCGGAGAGAGCGGCAGCATCGGAAAGGTGAAGAAGGAAGCTGTACAACACTGGGATTGTGTGCGCAGCTTGCCAACTGATAGAAAACAGTACCTTACCACTTTCCTGACGTTTCCAATCACATGAATATTCGATAAGAAGCTGTTTTGGACAACTTTTCTTTCCTTCATGCCAAACACTTGGCAGAACTCCGTACAACGTCCAGAACACGATGGGAGATATTTTCTGTGCTCCCACAGGTTTTCCTTGCCAGACAGAGTGGAAAAGCTTTCTGCTAGGATGTAGACCACAAAAGACGCTAAAGACGAAGGTACGATGCTCTCCAGAGCTAAGCGCCGCTCCCGGGAATCTTTCGGCAGAAGCGGCGCTAAGAGAGCACTGTGAGCGGTACAATCGTCTTTGCGCGAAGAAGCCGCTTCTTCGGCTCCGGGAGCCGGAGAGAGCGGCAGCATCGGAAAGGTGAAGAAGGAAGCCGTACAACACTGGGATTGTGTGCGCAGCTTGCCAACTGATAGAAAACAGTACCTTACCACTTTCCTGACGTTTCCAATCACATGAATCTTCGATTGGAAGCTGTTTTGGACAACTTTTCTTTCCTTCATGCCAAACACTTGGCAGACCTCCGTGAACGTCCAGAACACGATGGGAGATGTTTTCTGTGCTCCCGCAGGTTTTCCTTGCCAGACAGAGTGGAAAAGCTTTCTGCTAGGATGTAGACCACAAAAGATGCTAAAGACGACGGTACGATTCTCTCCGGAGCTAAGCGCCGATCCCGGGCTTCTTTCGGCAGAAGCGGCGCTAAGAGAGCACTGTGAGCGGTACAATGGTCTTTGCGCGAAGAAGCCGCTTCTTCGGCTCCGGGAGCCGGAGAGAGCGGCAGCATCGGAAAGGTGAAGAAGGAAGCTGTACAACACTGGGATTGTGTGCGCAGCTTGCCAACTGATAGAAAACAGTACCTTACCACTTTCCTGACGTTTCCAATCACATGAATATTCGATAAGAAGCTGTTTTGGACAACTTTTCTTTCCTTCATGCCAAACACTTGGCAGAACTCCGTACAACGTCCAGAACACGATGGGAGATATTTTCTGTGCTCCCACAGGTTTTCCTTGCCAGACAGAGTGGAAAAGCTTTCTGCTAGGATGTAGACCACAAAAGACGCTAAAGACGAAGGTACGATGCTCTCCGGAGCTAAGCGCCGCTCCCGGGAATCTTTCGGCAGAAGCGGCGCTAAGAGAGCACTGTGAGCGGTACAATCGTCTTTGCGCGAAGAAGCCGCTTCTTCGGCTCCGGGAGCCGGAGAGAGCGGCAGCATCGGAAAGGTGAAGAAGGAAGCTGTACAACACTGGGATTGTGTGCGCAGCTTGCCAACTAATAGAAAACAGTACCTTACCACTTTCCTGACGTTTCCAATCACATGAATATTCGATTGGAAGCTGTTTTGGACAACTTTTCTTTCCTTCATGCCAAACACTTGGCAGACCTCCGTGCAACGTCCAGAACACGATGGGAGATGTTTTCTGTGCTCCCGCAGGTTTTCCTTGCCAGACAGAGTGGAAAAGCTTTCTGCTAGGATGTAGACCACAAAAGACGCTAAAGACGAAGGTACGATGCTCTCCGGAGCTAAGAGCCGCTCCCGGGCTTCTTTCGGCAGAAGCGGCGCTAAGAGAGCACTGTGAGCGGTACAATCGTCTTTGCGCGAAGAAGCCGCTTCTTCGGCTCCGGGAGCCGGAGAGAGCGGCAGCATCGGAAAGGTGAAGAAGGAAGCTGTACAACACTGGGATTGTGTGCGCAGCTTGCCAACTGATAGAAAACAGTACCTTACCACTTTCCTGACGTTTCCAATCGCATGAATATTCGATTGGAAGCTGTTTTGGACAACTTTTCTTTCCTTCATGCCAAACACTTGGCAGACCTCCGTGCAACGTCCAGAACACGATGGGAGATGTTTTCTGTGCTCCCGCAGGTTTTCCTTGCCAGACAGAGTGGAAAAGCTTTCTGCTAGGATGTAGACCACAAAAGATGCTAAAGACGAAGGTACGATGCTCTCCGGAGCTAAGAGCCGCTCCTGGGCTTCTTTCGGCTGAAGCGGCGCTAAGAGAGCACTGTGAGCGGTACAATCGTCTTTGCACAAAGAAGCCGCTTCTTCGGCTCCGGGAGCCGGAGAGAGCGGCAGCATCGGAAAGGTGAAGAAGGAAGCTGTACAACACTGGGATTGTGTGCGCAGCTTGCCAACTGATAGAAAACAGTACCTTACCACTTTCCTGACGTTTCCAATCACATGAATATTCGATTGGAAGCTGTTTTGGACAACTTTTCTTTCCTTCATGCCAAACACTTGGCAGACCTCCGTGCAACGTCCAGAACACGATGGGAGATGTTTTCTGTGCTCCTGCAGGTTTTCCTTGCCAGACAGAGTGGAAAAGCTTTCTGCTAGGATGTAGACCACAAAAGACGCTAAAGACGAAGGTACGATGCTCTCCGGAGCTAAGAGCCGCTCCCGGGCTTCTTTCGGCAGAAGCGGCGCTAAGAGAGCACTGTGAGCGGTACAATCGTCTTTGCGCTAAGAAGCCGCTTCTTCGGCTCCGGGAGCCGGAGAGAGCGGCAGCATCGGAAAGGTGAAGAAGGAAGCTGTACAACACTGGGATTGTGTGCGCAGCTTGCCAACTGATAGAAAACAGTACCTTACCACTTTCCTGACGTTTCCAATCACATGAATATTCGATTGGAAGCTGTTTTGGACAACTTTTCTTTCCTTCATGCCAAACAATTGGCAGACCTCCGTGCAACGTCCAGAACACGATGGGAGATGTTTTCTGTGCTCCCGCAGGTTTTCCTTGCCAGACAGAGTGGAAAAGCTTTCTGCTAGGATGTAGACCACAAAAGACGCTAAAGACGAAGGTACGATGCTCTCCGGAGCTAAGCGCCGCTCCCGGGCTTCTTTCGGCAGAAGCGGCGCTAAGAGAGCACTGTGAGCGGTACAATCGTCTTTGCGCGAAGAAGCCGCTTCTTCGGCTCCGGGAGCCGGAGAGAGCGGCAGCATCGGAAAGGTGAAGAAGGAAGCTGTACAACACTGGGATTGTGTGCGCAGCTTGCCAACTGATAGAAAACAGTACCTTACCACTTTCCTGACGTTTCCAATCACATGAATGTTCGATTGGAAGCTGTTTTGGACAACTTTTCTTTCCTTCATGCCAAACACTTGGCAGACCTCCGTGCAACGTCCAGAACACGATGGGAGATGTTTTCTGTGCTCCCGCAGGTTTTCCTTGCCAGACAGAGTGGAAAAGCTTTCTGCTAGGATGTAGACCACAAAAGACGCTAAAGACGAAGGTACGATGCTCTCCGGAGCTAAGAGCCGCTCCCGGGCTTCTTTCGGCAGAAGCGGCGCTAAGAGAGCACTGTGAGCGGTACAATCGTCTTTGCGCGAAGAAGCCGCTTCTTCGGCTCCGGGAGCCGGAGAGAGCGGCAGCATCGGAAAGGTGAAGAAGGAAGCTGTACAACACTGGGATTGTGTGCGCAGCTTGCCAACTGATAGAAAACAGTACCTTACACTTTCCTGACTTTTCCAATCACATGAATATTCGATTGGAAGCTGTTTTGGACAACTTTTCTTTCCTTCATGCCAAACACTTGGCAGACCTCCGTGCAACGTCCAGAACACGATGGGAGATGTTTTCTGTGCTCCCGCAGGTTTTCCTTGCCAGACAGAGTGGAAAAGCTTTCTGCTAGGATGTAGACCACAAAAGACGCTAAAGACGAAGGTACGATGCTCTCCGGAGCTAAGAGCCGCTCCCGGGCTTCTTTCGGCAGAAGCGGCGCTAAGAGAGCACTGTAAGCGGTACAATGGTCTTTGCGCGAAGAAGCCGCTTCTTCGGCTCCGGGAGCCGGAGAGAGCGGCAGCATCGGAAAGGTGAAGAAGGAAGCTGTACAACACTGGGATTGTGTGCGCAGCTTGCCAACTGATAGAAAACAGTACCTTACCACTTTCCTGACGTTTCCAATCACATGAATATTCGATAAGAAGCTGTTTTGGACAACTTTTCTTTCCTTCATGCCAAACACTTGGCAGAACTCCGTACAACGTCCAGAACACGATGGGAGATATTTTCTGTGCTCCCACAGGTTTTCCTTGCCAGACAGAGTGGAAAAGCTTTCTGCTAGGATGTAGACCACAAAAGACGCTAAAGACGAAGGTACGATGCTCTCCAGAGCTAAGCGCCGCTCCCGGGAATCTTTCGGCAGAAGCGGCGCTAAGAGAGCACTGTGAGCGGTACAATCGTCTTTGCGCGAAGAAGCCGCTTCTTCGGCTCCGGGAGCCGGAGAGAGCGGCAGCATCGGAAAGGTGAAGAAGGAAGCCGTACAACACTGGGATTGTGTGCGCAGCTTGCCAACTGATAGAAAACAGTACCTTACCACTTTCCTGACGTTTCCAATCACATGAATCTTCGATTGGAAGCTGTTTTGGACAACTTTTCTTTCCTTCATGCCAAACACTTGGCAGACCTCCGTGAACGTCCAGAACACGATGGGAGATGTTTTCTGTGCTCCCGCAGGTTTTCCTTGCCAGACAGAGTGGAAAAGCTTTCTGCTAGGATGTAGACCACAAAAGATGCTAAAGACGACGGTACGATTCTCTCCGGAGCTAAGCGCCGATCCCGGGCTTCTTTCGGCAGAAGCGGCGCTAAGAGAGCACTGTGAGCGGTACAATGGTCTTTGCGCGAAGAAGCCGCTTCTTCGGCTCCGGGAGCCGGAGAGAGCGGCAGCATCGGAAAGGTGAAGAAGGAAGCTGTACAACACTGGGATTGTGTGCGCAGCTTGCCAACTGATAGAAAACAGTACCTTACCACTTTCCTGACGTTTCCAATCACATGAATATTCGATAAGAAGCTGTTTTGGACAACTTTTCTTTCCTTCATGCCAAACACTTGGCAGAACTCCGTACAACGTCCAGAACACGATGGGAGATATTTTCTGTGCTCCCACAGGTTTTCCTTGCCAGACAGAGTGGAAAAGCTTTCTGCTAGGATGTAGACCACAAAAGACGCTAAAGACGAAGGTACGATGCTCTCCGGAGCTAAGCGCCGCTCCCGGGAATCTTTCGGCAGAAGCGGCGCTAAGAGAGCACTGTGAGCGGTACAATGGTCTTTGCGCGAAGAAGCCGCTTCTTCGGCTCCGGGAGCCGGAGAGAGCGGCAGCATCGGAAAGGTGAAGAAGGAAGCTGTACAACACTGGGATTGTGTGCGCAGCTTGCCAACTGATAGAAAACAGTACCTTACCACTTTCCTGACGTTTCCAATCACATGAATCTTCGATTGGAAGCTGTTTTGGACAACTTTTCTTTCCTTCATGCCAAACACTTGGCAGACCTCCGTGCAACGTCCAGAACACGATGGGAGATGTTTTCTGTGCTCCCGCAGGTTTTCCTTGCCAGACAGAGTGGAAAAGCTTTCTGCTAGGATGTAGACCACAAAAGATGCTAAAGACGAAGGTACGATTCTCTCCGGAGCTAAGCGCCGATCCCGGGCTTCTTTCGGAAGAAGCGGCGCTAAGAGAGCACTGTGAGCGGTACAATCGTCTTTGCGCGAAGAAGCCGCTTCTTCAGCTCCGGGAGCCGGAGAGAGCGGCAGCATCGGAAAGGTGAAGAAGGAAGCCGTACAACACTGGGATTGTGTGCGCAGCTTGCCAACTGATAGAAAACAGTACCTTACCACTTTCCTGACGTTTCCAATCACATGAATATTCGATTGGAAGCTGTTTTGGACAACTTTTCTTTCCTTCATGCCAAACACTTGGCAGACCTCCGTGCAACGTCCAGAACACGATGGGAGATGTTTTCTGTGCTCCCGCAGGTTTTCCTTGCCAGACAGAGTGGAAAAGCTTTCTGCTAGGATGTAGACCACAAAAGACGCTAAAGACGAAGGTACGATGCTCTCCGGAGCTAAGCGCCGCTCCCGGGAATCTTTCGGCAGAAGCGGCGCTAAGAGAGCACTGTGAGCGGTACAATGGTCTTTGCGCGAAGAAGCCGCTTCTTCGGCTCCGGGAGCCGGAGAGAGCGGCAGCATCGGAAAGGTGAAGAAGGAAGCTGTACAACACTGGGATTGTGTGCGCAGCTTGCCAACTGATAGAAAACAGTACCTTACCACTTTCCTGACGTTTCCAATCACATGAATATTCGATTGGAAGCTGTTTTGGACAACTTTTCTTTCCTTCATGCCAAACACTTGGCAGACCTCCGTGCAACGTCCAGAACACGATGGGAGATGTTTTCTGTGCTCCCGCAGGTTTTCCTTGCCAGACAGAGTGGAAAAGCTTTCTGCTAGGATGTAGACCACAAAAGATGCTAAAGACGAAGGTACGATTCTCTCCGGAGCTAAGCGCCGCTCCCGGGCTTCTTTCGGCAGAAGCGGCGCTAAGAGAGCACTGTGAGCGGTACAATCGTCTTTGCGCGAAGAAGCCGCTTCTTCGGCTCCGGGAGCCGGAGAGAGCGGCAGCATCGGAAAGGTGAAGAAGGAAGCCGTACAACACTGGGATTGTGTGCGCAGCTTGCCAACTGATAGAAAACAGTACCTTACACTTTCCTGACGTTTCCAATCACATGAATATTCGATTGGAAGCTGTTTTGGACAACTTTTCTTTCCTTCATGCCAAACACTTGGCAGACCTCCGTGCAACGTCCAGAAGACGATGGGAGATGTTTTCTGTGCTCCCGCAGGCTTTCCTTGCCAGACAGAGTGGAAAAGCTTTTTGCTAGGATGTAGACCACAAAAGACGCTAAAGACGAAGGTACGATGCTCTCCGGAGCTAAGCGCCGCTCCCGGGAATCTTTCGGCAGAAGCGGCGCTAAGAGAGCACTGTGAGCGGTACAATCGTCTTTGCGCGAAGAAGCCGCTTCTTCGGCTCCGGGAGCCGGAGAGAGCGGCAGCATCGGAAAGGTGAAGAAGGAAGCTGTACAACACTGGGATTGTGTGCGCAGCTTGCCAACTGATAGAAAACAGTACCTTACCACTTTCCTGACGTTTCCAATCACATGAATATTCGATTGGAAGCTGTTTTGGACAACTTTTCTTTCCTTCATGCCAAACACTTGGCAGACCTCCGTGCAACGTCCAGAACACGATGGGAGATGTTTTCTGTGCTCCCGCAGGTTTTCCTTGCCAGACAGAGTGGAAAAGCTTTCTGCTAGGATGTAGACCACAAAAGACGCTAAAGACGAAGGTACGATGCTCTCCGGAGCTAAGCGCCGCTCCCGGGAATCTTTCGGCAGAAGCGGCGCTAAGAGAGCACTGTGAGCGGTACAATCGTCTTTGCGCGAAGAAGCCGCTTCTTCGGCTCCGGGAGCCGGAGAGAGCGGCAGCATCGGAAAGGTGAAGAAGGAAGCTGTACAACACTGGGATTGTGTGCGCAGCTTGCCAACTGATAGAAAACAGTACCTTACCACTTTCCTGACGTTTCCAATCACATGAATATTCGATTGGAAGCTGTTTTGGACAACTTTTCTTTCCTTCATGCCAAACACTTGGCAGACCTCCGTGCAACGTCCAGAACACGATGGGAGATGTTTTCTGTGCTCCCGCAGGTTTTCCTTGCCAGACAGAGTGGAAAAGCTTTCTGCTAGGATGTAGACCACAAAAGATGCTAAAGACGAAGGTACGATTCTCTCCGGAGCTAAGCGCCGCTCCCGGGCTTCTTTCGGCAGAAGCGGCGCTAAGAGAGCACTGTGAGCGGTACAATCGTCTTTGCGCGAAGAAGCCGCTTCTTCGGCTCCGGGAGCCGGAGAGAGCGGCAGCATCGGAAAGGTGAAGAAGGAAGCCGTACAACACTGGGATTGTGTGCGCAGCTTGCCAACTGATAGAAAACAGTACCTTACACTTTCCTGACGTTTCCAATCACATGAATATTCGATTGGAAGCTGTTTTGGACAACTTTTCTTTCCTTCATGCCAAACACTTGGCAGACCTCCGTGCAACGTCCAGAAGACGATGGGAGATGTTTTCTGTGCTCCCGCAGGTTTTCCTTGCCAGACAGAGTGGAAAAGCTTTCTGCTAGGATGTAGACCACAAAAGACGCTAAAGACGAAGGTACGATGCTCTCCGGAGCTAAGAGCCGCTTCCGGGCTTCTTTCGGCAGAAGCGGCGCTAAGAGAGCACTGTGAGCGGTACAATCGTCTTTGCGCGAAGAAGCCGCTTCTTCGGCTCCGGGAGCCGGAGAGAGCGGCAGCATCGGAAAGGTGAAGAAGGAAGCTGTACAACACTGGGATTGTGTGCGCAGCTTGCCAACTAATAGAAAACAGTACCTTACCACTTTCCTGACGTTTCCAATCACATGAATATTCGATTGGAAGCTGTTTTGGACAACTTTTCTTTCCTTCATGCCAAACACTTGGCAGACCTCCGTGCAACGTCCAGAACACGATGGGAGATGTTTTCTGTGCTCCCGCAGGTTTTCCTTGCCAGACAGAGTGGAAAAGCTTTCTGCTAGGATGTAGACCACAAAAGACGCTAAAGACGAAGGTACGATGCTCTCCGGAGCTAAGAGCCGCTCCCGGGCTTCTTTCGGCAGAAGCGGCGCTAAGAGAGCACTGTGAGCGGTACAATCGTCTTTGCGCGAAGAAGCCGCTTCTTCGGCTCCGGGAGCCGGAGAGAGCGGCAGCATCGGAAAGGTGAAGAAGGAAGCTGTACAACACTGGGATTGTGTGCGCAGCTTGCCAACTGATAGAAAACAGTACCTTACCACTTTCCTGACGTTTCCAATCGCATGAATATTCGATTGGAAGCTGTTTTGGACAACTTTTCTTTCCTTCATGCCAAACACTTGGCAGACCTCCGTGCAACGTCCAGAACACGATGGGAGATGTTTTCTGTGCTCCCGCAGGTTTTCCTTGCCAGACAGAGTGGAAAAGCTTTCTGCTAGGATGTAGACCACAAAAGATGCTAAAGACGAAGGTACGATGCTCTCCGGAGCTAAGAGCCGCTCCTGGGCTTCTTTCGGCTGAAGCGGCGCTAAGAGATCACTGTGAGCGGTACAATCGTCTTTGCGCAAAGAAGCCGCTTCTTCGGCTCCGGGAGCCGGAGAGAGCGGCAGCATCGCAAAGGTGAAGAAGGAAGCTGTAGAACACTGGGATTGTGTGCGCAGCTTGCCAACTGATAGAAAACAGTACCTTACCACTTTCCAGACGTTTCCAATCACATGAATATTCGATTGGAAGCTGTTTTGGACAACTTTTCTTTCCTTCATGCCAAACACTTGGCAGACCTCCGTGCAATGTCCAGAACACGATGGGAGATGTTTTCTGTGCTCCCGCAGGTTTTCCTTGCCAGACAGAGTGGAAAAGCTTTCTGCTAGGATGTAGACCACAAAAGACGCTAAAGACGAAGGTACGATGCTCTCCGGAGCTAAGCGCCACTCCCGGGCTTCTTTCGGCAGAAGTGGCGCTAAGAGAGCACTGTGAGCGGTACAATCGTCTTTGCGCGAAGAAGCCGCTTCTTCGGCTCCGGGAGCCGGAGAGAGCGGCAGCATCGGAAAGGTGAAGAAGGAAGCTGTACAACACTGGGATTTTGTGCGCAGCTTGCCAACTGATAGAAAACAGTACCTTACCACTTTCCTGACTTTTCCAATCGCATGAATATGCGATTGGAAGCTGTTTTGGACAACTTTTCTTTCCTTCATGCCAAACACTTGGCAGAACTCCGTACAACGTCCAGAACACGATGGGAGATGTTTTCTGTGCTCCCGCAGGTTTTCCTTGCCAGACAGATTGGAAAAGCTTTCTGCTAGGATGTAGACCACAAAAGACGCTAAAGACGAAGGTACGATGCTCTCCGGAGCTAAGCGCCGCTCCCGGGCTTCTTTCGGCAGAAGCGGCGCTAAGAGAGCATTGTGAGCGGTACAATCGTCTTTGCGCGAAGAAGCCGCTTCTTTGGCTCCGGGAGCCGGAGAGAGCGGCAGCATCGGAAAGGTGAAGAAGGAAGCCGTACAACACTGGATTGTGTGCGCAGCTTGCCAACTGATAGAAAACAGTACCTTACCACTTTCCTGACGTTTCCAATCACATGAATATTCGATTGGAAGCTGTTTTGGACAACTTTTCTTTCCTTCATGCCAAACACTTGGCAGACCTCCGTGCAATGTCCAGAACACGATGGGAGATGTTTTCTGTGCTCCCGCAGGTTTTCCTTGCCAGACAGAGTGGAAAAGCTTTCTGCTAGGATGTAGACCACAAAAGACGCTAAAGACGAAGGTACGATGCTCTCCGGAGCTAAGAGCCGCTCCCGGGCTTCTTTCGGCAGAAGCGGCGCTAAGAGAGCACTGTGAGCGGTACAATCGTCTTTGCGCGAAGAAGCCGCTTCTTCGGCTCCGGGAGCCCGAGAGAGCGGCAGCATCGGAAAGGTGAAGAAGGAAGCTGTACAACACTGGGATTGTGTGCGCAGCTTGCCAACTGATAGAAAACAGTACCTTACCACTTTCCTGACTTTTCCAATCGCATGAATATGCGATTGGAAGCTGTTTTGGACAACTTTTCTTTCCTTCATGCCAAACACTTGGCAGAACTCCGTACAACGTCCAGAACACGATGGGAGATGTTTTCTGTGCTCCCGCAGGTTTTCCTTGCCAGACAGATTGGAAAAGCTTTCTGCTAGGATGTAGACCACAAAAGACGCTAAAGACGAAGGTACGATGCTCTCCGGAGCTAAGCGCCGCTCCCGGGCTTCTTTCGGCAGAAGCGGCGCTAAGAGAGCACTGTGAGCGGTACAATCGTCTTTGCGCGAAGAAGCCGCTTCTTTGGCTCCGGGAGCCGGAGAGAGCGGCAGCATCGGAAAGGTGAAGAAGGAAGCCGTACAACACTGGATTGTGTGCGCAGCTTGCCAACTGATAGAAAACAGTACCTTACCACTTTCCTGACCTTTCCAATCACATGAATATTCGATTGGAAGCTGTTTTGGACAACTTTTCTTTCCTTCATGCCAAACACTTGGCAGACCTCCGTGAACGTCCAGAACACGATGGGAGATGTTTTCTGTGCTCCCGCAGGTTTTCCTTGCCAGACAGAGTGGAAAAGCTTTCTGCTAGGATGTAGACCACAAAAGATGCTAAAGACGAAGGTACGATTCTCTCCGGAGCTAAGCGCCGATCCCGGGCTTCTTTCGGCAGAAGCGGCGCTAAGAGAGCACTGTGAGCGGTACAATGGTCTTTGCGCGAAGAAGCCGCTTCTTCGGCTCCGGGAGCCGGAGAGAGCGGCAGCATCGGAAAGGTGAAGAAGGAAGCTGTACAACACTGGGATTGTGTGCGCAGCTTGCCAACTGATAGAAAACAGTACCTTACCACTTTCCTGACGTTTCCAATCACATGAATATTCGATAAGAAGCTGTTTTGGACAACTTTTCTTTCCTTCATGCCAAACACTTGGCAGAACTCCGTACAACGTCCAGAACACGATGGGAGATATTTTCTGTGCTCCCACAGGTTTTCCTTGCCAGACAGAGTGGAAAAGCTTTCTGCTAGGATGTAGACCACAAAAGACGCTAAAGACGAAGGTACGATGCTCTCCGGAGCTAAGCGCCGCTCCCGGGAATCTTTCGGCAGAAGCGGCGCTAAGAGAGCACTGTGAGCGGTACAATGGTCTTTGCGCGAAGAAGCCGCTTCTTCGGCTCCGGGAGCCGGAGAGAGCGGCAGCATCGGAAAGGTGAAGAAGGAAGCTGTACAACACTGGGATTGTGTGCGCAGCTTGCCAACTGATAGAAAACAGTACCTTACCACTTTCCTGACGTTTCCAATCACATGAATCTTCGATTGGAAGCTGTTTTGGACAACTTTTCTTTCCTTCATGCCAAACACTTGGCAGACCTCCGTGCAACGTCCAGAACACGATGGGAGATGTTTTCTGTGCTCCCGCAGGTTTTCCTTGCCAGACAGAGTGGAAAAGCTTTCTGCTAGGATGTAGACCACAAAAGATGCTAAAGACGAAGGTACGATTCTCTCCGGAGCTAAGCGCCGATCCCGGGCTTCTTTCGGAAGAAGCGGCGCTAAGAGAGCACTGTGAGCGGTACAATCGTCTTTGCGCGAAGAAGCCGCTTCTTCAGCTCCGGGAGCCGGAGAGAGCGGCAGCATCGGAAAGGTGAAGAAGGAAGCCGTACAACACTGGGATTGTGTGCGCAGCTTGCCAACTGATAGAAAACAGTACCTTACCACTTTCCTGACGTTTCCAATCACATGAATATTCGATTGGAAGCTGTTTTGGACAACTTTTCTTTCCTTCATGCCAAACACTTGGCAGACCTCCGTGCAACGTCCAGAACACGATGGGAGATGTTTTCTGTGCTCCCGCAGGTTTTCCTTGCCAGACAGAGTGGAAAAGCTTTCTGCTAGGATGTAGACCACAAAAGACGCTAAAGACGAAGGTACGATGCTCTCCGGAGCTAAGCGCCGCTCCCGGGAATCTTTCGGCAGAAGCGGCGCTAAGAGAGCACTGTGAGCGGTACAATGGTCTTTGCGCGAAGAAGCCGCTTCTTCGGCTCCGGGAGCCGGAGAGAGCGGCAGCATCGGAAAGGTGAAGAAGGAAGCTGTACAACACTGGGATTGTGTGCGCAGCTTGCCAACTGATAGAAAACAGTACCTTACCACTTTCCTGACGTTTCCAATCACATGAATATTCGATTGGAAGCTGTTTTGGACAACTTTTCTTTCCTTCATGCCAAACACTTGGCAGACCTCCGTGCAACGTCCAGAACACGATGGGAGATGTTTTCTGTGCTCCCGCAGGTTTTCCTTGCCAGACAGAGTGGAAAAGCTTTCTGCTAGGATGTAGACCACAAAAGATGCTAAAGACGAAGGTACGATTCTCTCCGGAGCTAAGCGCCGCTCCCGGGCTTCTTTCGGCAGAAGCGGCGCTAAGAGAGCACTGTGAGCGGTACAATCGTCTTTGCGCGAAGAAGCCGCTTCTTCGGCTCCGGGAGCCGGAGAGAGCGGCAGCATCGGAAAGGTGAAGAAGGAAGCCGTACAACACTGGGATTGTGTGCGCAGCTTGCCAACTGATAGAAAACAGTACCTTACACTTTCCTGACGTTTCCAATCACATGAATATTCGATTGGAAGCTGTTTTGGACAACTTTTCTTTCCTTCATGCCAAACACTTGGCAGACCTCCGTGCAACGTCCAGAAGACGATGGGAGATGTTTTCTGTGCTCCCGCAGGCTTTCCTTGCCAGACAGAGTGGAAAAGCTTTTTGCTAGGATGTAGACCACAAAAGACGCTAAAGACGAAGGTACGATGCTCTCCGGAGCTAAGCGCCGCTCCCGGGAATCTTTCGGCAGAAGCGGCGCTAAGAGAGCACTGTGAGCGGTACAATCGTCTTTGCGCGAAGAAGCCGCTTCTTCGGCTCCGGGAGCCGGAGAGAGCGGCAGCATCGGAAAGGTGAAGAAGGAAGCTGTACAACACTGGGATTGTGTGCGCAGCTTGCCAACTGATAGAAAACAGTACCTTACCACTTTCCTGACGTTTCCAATCACATGAATATTCGATTGGAAGCTGTTTTGGACAACTTTTCTTTCCTTCATGCCAAACACTTGGCAGACCTCCGTGCAACGTCCAGAACACGATGGGAGATGTTTTCTGTGCTCCCGCAGGTTTTCCTTGCCAGACAGAGTGGAAAAGCTTTCTGCTAGGATGTAGACCACAAAAGACGCTAAAGACGAAGGTACGATGCTCTCCGGAGCTAAGCGCCGCTCCCGGGAATCTTTCGGCAGAAGCGGCGCTAAGAGAGCACTGTGAGCGGTACAATCGTCTTTGCGCGAAGAAGCCGCTTCTTCGGCTCCGGGAGCCGGAGAGAGCGGCAGCATCGGAAAGGTGAAGAAGGAAGCCGTACAACACTGGGATTGTGTGCGCAGCTTGCCAACTGATAGAAAACAGTACCTTACACTTTCCTGACGTTTCCAATCACATGAATATTCGATTGGAAGCTGTTTTGGACAACTTTTCTTTCCTTCATGCCAAACACTTGGCAGACCTCCGTGCAACGTCCAGAAGACGATGGGAGATGTTTTCTGTGCTCCCGCAGGTTTTCCTTGCCAGACAGAGTGGAAAAGCTTTCTGCTAGGATGTAGACCACAAAAGACGCTAAAGACGAAGGTACGATGCTCTCCGGAGCTAAGAGCCGCTTCCAGGCTTCTTTCGGCAGAAGCGGCGCTAAGAGAGCACTGTGAGCGGTACAATCGTCTTTGCGCGAAGAAGCCGCTTCTTCGGCTCCGGGAGCCGGAGAGAGCGGCAGCATCGGAAAGGTGAAGAAGGAAGCTGTACAACACTGGGATTGTGTGCGCAGCTTGCCAACTAATAGAAAACAGTACCTTACCACTTTCCTGACGTTTCCAATCACATGAATATTCGATTGGAAGCTGTTTTGGACAACTTTTCTTTCCTTCATGCCAAACACTTGGCAGACCTCCGTGCAACGTCCAGAACACGATGGGAGATGTTTTCTGTGCTCCCGCAGGTTTTCCTTGCCAGACAGAGTGGAAAAGCTTTCTGCTAGGATGTAGACCACAAAAGACGCTAAAGACGAAGGTACGATGCTCTCCGGAGCTAAGAGCCGCTCCCGGGCTTCTTTCGGCAGAAGCGGCGCTAAGAGAGCACTGTGAGCGGTACAATCGTCTTTGCGCGAAGAAGCCGCTTCTTCGGCTCCGGGAGCCGGAGAGAGCGGCAGCATCGGAAAGGTGAAGAAGGAAGCTGTACAACACTGGGATTGTGTGCGCAGCTTGCCAACTGATAGAAAACAGTACCTTACCACTTTCCTGACGTTTCCAATCGCATGAATATTCGATTGGAAGCTGTTTTGGACAACTTTTCTTTCCTTCATGCCAAACACTTGGCAGACCTCCGTGCAACGTCCAGAACACGATGGGAGATGTTTTCTGTGCTCCCGCAGGTTTTCCTTGCCAGACAGAGTGGAAAAGCTTTCTGCTAGGATGTAGACCACAAAAGATGCTAAAGACGAAGGTACGATGCTCTCCGGAGCTAAGAGCCGCTCCTGGGCTTCTTTCGGCTGAAGCGGCGCTAAGAGATCACTGTGAGCGGTACAATCGTCTTTGCGCAAAGAAGCCGCTTCTTCGGCTCCGGGAGCCGGAGAGAGCGGCAGCATCGCAAAGGTGAAGAAGGAAGCTGTAGAACACTGGGATTGTGTGCGCAGCTTGCCAACTGATAGAAAACAGTACCTTACCACTTTCCAGACGTTTCCAATCACATGAATATTCGATTGGAAGCTGTTTTGGACAACTTTTCTTTCCTTCATGCCAAACACTTGGCAGACCTCCGTGCAATGTCCAGAACACGATGGGAGATGTTTTCTGTGCTCCCGCAGGTTTTCCTTGCCAGACAGAGTGGAAAAGCTTTCTGCTAGGATGTAGACCACAAAAGACGCTAAAGACGAAGGTACGATGCTCTCCGGAGCTAAGCGCCACTCCCGGGCTTCTTTCGGCAGAAGTGGCGCTAAGAGAGCACTGTGAGCGGTACAATCGTCTTTGCGCGAAGAAGCCGCTTCTTCGGCTCCGGGAGCCGGAGAGAGCGGCAGCATCGGAAAGGTGAAGAAGGAAGCTGTACAACACTGGGATTTTGTGCGCAGCTTGCCAACTGATAGAAAACAGTACCTTACCACTTTCCTGACTTTTCCAATCGCATGAATATGCGATTGGAAGCTGTTTTGGACAACTTTTCTTTCCTTCATGCCAAACACTTGGCAGAACTCCGTACAACGTCCAGAACACGATGGGAGATGTTTTCTGTGCTCCCGCAGGTTTTCCTTGCCAGACAGATTGGAAAAGCTTTCTGCTAGGATGTAGACCACAAAAGACGCTAAAGACGAAGGTACGATGCTCTCCGGAGCTAAGCGCCGCTCCCGGGCTTCTTTCGGCAGAAGCGGCGCTAAGAGAGCACTGTGAGCGGTACAATCGTCTTTGCGCGAAGAAGCCGCTTCTTTGGCTCCGGGAGCCGGAGAGAGCGGCAGCATCGGAAAGGTGAAGAAGGAAGCCGTACAACACTGGATTGTGTGCGCAGCTTGCCAACTGATAGAAAACAGTACCTTACCACTTTCCTGACGTTTCCAATCACATGAATATTCGATTGGAAGCTGTTTTGGACAACTTTTCTTTCCTTCATGCCAAACACTTGGCAGACCTCCGTGCAATGTCCAGAACACGATGGGAGATGTTTTCTGTGCTCCCGCAGGTTTTCCTTGCCAGACAGAGTGGAAAAGCTTTCTGCTAGGATGTAGACCACAAAAGACGCTAAAGACGAAGGTACGATGCTCTCCGGAGCTAAGAGCCGCTCCCGGGCTTCTTTCGGCAGAAGCGGCGCTAAGAGAGCACTGTGAGCGGTACAATCGTCTTTGCGCGAAGAAGCCGCTTCTTCGGCTCCGGGAGCCCGAGAGAGCGGCAGCATCGGAAAGGTGAAGAAGGAAGCTGTACAACACTGGGATTGTGTGCGCAGCTTGCCAACTGATAGAAAACAGTACCTTACCACTTTCCTGACTTTTCCAATCGCATGAATATGCGATTGGAAGCTGTTTTGGACAACTTTTCTTTCCTTCATGCCAAACACTTGGCAGAACTCCGTACAACGTCCAGAACACGATGGGAGATGTTTTCTGTGCTCCCGCAGGTTTTCCTTGCCAGACAGATTGGAAAAGCTTTCTGCTAGGATGTAGACCACAAAAGACGCTAAAGACGAAGGTACGATGCTCTCCGGAGCTAAGCGCCGCTCCCGGGCTTCTTTCGGCAGAAGCGGCGCTAAGAGAGCACTGTGAGCGGTACAATCGTCTTTGCGCGAAGAAGCCGCTTCTTTGGCTCCGGGAGCCGGAGAGAGCGGCAGCATCGGAAAGGTGAAGAAGGAAGCCGTACAACACTGGATTGTGTGCGCAGCTTGCCAACTGATAGAAAACAGTACCTTACCACTTTCCTGACCTTTCCAATCACATGAATATTCGATTGGAAGCTGTTTTGCACAACTTTTCTTTCCTTCATGCCAAACACTTGGCAGACCTCCGTGCAATGTCCAGAACACGATGGGAGATGTTTTCTGTGCTCCCGCAGGTTTTCCTTGCCAGACAGAGTGGAAAAGCTTTCTGCTAGGATGTAGACCACAAAAGACGCTAAAGACGAAGGTACGATGCTCTCCGGAGCTAAGAGCCGCTCCCGGGCTTCTTTCGGCAGAAGCGGCGCTAAGAGAGCACTGTGAGCGGTACAATGGTCTTTGCGCGAAGAAGCCGCTTCTTCGGCTCCGGGAGCCCGAGAGAGCGGCAGCATCGGAAAGGTGAAGAAGGAAGCTGTACAACACTGGGATTGTGTGCGCAGCTTGCCAACTGATAGAAAACAGTACCTTACCACTTTCCTGACGTTTCCAATCACATGAATATTCGATTGGAAGCTGTTTTGGACAACTTTTCTTTCCTTCATGCCAAACACTTGGCAGACCTCCGTGCAACGTCCAGAAGACGATGGGAGATGTTTTCTGTGCTCCCGCAGGTTTTCCTTGCCAGACAGAGTGGAAAAGCTTTCTGCTAGGATGTAGACCACAAAAGACGCTAAAGACGAAGGTACGATGCTCTCCGGAGCTAAGAGCCGCTCCCGGGCTTCTTTCGGCAGAAGCGGCGCTAAGAGAGCACTGTGAGCGGTACAATCGTCTTTGCGCGAAGAAGCCGCTTCTTCGGCTCCGGGAGCCCGAGAGAGCGGCAGCATCGGAAAGGTGAAGAAGGAAGCTGTACAACACTGGGATTGTGTGCGCAGCTTGCCAACTGATAGAAAACAGTACCTTACCACTTTCCTGACGTTTCCAATCACATGAATATTCGATTGGAAGCTGTTTTGGACAACTTTTCTTTCCTTCATGCCAAACACTTGGCAGACCTCCGTGCAACGTCCAGAACACGATGGGAGATGTTTTCTGTGCTCCCGCAGGTTTTCCTTGCCAGACAGAGTGGAAAAGCTTTCTGCTAGGATGTAGACCACAAAAGACGCTAAAGACAAAGGTACGATGCTCTCCGGAGCTAAGAGCAGCTGCCGGGCTTCTTTCGGCAGAAGCCGCGCTAAGAGAGCACTGTGAGCGGTACAATCGTCTTTGCGCGAAGAAGCCGCTTCTTCGGCTCCGGGAGCCCGAGAGAGCGGCAGCATCGGAAAGGTGAAGAAGGAAGCTGTACAACACTGGGATTGTGTGCGCAGCTTGCCAACTGATAGAAAACAGTACCTTACCACTTTCCTGACGTTTCCAATCACATGAATATTCGATTGGAAGCTGTTTTGGACAACTTTTCTTTCCTTCATGCCAAACACTTGGCAGACCTCCGTGCAACGTCCAGAAGACGATGGGAGATGTTTTCTGTGCTCCCGCAGGTTTTCCTTGCCAGACAGAGTGGAAAAGCTTTCTGCTAGGATGTAGACCACAAAAGATGCTAAAGACGAAGGTACGATGCTCTCCGGAGCTAAGAGCCGCTCCCGGGCTTCTTTCGGCAGAAGCGGCGCTAAGAGAGCACTGTGAGCGGTACAATCGTCTTTGCGCGAAGAAGCCGCTTCTTCGGCTCCGGGAGCCGGAGAGAGCGGCAGCATCGGAAAGGTGAAGAAGGAAGCTGTACAACACTGGGATTGTGTGCGCAGCTTGCCAACTGATAGAAAACAGTACCTTACCACTTTCCTGACGTTTCCAATCACATGAATATTCGATTGGAAGCTGTTTTGGACAACTTTTCTTTCCTTCATGCCAAACACTTGGCAGACCTCCGTGCAACGTCCAGAACACGATGGGAGATGTTTTCTGTGCTCCCGCAGGTTTTCCTTGCCAGACAGAGTGGAAAAGCTTTCTGCTAGGATGTAGACCACAAAAGACGCTAAAGACGAAGGTACGATGCTCTCCGGAGCTAAGAGCCGCTCCCGGGCTTCTTTCGGCAGAAGCGGCGCTAAGAGAGCACTGTGAGCGGTACAATCGTCTTTGCGCGAAGAAGCCGCTTCTTCGGCTCCGGGAGCCGGAGAGAGCGGCAGCATCGGAAAGGTGAAGAAGGAAGCTGTACAACACTGGGATTGTGTGCGCAGCTTGCCAACTGATAGAAAACAGTACCTTACCACTTTCCTGACGTTTCCAATCACATGAATATTCGATTGGAAGCTGTTTTGGACAACTTTTCTTTCCTTCATGCCAAACACTTGGCAGACCTCCGTGCAACGTCCAGAACACGATGGGAGATGTTTTCTGTGCTCCCGCAGGTTTTCCTTGCCAGACAGAGTGGAAAAGCTTTCTGCTAGGATGTAGACCACAAAAGACGCTAAAGACGAAGGTACGTTGCTCTCCGGAGCTAAGAGCCGCTCCCGGGCTTCTTTCGGCAGAAGCGGCGCTAAGAGAGCACTGTGAGCGGTACAATCGTCTTTGCGCAAAGAAGCCGCTTCTTCGGCTCCGGGAGCCCGAGAGAGCGGCAGCATCGGAAAGGTGAAGAAGGAAGCTGTACAACACTGTGATTGTGTGCGCAGCTTGCCAACTGATAGAAAACAGTACCTTACCACTTTCCTGACGTTTCCAATCACATGAATATTCGATTGGAAGCTGTTTTGGACAACTTTTCTTTCCTTCATGCCAAACACTTGGCAGACCTCCGTGCAACGTCCAGAACACGATGGGAGATGTTTTCTGTGCTCCCGCAGGTTTTCCTTGCCAGACAGAGTGGAAAAGCTTTCTGCTAGGATGTAGACCACAAAAGACGCTAAAGACGAAGGTACGATGCTCTCCGGAGCTAAGAGCCGCTCCCAGGCTTCTTTCGGCAGAAGCGGCGCTAAGAGAGCACTGTGAGCGGTACAATGGTCGTTGCGCGAAGAAGCCGCTTCTTTGGCTCCGGGAGCCGGAGAGAGCGGCAGCATCGGAAAGGTGAAGAAGGAAGCTGTACAACACTGGGATTGTGTGCGCAGCTTGCCAACTGATAGAAAACAGTACCTTACCACTTTCCTGACGTTTCCAATCACATGAATATTCGCTTGGAAGCTGTTTTGGACAACTTTTATTTCCTTCATGCCAAACACTTGGCAGACCTCCGTGCAACGTCCAGAACACGATGGGAGATGTTTTCTGTGCTCCCGCAGGTTTTCCTTGCCAGACAGAGTGGAAAAGCTTTCTGCTAGGATGTAGACCACAAAAGACGCTAAAGACGAAGGTACAATGCTCTCCGGAGCTAAGAGCCGCTCCCGGGCTTCTTTCGGCAGAAGCGGCGCTAAGAGAGCACTGTGAGCGGTACAATCGTCTTTGCGCAAAGAAGCCGCTTCTTCGGCTCCGGGAGCCCGAGAGAGCGGCAGCATCGGAAAGGTGAAGAAGGAAGCTGTACAACACTGGGATTGTGTGCGCAGCTTGCCAACTGATAGAAAACAGTACCTTACCACTTTCCTGACGTTTCCAATCACATGAATATTCGATTGGAAGCTGTTTTGGACAACTTTTCTTTCCTTCATGCCAAACACTTGGCAGACCTCCGTGCAACGTCCAGAACACGATGGGAGATGTTTTCTGTGCTCCCGCAGGTTTTCCTTGCCAGACAGAGTGGAAAAGCTTTCTGCTAGGATGTAGACCACAAAAGACGCTAAAGACGAAGGTAAGATTCTCTCCGGAGCTAAGCGCCGCTCCCGGGCTTCTTTCGGCAGAAGCGGCGCTAAGAGAGCACTGTGAGCGGTACAATCGTCTTTGCGCGAAGAAGCCGCTTCTTCGGCTCCGGGAGCCGGAGAGAGCGGCAGCATCGGAAAGGTGAAGAAGGAAGCTGTACAACACTGGGATTGTGTGCGCAGCTTGCCAACTGATAGAAAACAGTACCTTACCACTTTCCTGACGTTTCCAATCACATGAATATTCGCTTGGAAGCTGTTTTGGACAACTTTTCTTTCCTTCATGCCAAACACTTGGCAGACCTCCGTGCAACGTCCAGAACACGATGGGAGATGTTGTCTGTGCTCCCGCAGGTTTTCCTTGCCAGACAGAGTGGAAAAGCTTTCTGCTAGGATGTAGACCACAAAAGACGCTAAAGACGAAGGTACGATGCTTTCCGGAGCTAAGAGCCGCTTCCGGGCTTCTTTCGGCAGAAGCGGCGCTAAGAGAGCACTGTGAGCGGTACAATGGTCTTTGCGCGAAGAAGCCGCTTCTTCGGCTCCGGGAGCCGGAGAGAGCGGCAGCATCGGAAAGGTGAAGAAGGAAGCCGTACAACACTGGGATTGTGTGCGCAGCTTGCCAACTGATAGAAAACAGTACCTTACACTTTCCTGACGTTTCCAATCACATGAATATTCGATTGGAAGCTGTTTTGGACAACTTTTCTTTCCTTCATGCCAAACACTTGGCAGACCTCCGTGCAACGTTTAGAACACGATGGGAGATGTTTTCTGTGCTCCTGCAGGTTTTCCTTGCCAGACAGAGTGGAAAAGCTTTCTGCTAGGATGTAGACCACAAAAGACGCTAAAGACGAAGGTACGATGCTCTCCGGAGCTAAGAGCCGCTCCCGGGCTTCTTTCGGCAGAAGCGGCGCTAAGAGAGCACTGTGAGCGGTACAATCGTCTTTGCGCTAAGAAGCCGCTTCTTCGGCTCCGGGAGCCGGAGAGAGCGGCAGCATCGGAAAGGTGAAGAAGGAAGCTGTACAACACTGGGATTGTGTGCGCAGCTTGCCAACTGATAGAAAACAGTACCTTACCACTTTCCTGACGTTTCCAATCACATGAATATTCGATTGGAAGCTGTTTTGGACAACTTTTCTTTCCTTCATGCCAAACAATTGGCAGACCTCCGTGCAACGTCCAGAACACGATGGGAGATGTTTTCTGTGCTCCCGCAGGTTTTCCTTGCCAGACAGAGTGGAAAAGCTTTCTGCTAGGATGTAGACCACAAAAGACGCTAAAGACGAAGGTACGATGCTCTCCGGAGCTAAGCGCCGCTCCCGGGCTTCTTTCGGCAGAAGCGGCGCTAAGAGAGCACTGTGAGCGGTACAATCGTCTTTGCGCGAAGAAGCCGCTTCTTCGGCTCCGGGAGCCGGAGAGAGTGGCAGCATCGGAAAGGTGAAGAAGGAAGCTGTACAACACTGGGATTGTGTGCGCAGCTTGCCAACTGATAGAAAACAGTACCTTACCACTTTCCTGACGTTTCCAATCACATGAATATTCGATTGGAAGCTGTTTTGGACAACTTTTCTTTCCTTCATGCCAAACACTTGGCAGACCTCCGTGCAACGTCCAGAACACGATGGGAGATGTTTTCTGTGCTCCCGCAGGTTTTCCTTGCCAGACAGAGTGGAAAAGCTTTCTGCTAGGATGTAGACCACAAAAGACGCTAAAGACGAAGGTACGATGCTCTCCGGAGCTAAGAGCCGCTCCCGGGCTTCTTTCGGCAGAAGCGGCGCTAAGAGAGCACTGTGAGCGGTACAATCGTCTTTGCGCGAAGAAGCCGCTTCTTCGGCTCCGGGAGCCGGAGAGAGCGGCAGCATCGGAAAGGTGAAGAAGGAAGCTGTACAACACTGGGATTGTGTGCGCAGCTTGCCAACTGATAGAAAACAGTACCTTACCACTTTCCTGACGTTTCCAATCACATGAATATTCGATTGGAAGCTGTTTTGGACAACTTTTCTTTCCTTCATGCCAAACACTTGGCAGACCTCCGTGCAACGTCCAGAACACGATGGGAGATGTTTTCTGTGCTCCCGCAGGTTTTCCTTGCCAGACAGATTGGAAAAGCTTTCTGCTAGGATGTAGACCACAAAAGACGCTAAAGACGAAGGTACGATGCTCTCCGGAGCTAAGAGCCGCTCCCGGGCTTCTTTCGGCAGAAGGGGCGCTAATAGAGCACTGTGAGCGGTACAATGGTCTTTGCGCGAAGAAGCCGCTTCTTCGGCTCCGGGAGCCGGAGAGAGCGGCAGCATCGGAAAGGTGAAGAAGGAAGCTGTACAACACTGGGATTGTGTGCGCAGCTTGCCAACTGATAGAAAACAGTACCTTATCACTTTCCTGACGTTTCCAATCACATGAATATTCGATTGGAAGCTGTTTTGGACAACTTTTCTTTTCTTCATGCCAAACACTTGGCAAACCTCCGTGCAACGTCCAGAACACGATGGGAGATGTTTTCTGTGCTCCCGCAGGTTTTCCTTGCCAGACAGAGTGGAAAAGCTTTCTGCTAGGATGTAGACCACAAAAGACGCTAAAGACGAAGGTACGATGCTCTCCGGAGCTAAGCGCCGCTCCCGGGCTTCTTTCGGCAGAAGCGGCGCTAAGAGAGCACTGTGAGCGGTACAATCGTCTTTGCGCGAAGAAGCCGCTTCTTCGGCTCTGGGAGCCGGAGAGAGCGGCAGCATCGGAAAGGTGAAGAAGGAAGCTGTACAACACTGGGATTGTGTGCGCAGCTTGCCAACTGATAGAAAACAGTACCTTACCACTTTCCTGACGTTTCCAATCACATGAATATTCGATTGGAAGCTGTTTTGGACAACTTTTCTTTCCTTCATGCCAAACACTTGGCAGACCTCCGTGCAACGTCCAGAACACGATGGGAGATGTTTTCTATGCTCCCGCAGGTTTTCCTTGCCAGACAGAGTGGAAAAGCTTTCTGCTAGGATGTAGACCACAAAAGACGCTAAAGACGAAGGTACGATGCTCTCCGGAGCTAAGAGCCGCTCCCGGGCTTCTTTCGGCAGAAGCGGCGCTAAGAGAGCACTGTGAGCGGTACAATCGTCTTTGCGCGAAGAAGCCGCTTCTTCGGCTCCGGGAGCCGGAGAGAGCGGCAGCATCGGAAAGGTGAAGAAGGAAGCTGTACAACACTGGGATTGTGTGCGCAGCTTGCCAACTGATAGAAAACAGTACCTTACACTTTCCTGACGTTTCCAATCACATGAATATTCGATTGGAAGCTGTTTTGGACAACTTTTCTTTCCTTCATGCCAAACACTTGGCAGACCTCCGTGCAACGTCCAGAACACGATGGGAGATGTTTTCTGTGCTCCCGCAGGTTTTCCTTGCCAGACAGATTGGAAAAGCTTTCTGCTAGGATGTAGACCACAAAAGACGCTAAGGACGAAGGTACGATGCTCTCCGGAGCTAAGAGCCGCTCCCGGGCTTCTTTCGGCAGAAGCGGCGCTAAGAGAGCACTGTGAGCGGTACAATCGTCTTTGCGCGAAGAAGCCGCTTCTTCGGCTCCGGGAGCCGGAGAGAGCGGCAGCATCGGAAAGGTGAAGAAGGAAGCCGTACAACACTGGGATTGTGTGCGCAGCTTGCCAACTGATAGAAAACAGTACCTTACCACTTTCCTGACGTTTCCAATCACATGAATATGCCATTGGAAGCTGTTTTGGACAACTTTTCTTTCCTTCATGCCAAACACTTGGCAGACCTCCGTGCAACGTCCAGAACACGATGGGAGATGTTTTCTGTGCTCCCGCAGGTTTTCCTTGCCAGACAGAGTGGAAAAGCTTTCTGCTAGGATGTAGACCACAAAAGACGCTAAAGACGAAGGTACGATGCTCTCCGGAGCTAAGAGCCGCTCCCGGGCTTCTTTCGGCAGAAGGGGCGCTAAGAGAGCACTGTGAGCGGTACAATCGTCTTTGCGCGAAGAAGCCGCTTCTTCGGCTCCAGGAGCCAGACAGAGAGGCAGCATCGGAAAGGTGAAGAAGGAAGCTGTACAACACTGGGATTGTGTGCGCAGCTTGCCAACTGATAGAAAACAGTACCTTACCACTTTCCTGACGTTTCCAATCACATGAATATTCGATTGGAAGCTGTTTTGGACAACTTTTCTTTCCTTCATGCCAAACACTTGGCAGACCTCCGTGCAACGTCCAGAACACGATGGGAGATGTTTTCTGTGCTCCCGCAGGTTTTCCTTGCCAGACAGAGTGGAAAAGCTTTCTGCTAGGATGTAGACCACAAAAGACGCTAAAGACGAAGGTACGATGCTCTCCGGAGCTAAGAGCCGCTCCCGGGCTTCTTTCGGCAGAAGCGGCGCTAAGAGAGCACTGTGAGCGGTACAATCGTCTTTGCGCGAAGAAGCCGCTTCTTCGGCTCCGGGAGCCGGAGAGAGCGGCAGCATCGGAAAGGTGAAGAAGGAAGCTGTACAACACTGGGATTGTGTGCGCAGCTTGCCAAATGATAGAAAACAGTACCTTACCACTTTCCTGACGTTTCCAATCACATGAATATTCGATTGGAAGCTGTTTTGGACAACTTTTCTTTCCTTCATGCCAAACACTTGGCAGACCTCCGTGCAACGTCCAGAACACGATGGGAGATGTTTTCTGTGCTCCCGCAGGTTTTCCTTGCCAGACAGAGTGGAAAAGCTTTCTGCTAGGATGTAGACCACAAAAGACGCTAAAGACGAAGGTACGATGCTCTCCGGAGCTAAGAGCCGCTCCCGGGCTTCTTTCGGCAGAAGCGGCGCTAAGAGAGCACTGTGAGCGGTACAATCGTCTTTGCACAAAGAAGCCGCTTCTTCGGCTCCGGGAGCCGGAGAGAGCGGCAGCATCGGAAAGGTGAAGAAGGAAGCTGTACAACACTGGGATTGTGTGCGCAGCTTGCCAACTGATAGAAAACAGTACCTTACCACTTTCCTGACGTTTCCAATCACATGAATATTCGATTGGAAGCTGTTTTGGACAACTTTTCTTTCCTTCATGCCAAACACTTGGCAGACCTCCGTGCAACGTCCAGAACACGATGGGAGATGTTTTCTGTGCTCCTGCAGGTTTTCCTTGCCAGACAGAGTGGAAAAGCTTTCTGCTAGGATGTAGACCACAAAAGACGCTAAAGACGAAGGTACGATGCTCTCCGGAGCTAAGAGCCGCTCCCGGGCTTCTTTCGGCAGAAGCGGCGCTAAGAGAGCACTGTGAGCGGTACAATCGTCTTTGCGCGAAGAAGCCGCTTCTTCGGCTCCGGGAGCCGGAGAGAGCGGCAGCATCGGAAAGGTGAAGAAGGAAGCTGTACAACACTGGGATTGTGTGCGCAGCTTGCCAACTGATAGAAAACAGTACCTTACCACTTTCCTGACGTTTCCAATCACATGAATGTTCGATTGGAAGCTGTTTTGGACAACTTTTCTTTCCTTCATGCCAAACACTTGGCAGACCTCCGTGCAACGTCCAGAACACGATGGGAGATGTTTTCTGTGCTCCCGCAGGTTTTCCTTGCCAGACAGAGTGGAAAAGCTTTCTGCTAGGATGTAGACCACAAAAGACGCTAAAGACGAAGGTACGATGCTCTCCAGAGCTAAGCGCCGCTCCCGGGAATCTTTCGGCAGAAGCGGCGCTAAGAGAGCACTGTGAGCGGTACAATCGTCTTTGCGCGAAGAAGCCGCTTCTTCGGCTCCGGGAGCCGGAGAGAGCGGCAGCATCGGAAAGGTGAAGAAGGAAGCTGTACAACACTGGGATTGTGTGCGCAGCTTGCCAACTGATAGAAAACAGTACCTTACCACTTTCCTGACGTTTCCAATCACATGAATATTCGATTGGAAGCTGTTTTGGACAACTTTTCTTTCCTTCATGCCAAACACTTGGCAGACCTCCGTGAACGTCCAGAACACGATGGGAGATGTTTTCTGTGCTCCCGCAGGTTTTCCTTGCCAGACAGAGTGGAAAAGCTTTCTGCTAGGATGTAGACCACAAAAGATGCTAAAGACGAAGGTACGATTCTCTCCGGAGCTAAGCGCCGATCCCGGGCTTCTTTCGGCAGAAGCGGCGCTAAGAGAGCACTGTGAGCGGTACAATGGTCTTTGCGCGAAGAAGCCGCTTCTTCGGCTCCGGGAGCCGGAGAGAGCGGCAGCATCGGAAAGGTGAAGAAGGAAGCTGTACAACACTGGGATTGTGTGCGCAGCTTGCCAACTGATAGAAAACAGTACCTTACCACTTTCCTGACGTTTCCAATCACATGAATATTCGATAAGAAGCTGTTTTGGACAACTTTTCTTTCCTTCATGCCAAACACTTGGCAGAACTCCGTACAACGTCCAGAACACGATGGGAGATATTTTCTGTGCTCCCACAGGTTTTCCTTGCCAGACAGAGTGGAAAAGCTTTCTGCTAGGATGTAGACCACAAAAGACGCTAAAGACGAAGGTACGATGCTCTCCGGAGCTAAGCGCCGCTCCCGGGAATCTTTCGGCAGAAGCGGCGCTAAGAGAGCACTGTGAGCGGTACAATGGTCTTTGCGCGAAGAAGCCGCTTCTTCGGCTCCGGGAGCCGGAGAGAGCGGCAGCATCGGAAAGGTGAAGAAGGAAGCTGTACAACACTGGGATTGTGTGCGCAGCTTGCCAACTGATAGAAAACAGTACCTTACCACTTTCCTGACGTTTCCAATCACATGAATCTTCGATTGGAAGCTGTTTTGGACAACTTTTCTTTCCTTCATGCCAAACACTTGGCAGACCTCCGTGCAACGTCCAGAACACGATGGGAGATGTTTTCTGTGCTCCCGCAGGTTTTCCTTGCCAGACAGAGTGGAAAAGCTTTCTGCTAGGATGTAGACCACAAAAGATGCTAAAGACGAAGGTACGATTCTCTCCGGAGCTAAGCGCCGATCCCGGGCTTCTTTCGGAAGAAGCGGCGCTAAGAGAGCACTGTGAGCGGTACAATCGTCTTTGCGCGAAGAAGCCGCTTCTTCAGCTCCGGGAGCCGGAGAGAGCGGCAGCATCGGAAAGGTGAAGAAGGAAGCCGTACAACACTGGGATTGTGTGCGCAGCTTGCCAACTGATAGAAAACAGTACCTTACCACTTTCCTGACGTTTCCAATCACATGAATATTCGATTGGAAGCTGTTTTGGACAACTTTTCTTTCCTTCATGCCAAACACTTGGCAGACCTCCGTGCAACGTCCAGAACACGATGGGAGATGTTTTCTGTGCTCCCGCAGGTTTTCCTTGCCAGACAGAGTGGAAAAGCTTTCTGCTAGGATGTAGACCACAAAAGACGCTAAAGACGAAGGTACGATGCTCTCCGGAGCTAAGAGCCGCTCCCGGGCTTCTTTCGGCAGAAGCGGCGCTAAGAGAGCACTGTGAGCGGTACAATCGTCTTTGCGCGAAGAAGCCGCTTCTTCGGCTCCGGGAGCCGGAGAGAGCGGCAGCATCGGAAAGGTGAAGAAGGAAGCTGTACAACACTGGGATTGTGTGCGCAGCTTGCCAACTGATAGAAAACAGTACCTTACACTTTCCTGACGTTTCCAATCACATGAATATTCGATTGGAAGCTGTTTTGGACAACTTTTCTTTCCTTCATGCCAAACACTTGGCAGACCTCCGTGCAACGTCCAGAACACGATGGGAGATGTTTTCTGTGCTCCCGCAGGTTTTCCTTGCCAGACAGATTGGAAAAGCTTTCTGCTAGGATGTAGACCACAAAAGACGCTAAGGACGAAGGTACGATGCTCTCCGGAGCTAAGAGCCGCTCCCGGGCTTCTTTCGGCAGAAGCGGCGCTAAGAGAGCACTGTGAGCGGTACAATCGTCTTTGCGCGAAGAAGCCGCTTCTTCGGCTCCGGGAGCCGGAGAGAGCGGCAGCATCGGAAAGGTGAAGAAGGAAGCTGTACAACACTGGGATTGTGTGCGCAGCTTGCCAACTTATAGAAAACAGTACCTTATCACTTTCCTGACGTTTCCAAACACATGAATATTCGATTGGAAGCTGTTTTGGACAACTTTTCTTTCCTTCATGCCAAACACTTGGCAGACCTCCGTGCAGCGTCCAGAACACGATGGGAGATGTTTTCTGTGCTCCCGCAGGTTTTCCTTGCCAGACAGAGTGGAAAAGCTTTCTGCTAGGATGTAGACCACAAAAGACGCTAAAGACGAAGGTACGATGCTCTCCGGAGCTAAGAGCCGCTCCCGGGCTTCTTTCGGCAGAAGGGGCGCTAAGAGAGCACTGTGAGCGGTACAATCGTCTTTGCGCGAAGAAGCCGCTTCTTCGGCTCCGGGAGCCAGACAGAGAGGCAGCATCGGAAAGGTGAAGAAGGAAGCTGTACAACACTGGGATTGTGTGCGCAGCTTGCCAACTGATAGAAAACAGTACCTTACCACTTTCCTGACGTTTCCAATCACATGAATATTCGATTGGAAGCTGTTTTGGACAACTTTTCTTTCCTTCATGCCAAACACTTGGCAGACCTCCGTGCAACGTCCAGAACACGATGGGAGATGTTTTCTGTGCTCCCGCAGGTTTTCCTTGCCAGACAGAGTGGAAAAGCTTTCTGCTAGGATGTAGACCACAAAAGACGCTAAAGACGAAGGTACGATGCTCTCCGGAGCTAAGAGCCGCTCCCGGGCTTCTTTCGGCAGAAGCGGCGCTAAGAGAGCACTGTGAGCGGTACAATCGTCTTTGCGCGAAGAAGCCGCTTCTTCGGCTCCGGGAGCCGGAGAGAGCGGCAGCATCGGAAAGGTGAAGAAGGAAGCTGTACAACACTGGGATTGTGTGCGCAGCTTGCCAAATGATAGAAAACAGTACCTTACCACTTTCCTGACGTTTCCAATCACATGAATATTCGATTGGAAGCTGTTTTGGACAACTTTTCTTTCCTTCATGCCAAACACTTGGCAGACCTCCGTGCAACGTCCAGAACACGATGGGAGATGTTTTCTGTGCTCCCGCAGGTTTTCCTTGCCAGACAGAGTGGAAAAGCTTTCTGCTAGGATGTAGACCACAAAAGACGCTAAAGACGAAGGTACGATGCTCTCCGGAGCTAAGAGCCGCTCCCGGGCTTCTTTCGGCAGAAGCGGCGCTAAGAGAGCACTGTGAGCGGTACAATCGTCTTTGCACAAAGAAGCCGCTTCTTCGGCTCCGGGAGCCGGAGAGAGCGGCAGCATCGGAAAGGTGAAGAAGGAAGCTGTACAACACTGGGATTGTGTGCGCAGCTTGCCAACTGATAGAAAACAGTACCTTACCACTTTCCTGACGTTTCCAATCACATGAATATTCGATTGGAAGCTGTTTTGGACAACTTTTCTTTCCTTCATGCCAAACACTTGGCAGACCTCCGTGCAACGTCCAGAACACGATGGGAGATGTTTTCTGTGCTCCTGCAGGTTTTCCTTGCCAGACAGAGTGGAAAAGCTTTCTGCTAGGATGTAGACCACAAAAGACGCTAAAGACGAAGGTACGATGCTCTCCGGAGCTAAGAGCCGCTCCCGGGCTTCTTTCGGCAGAAGCGGCGCTAAGAGAGCACTGTGAGCGGTACAATCGTCTTTGCGCTAAGAAGCCGCTTCTTCGGCTCCGGGAGCCGGAGAGAGCGGCAGCATCGGAAAGGTGAAGAAGGAAGCTGTACAACACTGGGATTGTGTGCGCAGCTTGCCAACTGATAGAAAACAGTACCTTACCACTTTCCTGACGTTTCCAATCACATGAATATTCGATTGGAAGCTGTTTTGGACAACTTTTCTTTCCTTCATGCCAAACAATTGGCAGACCTCCGTGCAACGTCCAGAACACGATGGGAGATGTTTTCTGTGCTCCCGCAGGTTTTCCTTGCCAGACAGAGTGGAAAAGCTTTCTGCTAGGATGTAGACCACAAAAGACGCTAAAGACGAAGGTACGATGCTCTCCGGAGCTAAGCGCCGCTCCCGGGCTTCTTTCGGCAGAAGCGGCGCTAAGAGAGCACTGTGAGCGGTACAATCGTCTTTGCGCGAAGAAGCCGCTTCTTCGGCTCCGGGAGCCGGAGAGAGCGGCAGCATCGGAAAGGTGAAGAAGGAAGCTGTACAACACTGGGATTGTGTGCGCAGCTTGCCAACTGATAGAAAACAGTACCTTACCACTTTCCTGACGTTTCCAATCACATGAATGTTCGATTGGAAGCTGTTTTGGACAACTTTTCTTTCCTTCATGCCAAACACTTGGCAGACCTCCGTGCAACGTCCAGAACACGATGGGAGATGTTTTCTGTGCTCCCGCAGGTTTTCCTTGCCAGACAGAGTGGAAAAGCTTTCTGCTAGGATGTAGACCACAAAAGACGCTAAAGACGAAGGTACGATGCTCTCCGGAGCTAAGAGCCGCTCCCGGGCTTCTTTCGGCAGAAGCGGCGCTAAGAGAGCACTGTGAGCGGTACAATCGTCTTTGCGCGAAGAAGCCGCTTCTTCGGCTCCGGGAGCCGGAGAGAGCGGCAGCATCGGAAAGGTGAAGAAGGAAGCTGTACAACACTGGGATTGTGTGCGCAGCTTGCCAACTGATAGAAAACAGTACCTTACACTTTCCTGACTTTTCCAATCACATGAATATTCGATTGGAAGCTGTTTTGGACAACTTTTCTTTCCTTCATGCCAAACACTTGGCAGACCTCCGTGCAACGTCCAGAACACGATGGGAGATGTTTTCTGTGCTCCCGCAGGTTTTCCTTGCCAGACAGAGTGGAAAAGCTTTCTGCTAGGATGTAGACCACAAAAGACGCTAAAGACGAAGGTACGATGCTCTCCGGAGCTAAGAGCCGCTCCCGGGCTTCTTTCGGCAGAAGCGGCGCTAAGAGAGCACTGTAAGCGGTACAATGGTCTTTGCGCGAAGAAGCCGCTTCTTCGGCTCCGGGAGCCGGAGAGAGCGGCAGCATCGGAAAGGTGAAGAAGGAAGCTGTACAACACTGGGATTGTGTGCGCAGCTTGCCAACTGATAGAAAACAGTACCTTACCACTTTCCTGACGTTTCCAATCACATGAATATTCGATAAGAAGCTGTTTTGGACAACTTTTCTTTCCTTCATGCCAAACACTTGGCAGAACTCCGTACAACGTCCAGAACACGATGGGAGATATTTTCTGTGCTCCCACAGGTTTTCCTTGCCAGACAGAGTGGAAAAGCTTTCTGCTAGGATGTAGACCACAAAAGACGCTAAAGACGAAGGTACGATGCTTTCCGGAGCTAAGAGCCGCTTCCGGGCTTCTTTCGGCAGAAGCGGCGCTAAGAGAGCACTGTGAGCGGTACAATGGTCTTTGCGCGAAGAAGCCGCTTCTTCGGCTCCGGGAGCCGGAGAGAGCGGCAGCATCGGAAAGGTGAAGAAGGAAGCCGTACAACACTGGGATTGTGTGCGCAGCTTGCCAACTGATAGAAAACAGTACCTTACACTTTCCTGACGTTTCCAATCACATGAATATTCGATTGGAAGCTGTTTTGGACAACTTTTCTTTCCTTCATGCCAAACACTTGGCAGACCTCCGTGCAACGTTTAGAACACGATGGGAGATGTTTTCTGTGCTCCTGCAGGTTTTCCTTGCCAGACAGAGTGGAAAAGCTTTCTGCTAGGATGTAGACCACAAAAGACGCTAAAGACGAAGGTACGATGCTCTCCGGAGCTAAGAGCCGCTCCCGGGCTTCTTTCGGCAGAAGCGGCGCTAAGAGAGCACTGTGAGCGGTACAATCGTCTTTGCGCTAAGAAGCCGCTTCTTCGGCTCCGGGAGCCGGAGAGAGCGGCAGCATCGGAAAGGTGAAGAAGGAAGCTGTACAACACTGGGATTGTGTGCGCAGCTTGCCAACTGATAGAAAACAGTACCTTACCACTTTCCTGACGTTTCCAATCACATGAATATTCGATTGGAAGCTGTTTTGGACAACTTTTCTTTCCTTCATGCCAAACAATTGGCAGACCTCCGTGCAACGTCCAGAACACGATGGGAGATGTTTTCTGTGCTCCCGCAGGTTTTCCTTGCCAGACAGAGTGGAAAAGCTTTCTGCTAGGATGTAGACCACAAAAGACGCTAAAGACGAAGGTACGATGCTCTCCGGAGCTAAGCGCCGCTCCCGGGCTTCTTTCGGCAGAAGCGGCGCTAAGAGAGCACTGTGAGCGGTACAATCGTCTTTGCGCGAAGAAGCCGCTTCTTCGGCTCCGGGAGCCGGAGAGAGTGGCAGCATCGGAAAGGTGAAGAAGGAAGCTGTACAACACTGGGATTGTGTGCGCAGCTTGCCAACTGATAGAAAACAGTACCTTACCACTTTCCTGACGTTTCCAATCACATGAATATTCGATTGGAAGCTGTTTTGGACAACTTTTCTTTCCTTCATGCCAAACACTTGGCAGACCTCCGTGCAACGTCCAGAACACGATGGGAGATGTTTTCTGTGCTCCCGCAGGTTTTCCTTGCCAGACAGAGTGGAAAAGCTTTCTGCTAGGATGTAGACCACAAAAGACGCTAAAGACGAAGGTACGATGCTCTCCGGAGCTAAGAGCCGCTCCCGGGCTTCTTTCGGCAGAAGCGGCGCTAAGAGAGCACTGTGAGCGGTACAATCGTCTTTGCGCGAAGAAGCCGCTTCTTCGGCTCCGGGAGCCGGAGAGAGCGGCAGCATCGGAAAGGTGAAGAAGGAAGCTGTACAACACTGGGATTGTGTGCGCAGCTTGCCAACTGATAGAAAACAGTACCTTACCACTTTCCTGACGTTTCCAATCACATGAATATTCGATTGGAAGCTGTTTTGGACAACTTTTCTTTCCTTCATGCCAAACACTTGGCAGACCTCCGTGCAACGTCCAGAACACGATGGGAGATGTTTTCTGTGCTCCCGCAGGTTTTCCTTGCCAGACAGATTGGAAAAGCTTTCTGCTAGGATGTAGACCACAAAAGACGCTAAAGACGAAGGTACGATGCTCTCCGGAGCTAAGAGCCGCTCCCGGGCTTCTTTCGGCAGAAGGGGCGCTAATAGAGCACTGTGAGCGGTACAATGGTCTTTGCGCGAAGAAGCCGCTTCTTCGGCTCCGGGAGCCGGAGAGAGCGGCAGCATCGGAAAGGTGAAGAAGGAAGCTGTACAACACTGGGATTGTGTGCGCAGCTTGCCAACTGATAGAAAACAGTACCTTATCACTTTCCTGACGTTTCCAATCACATGAATATTCGATTGGAAGCTGTTTTGGACAACTTTTCTTTTCTTCATGCCAAACACTTGGCAAACCTCCGTGCAACGTCCAGAACACGATGGGAGATGTTTTCTGTGCTCCCGCAGGTTTTCCTTGCCAGACAGAGTGGAAAAGCTTTCTGCTAGGATGTAGACCACAAAAGACGCTAAAGACGAAGGTACGATGCTCTCCGGAGCTAAGCGCCGCTCCCGGGCTTCTTTCGGCAGAAGCGGCGCTAAGAGAGCACTGTGAGCGGTACAATCGTCTTTGCGCGAAGAAGCCGCTTCTTCGGCTCTGGGAGCCGGAGAGAGCGGCAGCATCGGAAAGGTGAAGAAGGAAGCTGTACAACACTGGGATTGTGTGCGCAGCTTGCCAACTGATAGAAAACAGTACCTTACCACTTTCCTGACGTTTCCAATCACATGAATATTCGATTGGAAGCTGTTTTGGACAACTTTTCTTTCCTTCATGCCAAACACTTGGCAGACCTCCGTGCAACGTCCAGAACACGATGGGAGATGTTTTCTATGCTCCCGCAGGTTTTCCTTGCCAGACAGAGTGGAAAAGCTTTCTGCTAGGATGTAGACCACAAAAGACGCTAAAGACGAAGGTACGATGCTCTCCGGAGCTAAGAGCCGCTCCCGGGCTTCTTTCGGCAGAAGCGGCGCTAAGAGAGCACTGTGAGCGGTACAATCGTCTTTGCGCGAAGAAGCCGCTTCTTCGGCTCCGGGAGCCGGAGAGAGCGGCAGCATCGGAAAGGTGAAGAAGGAAGCTGTACAACACTGGGATTGTGTGCGCAGCTTGCCAACTGATAGAAAACAGTACCTTACACTTTCCTGACGTTTCCAATCACATGAATATTCGATTGGAAGCTGTTTTGGACAACTTTTCTTTCCTTCATGCCAAACACTTGGCAGACCTCCGTGCAACGTCCAGAACACGATGGGAGATGTTTTCTGTGCTCCCGCAGGTTTTCCTTGCCAGACAGATTGGAAAAGCTTTCTGCTAGGATGTAGACCACAAAAGACGCTAAGGACGAAGGTACGATGCTCTCCGGAGCTAAGAGCCGCTCCCGGGCTTCTTTCGGCAGAAGCGGCGCTAAGAGAGCACTGTGAGCGGTACAATCGTCTTTGCGCGAAGAAGCCGCTTCTTCGGCTCCGGGAGCCGGAGAGAGCGGCAGCATCGGAAAGGTGAAGAAGGAAGCCGTACAACACTGGGATTGTGTGCGCAGCTTGCCAACTGATAGAAAACAGTACCTTACCACTTTCCTGACGTTTCCAATCACATGAATATGCCATTGGAAGCTGTTTTGGACAACTTTTCTTTCCTTCATGCCAAACACTTGGCAGACCTCCGTGCAACGTCCAGAACACGATGGGAGATGTTTTCTGTGCTCCCGCAGGTTTTCCTTGCCAGACAGAGTGGAAAAGCTTTCTGCTAGGATGTAGACCACAAAAGACGCTAAAGACGAAGGTACGATGCTCTCCGGAGCTAAGAGCCGCTCCCGGGCTTCTTTCGGCAGAAGGGGCGCTAAGAGAGCACTGTGAGCGGTACAATCGTCTTTGCGCGAAGAAGCCGCTTCTTCGGCTCCAGGAGCCAGACAGAGAGGCAGCATCGGAAAGGTGAAGAAGGAAGCTGTACAACACTGGGATTGTGTGCGCAGCTTGCCAACTGATAGAAAACAGTACCTTACCACTTTCCTGACGTTTCCAATCACATGAATATTCGATTGGAAGCTGTTTTGGACAACTTTTCTTTCCTTCATGCCAAACACTTGGCAGACCTCCGTGCAACGTCCAGAACACGATGGGAGATGTTTTCTGTGCTCCCGCAGGTTTTCCTTGCCAGACAGAGTGGAAAAGCTTTCTGCTAGGATGTAGACCACAAAAGACGCTAAAGACGAAGGTACGATGCTCTCCGGAGCTAAGAGCCGCTCCCGGGCTTCTTTCGGCAGAAGCGGCGCTAAGAGAGCACTGTGAGCGGTACAATCGTCTTTGCGCGAAGAAGCCGCTTCTTCGGCTCCGGGAGCCGGAGAGAGCGGCAGCATCGGAAAGGTGAAGAAGGAAGCTGTACAACACTGGGATTGTGTGCGCAGCTTGCCAAATGATAGAAAACAGTACCTTACCACTTTCCTGACGTTTCCAATCACATGAATATTCGATTGGAAGCTGTTTTGGACAACTTTTCTTTCCTTCATGCCAAACACTTGGCAGACCTCCGTGCAACGTCCAGAACACGATGGGAGATGTTTTCTGTGCTCCCGCAGGTTTTCCTTGCCAGACAGAGTGGAAAAGCTTTCTGCTAGGATGTAGACCACAAAAGACGCTAAAGACGAAGGTACGATGCTCTCCGGAGCTAAGAGCCGCTCCCGGGCTTCTTTCGGCAGAAGCGGCGCTAAGAGAGCACTGTGAGCGGTACAATCGTCTTTGCACAAAGAAGCCGCTTCTTCGGCTCCGGGAGCCGGAGAGAGCGGCAGCATCGGAAAGGTGAAGAAGGAAGCTGTACAACACTGGGATTGTGTGCGCAGCTTGCCAACTGATAGAAAACAGTACCTTACCACTTTCCTGACGTTTCCAATCACATGAATATTCGATTGGAAGCTGTTTTGGACAACTTTTCTTTCCTTCATGCCAAACACTTGGCAGACCTCCGTGCAACGTCCAGAACACGATGGGAGATGTTTTCTGTGCTCCTGCAGGTTTTCCTTGCCAGACAGAGTGGAAAAGCTTTCTGCTAGGATGTAGACCACAAAAGACGCTAAAGACGAAGGTACGATGCTCTCCGGAGCTAAGAGCCGCTCCCGGGCTTCTTTCGGCAGAAGCGGCGCTAAGAGAGCACTGTGAGCGGTACAATCGTCTTTGCGCGAAGAAGCCGCTTCTTCGGCTCCGGGAGCCGGAGAGAGCGGCAGCATCGGAAAGGTGAAGAAGGAAGCTGTACAACACTGGGATTGTGTGCGCAGCTTGCCAACTGATAGAAAACAGTACCTTACCACTTTCCTGACGTTTCCAATCACATGAATGTTCGATTGGAAGCTGTTTTGGACAACTTTTCTTTCCTTCATGCCAAACACTTGGCAGACCTCCGTGCAACGTCCAGAACACGATGGGAGATGTTTTCTGTGCTCCCGCAGGTTTTCCTTGCCAGACAGAGTGGAAAAGCTTTCTGCTAGGATGTAGACCACAAAAGACGCTAAAGACGAAGGTACGATGCTCTCCAGAGCTAAGCGCCGCTCCCGGGAATCTTTCGGCAGAAGCGGCGCTAAGAGAGCACTGTGAGCGGTACAATCGTCTTTGCGCGAAGAAGCCGCTTCTTCGGCTCCGGGAGCCGGAGAGAGCGGCAGCATCGGAAAGGTGAAGAAGGAAGCTGTACAACACTGGGATTGTGTGCGCAGCTTGCCAACTGATAGAAAACAGTACCTTACCACTTTCCTGACGTTTCCAATCACATGAATATTCGATTGGAAGCTGTTTTGGACAACTTTTCTTTCCTTCATGCCAAACACTTGGCAGACCTCCGTGAACGTCCAGAACACGATGGGAGATGTTTTCTGTGCTCCCGCAGGTTTTCCTTGCCAGACAGAGTGGAAAAGCTTTCTGCTAGGATGTAGACCACAAAAGATGCTAAAGACGAAGGTACGATTCTCTCCGGAGCTAAGCGCCGATCCCGGGCTTCTTTCGGCAGAAGCGGCGCTAAGAGAGCACTGTGAGCGGTACAATGGTCTTTGCGCGAAGAAGCCGCTTCTTCGGCTCCGGGAGCCGGAGAGAGCGGCAGCATCGGAAAGGTGAAGAAGGAAGCTGTACAACACTGGGATTGTGTGCGCAGCTTGCCAACTGATAGAAAACAGTACCTTACCACTTTCCTGACGTTTCCAATCACATGAATATTCGATAAGAAGCTGTTTTGGACAACTTTTCTTTCCTTCATGCCAAACACTTGGCAGAACTCCGTACAACGTCCAGAACACGATGGGAGATATTTTCTGTGCTCCCACAGGTTTTCCTTGCCAGACAGAGTGGAAAAGCTTTCTGCTAGGATGTAGACCACAAAAGACGCTAAAGACGAAGGTACGATGCTCTCCGGAGCTAAGCGCCGCTCCCGGGAATCTTTCGGCAGAAGCGGCGCTAAGAGAGCACTGTGAGCGGTACAATGGTCTTTGCGCGAAGAAGCCGCTTCTTCGGCTCCGGGAGCCGGAGAGAGCGGCAGCATCGGAAAGGTGAAGAAGGAAGCTGTACAACACTGGGATTGTGTGCGCAGCTTGCCAACTGATAGAAAACAGTACCTTACCACTTTCCTGACGTTTCCAATCACATGAATCTTCGATTGGAAGCTGTTTTGGACAACTTTTCTTTCCTTCATGCCAAACACTTGGCAGACCTCCGTGCAACGTCCAGAACACGATGGGAGATGTTTTCTGTGCTCCCGCAGGTTTTCCTTGCCAGACAGAGTGGAAAAGCTTTCTGCTAGGATGTAGACCACAAAAGATGCTAAAGACGAAGGTACGATTCTCTCCGGAGCTAAGCGCCGATCCCGGGCTTCTTTCGGAAGAAGCGGCGCTAAGAGAGCACTGTGAGCGGTACAATCGTCTTTGCGCGAAGAAGCCGCTTCTTCAGCTCCGGGAGCCGGAGAGAGCGGCAGCATCGGAAAGGTGAAGAAGGAAGCCGTACAACACTGGGATTGTGTGCGCAGCTTGCCAACTGATAGAAAACAGTACCTTACCACTTTCCTGACGTTTCCAATCACATGAATATTCGATTGGAAGCTGTTTTGGACAACTTTTCTTTCCTTCATGCCAAACACTTGGCAGACCTCCGTGCAACGTCCAGAACACGATGGGAGATGTTTTCTGTGCTCCCGCAGGTTTTCCTTGCCAGACAGAGTGGAAAAGCTTTCTGCTAGGATGTAGACCACAAAAGACGCTAAAGACGAAGGTACGATGCTCTCCGGAGCTAAGAGCCGCTCCCGGGCTTCTTTCGGCAGAAGCGGCGCTAAGAGAGCACTGTGAGCGGTACAATCGTCTTTGCGCGAAGAAGCCGCTTCTTCGGCTCCGGGAGCCGGAGAGAGCGGCAGCATCGGAAAGGTGAAGAAGGAAGCTGTACAACACTGGGATTGTGTGCGCAGCTTGCCAACTGATAGAAAACAGTACCTTACACTTTCCTGACGTTTCCAATCACATGAATATTCGATTGGAAGCTGTTTTGGACAACTTTTCTTTCCTTCATGCCAAACACTTGGCAGACCTCCGTGCAACGTCCAGAACACGATGGGAGATGTTTTCTGTGCTCCCGCAGGTTTTCCTTGCCAGACAGATTGGAAAAGCTTTCTGCTAGGATGTAGACCACAAAAGACGCTAAGGACGAAGGTACGATGCTCTCCGGAGCTAAGAGCCGCTCCCGGGCTTCTTTCGGCAGAAGCGGCGCTAAGAGAGCACTGTGAGCGGTACAATCGTCTTTGCGCGAAGAAGCCGCTTCTTCGGCTCCGGGAGCCGGAGAGAGCGGCAGCATCGGAAAGGTGAAGAAGGAAGCTGTACAACACTGGGATTGTGTGCGCAGCTTGCCAACTTATAGAAAACAGTACCTTATCACTTTCCTGACGTTTCCAAACACATGAATATTCGATTGGAAGCTGTTTTGGACAACTTTTCTTTCCTTCATGCCAAACACTTGGCAGACCTCCGTGCAGCGTCCAGAACACGATGGGAGATGTTTTCTGTGCTCCCGCAGGTTTTCCTTGCCAGACAGAGTGGAAAAGCTTTCTGCTAGGATGTAGACCACAAAAGACGCTAAAGACGAAGGTACGATGCTCTCCGGAGCTAAGAGCCGCTCCCGGGCTTCTTTCGGCAGAAGGGGCGCTAAGAGAGCACTGTGAGCGGTACAATCGTCTTTGCGCGAAGAAGCCGCTTCTTCGGCTCCGGGAGCCAGACAGAGAGGCAGCATCGGAAAGGTGAAGAAGGAAGCTGTACAACACTGGGATTGTGTGCGCAGCTTGCCAACTGATAGAAAACAGTACCTTACCACTTTCCTGACGTTTCCAATCACATGAATATTCGATTGGAAGCTGTTTTGGACAACTTTTCTTTCCTTCATGCCAAACACTTGGCAGACCTCCGTGCAACGTCCAGAACACGATGGGAGATGTTTTCTGTGCTCCCGCAGGTTTTCCTTGCCAGACAGAGTGGAAAAGCTTTCTGCTAGGATGTAGACCACAAAAGACGCTAAAGACGAAGGTACGATGCTCTCCGGAGCTAAGAGCCGCTCCCGGGCTTCTTTCGGCAGAAGCGGCGCTAAGAGAGCACTGTGAGCGGTACAATCGTCTTTGCGCGAAGAAGCCGCTTCTTCGGCTCCGGGAGCCGGAGAGAGCGGCAGCATCGGAAAGGTGAAGAAGGAAGCTGTACAACACTGGGATTGTGTGCGCAGCTTGCCAAATGATAGAAAACAGTACCTTACCACTTTCCTGACGTTTCCAATCACATGAATATTCGATTGGAAGCTGTTTTGGACAACTTTTCTTTCCTTCATGCCAAACACTTGGCAGACCTCCGTGCAACGTCCAGAACACGATGGGAGATGTTTTCTGTGCTCCCGCAGGTTTTCCTTGCCAGACAGAGTGGAAAAGCTTTCTGCTAGGATGTAGACCACAAAAGACGCTAAAGACGAAGGTACGATGCTCTCCGGAGCTAAGAGCCGCTCCCGGGCTTCTTTCGGCAGAAGCGGCGCTAAGAGAGCACTGTGAGCGGTACAATCGTCTTTGCACAAAGAAGCCGCTTCTTCGGCTCCGGGAGCCGGAGAGAGCGGCAGCATCGGAAAGGTGAAGAAGGAAGCTGTACAACACTGGGATTGTGTGCGCAGCTTGCCAACTGATAGAAAACAGTACCTTACCACTTTCCTGACGTTTCCAATCACATGAATATTCGATTGGAAGCTGTTTTGGACAACTTTTCTTTCCTTCATGCCAAACACTTGGCAGACCTCCGTGCAACGTCCAGAACACGATGGGAGATGTTTTCTGTGCTCCTGCAGGTTTTCCTTGCCAGACAGAGTGGAAAAGCTTTCTGCTAGGATGTAGACCACAAAAGACGCTAAAGACGAAGGTACGATGCTCTCCGGAGCTAAGAGCCGCTCCCGGGCTTCTTTCGGCAGAAGCGGCGCTAAGAGAGCACTGTGAGCGGTACAATCGTCTTTGCGCTAAGAAGCCGCTTCTTCGGCTCCGGGAGCCGGAGAGAGCGGCAGCATCGGAAAGGTGAAGAAGGAAGCTGTACAACACTGGGATTGTGTGCGCAGCTTGCCAACTGATAGAAAACAGTACCTTACCACTTTCCTGACGTTTCCAATCACATGAATATTCGATTGGAAGCTGTTTTGGACAACTTTTCTTTCCTTCATGCCAAACAATTGGCAGACCTCCGTGCAACGTCCAGAACACGATGGGAGATGTTTTCTGTGCTCCCGCAGGTTTTCCTTGCCAGACAGAGTGGAAAAGCTTTCTGCTAGGATGTAGACCACAAAAGACGCTAAAGACGAAGGTACGATGCTCTCCGGAGCTAAGCGCCGCTCCCGGGCTTCTTTCGGCAGAAGCGGCGCTAAGAGAGCACTGTGAGCGGTACAATCGTCTTTGCGCGAAGAAGCCGCTTCTTCGGCTCCGGGAGCCGGAGAGAGCGGCAGCATCGGAAAGGTGAAGAAGGAAGCTGTACAACACTGGGATTGTGTGCGCAGCTTGCCAACTGATAGAAAACAGTACCTTACCACTTTCCTGACGTTTCCAATCACATGAATGTTCGATTGGAAGCTGTTTTGGACAACTTTTCTTTCCTTCATGCCAAACACTTGGCAGACCTCCGTGCAACGTCCAGAACACGATGGGAGATGTTTTCTGTGCTCCCGCAGGTTTTCCTTGCCAGACAGAGTGGAAAAGCTTTCTGCTAGGATGTAGACCACAAAAGACGCTAAAGACGAAGGTACGATGCTCTCCGGAGCTAAGAGCCGCTCCCGGGCTTCTTTCGGCAGAAGCGGCGCTAAGAGAGCACTGTGAGCGGTACAATCGTCTTTGCGCGAAGAAGCCGCTTCTTCGGCTCCGGGAGCCGGAGAGAGCGGCAGCATCGGAAAGGTGAAGAAGGAAGCTGTACAACACTGGGATTGTGTGCGCAGCTTGCCAACTGATAGAAAACAGTACCTTACACTTTCCTGACTTTTCCAATCACATGAATATTCGATTGGAAGCTGTTTTGGACAACTTTTCTTTCCTTCATGCCAAACACTTGGCAGACCTCCGTGCAACGTCCAGAACACGATGGGAGATGTTTTCTGTGCTCCCGCAGGTTTTCCTTGCCAGACAGAGTGGAAAAGCTTTCTGCTAGGATGTAGACCACAAAAGACGCTAAAGACGAAGGTACGATGCTCTCCGGAGCTAAGAGCCGCTCCCGGGCTTCTTTCGGCAGAAGCGGCGCTAAGAGAGCACTGTAAGCGGTACAATGGTCTTTGCGCGAAGAAGCCGCTTCTTCGGCTCCGGGAGCCGGAGAGAGCGGCAGCATCGGAAAGGTGAAGAAGGAAGCTGTACAACACTGGGATTGTGTGCGCAGCTTGCCAACTGATAGAAAACAGTACCTTACCACTTTCCTGACGTTTCCAATCACATGAATATTCGATAAGAAGCTGTTTTGGACAACTTTTCTTTCCTTCATGCCAAACACTTGGCAGAACTCCGTACAACGTCCAGAACACGATGGGAGATATTTTCTGTGCTCCCACAGGTTTTCCTTGCCAGACAGAGTGGAAAAGCTTTCTGCTAGGATGTAGACCACAAAAGACGCTAAAGACGAAGGTACGATGCTCTCCAGAGCTAAGCGCCGCTCCCGGGAATCTTTCGGCAGAAGCGGCGCTAAGAGAGCACTGTGAGCGGTACAATCGTCTTTGCGCGAAGAAGCCGCTTCTTCGGCTCCGGGAGCCGGAGAGAGCGGCAGCATCGGAAAGGTGAAGAAGGAAGCTGTACAACACTGGGATTGTGTGCGCAGCTTGCCAACTGATAGAAAACAGTACCTTACCACTTTCCTGACGTTTCCAATCACATGAATATTCGATTGGAAGCTGTTTTGGACAACTTTTCTTTCCTTCATGCCAAACACTTGGCAGACCTCCGTGAACGTCCAGAACACGATGGGAGATGTTTTCTGTGCTCCCGCAGGTTTTCCTTGCCAGACAGAGTGGAAAAGCTTTCTGCTAGGATGTAGACCACAAAAGATGCTAAAGACGAAGGTACGATTCTCTCCGGAGCTAAGCGCCGATCCCGGGCTTCTTTCGGCAGAAGCGGCGCTAAGAGAGCACTGTGAGCGGTACAATGGTCTTTGCGCGAAGAAGCCGCTTCTTCGGCTCCGGGAGCCGGAGAGAGCGGCAGCATCGGAAAGGTGAAGAAGGAAGCTGTACAACACTGGGATTGTGTGCGCAGCTTGCCAACTGATAGAAAACAGTACCTTACCACTTTCCTGACGTTTCCAATCACATGAATATTCGATAAGAAGCTGTTTTGGACAACTTTTCTTTCCTTCATGCCAAACACTTGGCAGAACTCCGTACAACGTCCAGAACACGATGGGAGATATTTTCTGTGCTCCCACAGGTTTTCCTTGCCAGACAGAGTGGAAAAGCTTTCTGCTAGGATGTAGACCACAAAAGACGCTAAAGACGAAGGTACGATGCTCTCCGGAGCTAAGCGCCGCTCCCGGGAATCTTTCGGCAGAAGCGGCGCTAAGAGAGCACTGTGAGCGGTACAATGGTCTTTGCGCGAAGAAGCCGCTTCTTCGGCTCCGGGAGCCGGAGAGAGCGGCAGCATCGGAAAGGTGAAGAAGGAAGCTGTACAACACTGGGATTGTGTGCGCAGCTTGCCAACTGATAGAAAACAGTACCTTACCACTTTCCTGACGTTTCCAATCACATGAATCTTCGATTGGAAGCTGTTTTGGACAACTTTTCTTTCCTTCATGCCAAACACTTGGCAGACCTCCGTGCAACGTCCAGAACACGATGGGAGATGTTTTCTGTGCTCCCGCAGGTTTTCCTTGCCAGACAGAGTGGAAAAGCTTTCTGCTAGGATGTAGACCACAAAAGACGCTAAAGACGAAGGTACGATGCTCTCCGGAGCTAAGAGCCGCTCCCGGGCTTCTTTCGGCAGAAGGGGCGCTAAGAGAGCACTGTGAGCGGTACAATCGTCTTTGCGCGAAGAAGCCGCTTCTTCGGCTCCGGGAGCCAGACAGAGAGGCAGCATCGGAAAGGTGAAGAAGGAAGCTGTACAACACTGGGATTGTGTGCGCAGCTTGCCAACTGATAGAAAACAGTACCTTACCACTTTCCTGACGTTTCCAATCACATGAATATTCGATTGGAAGCTGTTTTGGACAACTTTTCTTTCCTTCATGCCAAACACTTGGCAGACCTCCGTGCAACGTCCAGAACACGATGGGAGATGTTTTCTGTGCTCCCGCAGGTTTTCCTTGCCAGACAGAGTGGAAAAGCTTTCTGCTAGGATGTAGACCACAAAAGACGCTAAAGACGAAGGTACGATGCTCTCCGGAGCTAAGAGCCGCTCCCGGGCTTCTTTCGGCAGAAGCGGCGCTAAGAGAGCACTGTGAGCGGTACAATCGTCTTTGCGCGAAGAAGCCGCTTCTTCGGCTCCGGGAGCCGGAGAGAGCGGCAGCATCGGAAAGGTGAAGAAGGAAGCTGTACAACACTGGGATTGTGTGCGCAGCTTGCCAACTGATAGAAAACAGTACCTTACCACTTTCCTGACGTTTCCAATCACATGAATATTCGATTGGAAGCTGTTTTGGACAACTTTTCTTTCCTTCATGCCAAACACTTGGCAGACCTCCGTGCAACGTCCAGAACACGATGGGAGATGTTTTCTGTGCTCCCGCAGGTTTTCCTTGCCAGACAGAGTGGAAAAGCTTTCTGCTAGGATGTAGACCACAAAAGACGCTAAAGACGAAGGTACGATGCTCTCCGGAGCTAAGAGCCGCTCCCGGGCTTCTTTCGGCAGAAGCGGCGCTAAGAGAGCACTGTGAGCGGTACAATCGTCTTTGCACGAAGAAGCCGCTTCTTCGGCTCCGGGAGCCGGAGAGAGCGGCAGCATCGGAAAGGTGAAGAAGGAAGCTGTACAACACTGGGATTGTGTGCGCAGCTTGCCAACTGATAGAAAACAGTACCTTACCACTTTCCTGACGTTTCCAATCACATGAATATTCGATTGGAAGCTGTTTTGGACAACTTTTCTTTCCTTCATGCCAAACACTTGGCAGACCTCCGTGCAACGTCCAGAACACGATGGGAGATGTTTTCTGTGCTCCTGCAGGTTTTCCTTGCCAGACAGAGTGGAAAAGCTTTCTGCTAGGATGTAGACCACAAAAGACGCTAAAGACGAAGGTACGATGCTCTCCGGAGCTAAGAGCCGCTCCCGGGCTTCTTTCGGCAGAAGCGGCGCTAAGAGAGCACTGTGAGCGGTACAATCGTCTTTGCGCTAAGAAGCCGCTTCTTCGGCTCCGGGAGCCGGAGAGAGCGGCAGCATCGGAAAGGTGAAGAAGGAAGCTGTACAACACTGGGATTGTGTGCGCAGCTTGCCAACTGATAGAAAACAGTACCTTACCACTTTCCTGACGTTTCCAATCACATGAATATTCGATTGGAAGCTGTTTTGGACAACTTTTCTTTCCTTCATGCCAAACAATTGGCAGACCTCCGTGCAACGTCCAGAACACGATGGGAGATGTTTTCTGTGCTCCCGCAGGTTTTCCTTGCCAGACAGAGTGGAAAAGCTTTCTGCTAGGATGTAGACCACAAAAGACGCTAAAGACGAAGGTACGATGCTCTCCGGAGCTAAGCGCCGCTCCCGGGCTTCTTTCGGCAGAAGCGGCGCTAAGAGAGCACTGTGAGCGGTACAATCGTCTTTGCGCGAAGAAGCCGCTTCTTCGGCTCCGGGAGCCGGAGAGAGCGGCAGCATCGGAAAGGTGAAGAAGGAAGCTGTACAACACTGGGATTGTGTGCGCAGCTTGCCAACTGATAGAAAACAGTACCTTACCACTTTCCTGACGTTTCCAATCACATGAATGTTCGATTGGAAGCTGTTTTGGACAACTTTTCTTTCCTTCATGCCAAACACTTGGCAGACCTCCGTGCAACGTCCAGAACACGATGGGAGATGTTTTCTGTGCTCCCGCAGGTTTTCCTTGCCAGACAGAGTGGAAAAGCTTTCTGCTAGGATGTAGACCACAAAAGACGCTAAAGACGAAGGTACGATGCTCTCCGGAGCTAAGAGCCGCTCCCGGGCTTCTTTCGGCAGAAGCGGCGCTAAGAGAGCACTGTGAGCGGTACAATCGTCTTTGCGCGAAGAAGCCGCTTCTTCGGCTCCGGGAGCCGGAGAGAGCGGCAGCATCGGAAAGGTGAAGAAGGAAGCTGTACAACACTGGGATTGTGTGCGCAGCTTGCCAACTGATAGAAAACAGTACCTTACACTTTCCTGACTTTTCCAATCACATGAATATTCGATTGGAAGCTGTTTTGGACAACTTTTCTTTCCTTCATGCCAAACACTTGGCAGACCTCCGTGCAACGTCCAGAACACGATGGGAGATGTTTTCTGTGCTCCCGCAGGTTTTCCTTGCCAGACAGAGTGGAAAAGCTTTCTGCTAGGATGTAGACCACAAAAGACGCTAAAGACGAAGGTACGATGCTCTCCGGAGCTAAGAGCCGCTCCCGGGCTTCTTTCGGCAGAAGCGGCGCTAAGAGAGCACTGTAAGCGGTACAATGGTCTTTGCGCGAAGAAGCCGCTTCTTCGGCTCCGGGAGCCGGAGAGAGCGGCAGCATCGGAAAGGTGAAGAAGGAAGCTGTACAACACTGGGATTGTGTGCGCAGCTTGCCAACTGATAGAAAACAGTACCTTACCACTTTCCTGACGTTTCCAATCACATGAATATTCGATAAGAAGCTGTTTTGGACAACTTTTCTTTCCTTCATGCCAAACACTTGGCAGAACTCCGTACAACGTCCAGAACACGATGGGAGATATTTTCTGTGCTCCCACAGGTTTTCCTTGCCAGACAGAGTGGAAAAGCTTTCTGCTAGGATGTAGACCACAAAAGACGCTAAAGACGAAGGTACGATGCTCTCCAGAGCTAAGCGCCGCTCCCGGGAATCTTTCGGCAGAAGCGGCGCTAAGAGAGCACTGTGAGCGGTACAATCGTCTTTGCGCGAAGAAGCCGCTTCTTCGGCTCCGGGAGCCGGAGAGAGCGGCAGCATCGGAAAGGTGAAGAAGGAAGCTGTACAACACTGGGATTGTGTGCGCAGCTTGCCAACTGATAGAAAACAGTACCTTACCACTTTCCTGACGTTTCCAATCACATGAATCTTCGATTGGAAGCTGTTTTGGACAACTTTTCTTTCCTTCATGCCAAACACTTGGCAGACCTCCGTGCAACGTCCAGAACACGATGGGAGATGTTTTCTGTGCTCCCGCAGGTTTTCCTTGCCAGACAGAGTGGAAAAGCTTTCTGCTAGGATGTAGACCACAAAAGATGCTAAAGACGAAGGTACGATTCTCTCCGGAGCTAAGCGCCGATCCCGGGCTTCTTTCGGAAGAAGCGGCGCTAAGAGAGCACTGTGAGCGGTACAATCGTCTTTGCGCGAAGAAGCCGCTTCTTCAGCTCCGGGAGCCGGAGAGAGCGGCAGCATCGGAAAGGTGAAGAAGGAAGCCGTACAACACTGGGATTGTGTGCGCAGCTTGCCAACTGATAGAAAACAGTACCTTACCACTTTCCTGACGTTTCCAATCACATGAATATTCGATTGGAAGCTGTTTTGGACAACTTTTCTTTCCTTCATGCCAAACACTTGGCAGACCTCCGTGCAACGTCCAGAACACGATGGGAGATGTTTTCTGTGCTCCCGCAGGTTTTCCTTGCCAGACAGAGTGGAAAAGCTTTCTGCTAGGATGTAGACCACAAAAGACGCTAAAGACGAAGGTACGATGCTCTCCGGAGCTAAGAGCCGCTCCCGGGCTTCTTTCGGCAGAAGCGGCGCTAAGAGAGCACTGTGAGCGGTACAATCGTCTTTGCGCGAAGAAGCCGCTTCTTCGGCTCCGGGAGCCGGAGAGAGCGGCAGCATCGGAAAGGTGAAGAAGGAAGCTGTACAACACTGGGATTGTGTGCGCAGCTTGCCAACTGATAGAAAACAGTACCTTACCACTTTCCTGACGTTTCCAATCACATGAATATTCGATTGGAAGCTGTTTTGGACAACTTTTCTTTCCTTCATGCCAAACACTTGGCAGACCTCCGTGCAGCGTCCAGAACACGATGGGAGATGTTTTCTGTGCTCCCGCAGGTTTTCCTTGCCAGACAGAGTGGAAAAGCTTTCTGCTAGGATGTAGACCACAAAAGACGCTAAAGACGAAGGTACGATGCTCTCCGGAGCTAAGAGCCGCTCCCGGGATTCTTTCGGCAGAAGCGGCGCTAAGAGAGCACTGTGAGCGGTACAATCGTCTTTGCGCAAAGAAGCCGCTTCTTCGGCTCCGGGAGCCGGAGAGAGCGGCAGCATCGGAAAGGTGAAGAAGGAAGCTGTACAACATTGGGATTGTGTGCGCAGCTTGCCAACTGATAGAAAACAGTACCTTACCACTTTCCTGACGTTTCCAATCACATGAATATTCGATTGGAAGCTGTTTTGGACAACTTTTCTTTCCTTCATGCCAAACACTTGGCAGACCTCCGTGCAATGTCCAGAACACGATGGGAGATGTTTTCTGTGCTCCCGCAGGTTTTCCTTGCCAGACAGAGTGGAAAAGCTTTCTGCTAGGATGTAGACCACAAAAGACGCTAAAGACGAAGGTACGATGCTCTCCGGAGCTAAGAGCTGCTCCCGGGCTTCTTTCGGCAGAAGCGGCGCTAAGAGAGCACTGTGAGTGGTACAATCGTCTTTGCGCGAAGAAGCCGCTTCTTCGGCTCCGGGAGCCGGAGAGAGCGGCAGCATCGGAAAGGTGAAGAAGGAAGCTGTACAACACTGGGATTGTGTGCGCAGCTTGCCAACTGATAGAAAACAGTACCTTACACTTTCCTGACGTTTCCAATCACATGAATATTCGATTGGAAGCTGTTTTGGACAACTTTTCTTTCCTTCATGCCAAACACTTGGCAGACCTCCGTGCAACGTCCAGAACACGATGGGAGATGTTTTCTGTGCTCCCGCAGGTTTTCCTTGCCAGACAGAGTGGAAAAGCTTTCTGCTAGGATGTAGACCACAAAAGACGCTAAAGACGAAGGTACGATGCTCTCCGGAGCTAAGCGCCGCTGCCGGGCTTCTTTCGGCAGAAGCGGCGCTAAGAGAGCACTGTGAGCGGTACAATCGTCTTTGCGCGAAGAAGCCGCTTCTTCGGCTCCGGGAGCCGGAGAGAGCGGCAGCATCGGAAAGGTGAAGAAGGAAGCTGTACAACACTGGGATTGTGTGCGCAGCTTGCCAACTGATAGAAAACAGTACCTTACACTTTCCTGACTTTTCCAATCACATGAATATGCGATTGGAAGCTGTTTTGGACAACTTTTCTTTCCTTCATGCCAAACACTTGGCAGACCTCCGTGCAACGTCCAGAACACGATGGGAGATGTTTTCTGTGCTCCCGCAGGTTTTCCTTGCCAGACAGAGTGGAAAAGCTTTCTGCTAGGATGTAGACCACAAAAGACGCTAAAGACGAAGGTACGATGCTCTCCGGAGCTAAGAGCCGCTCCCGGGCTTCTTTCGGCAGAAGCGGCGCTAAGAGAGCACTGTAAGCGGTACAATGGTCTTTGCGCGAAGAAGCCGCTTCTTCGGCTCCGGGAGCCGGAGAGAGCGGCAGCATCGGAAAGGTGAAGAAGGAAGCTGTACAACACTGGGATTGTGTGCGCAGCATGCCAACTGATAGAAAACAGTACCTTACCACTTTCCTGACGTTTCCAATCACATGAATATTCGATAAGAAGCTGTTTTGGACAACTTTTCTTTCCTTCATGCCAAACACTTGGCAGAACTCCGTACAACGTCCAGAACACGATGGGAGATATTTTCTGTGCTCCCGCAGGTTTTCCTTGCCAGACAGAGTGGAAAAGCTTTCTGCTAGGATGTAGACCACAAAAGACGCTAAAGACGAAGGTACGATGCTCTCCAGAGCTAAGCGCCGCTCCCGGGAATCTTTCGGCAGAAGCGGCGCTAAGAGAGCACTGTGAGCGGTACAATCGTCTTTGCGCGAAGAAGCCGCTTCTTCGGCTCCGGGAGCCGGAGAGAGCGGCAGCATCGGAAAGGTGAAGAAGGAAGCTGTACAACACTGGGATTGTGTGCGCAGCTTGCCAACTGATAGAAAACAGTACCTTACCACTTTCCTGACGTTTCCAATCACATGAATATTCGATTGGAAGCTGTTTTGGACAACTTTTCTTTCCTTCATGCCAAACACTTGGCAGACCTCCGTGAACGTCCAGAACACGATGGGAGATGTTTTCTGTGCTCCCGCAGGTTTTCCTTGCCAGACAGAGTGGAAAAGCTTTCTGCTAGGATGTAGACCACAAAAGATGCTAAAGACGAAGGTACGATTCTCTCCGGAGCTAAGCGCCGATCCCGGGCTTCTTTCGGCAGAAGCGGCGCTAAGAGAGCACTGTGAGCGGTACAATGGTCTTTGCGCGAAGAAGCCGCTTCTTCGGCTCCGGGAGCCGGAGAGAGCGGCAGCATCGGAAAGGTGAAGAAGGAAGCTGTACAACACTGGGATTGTGTGCGCAGCTTGCCAACTGATAGAAAACAGTACCTTACCACTTTCCTGACGTTTCCAATCACATGAATATTCGATAAGAAGCTGTTTTGGACAACTTTTCTTTCCTTCATGCCAAACACTTGGCAGAACTCCGTACAACGTCCAGAACACGATGGGAGATATTTTCTGTGCTCCCACAGGTTTTCCTTGCCAGACAGAGTGGAAAAGCTTTCTGCTAGGATGTAGACCACAAAAGACGCTAAAGACGAAGGTACGATGCTCTCCGGAGCTAAGCGCCGCTCCCGGGAATCTTTCGGCAGAAGCGGCGCTAAGAGAGCACTGTGAGCGGTACAATGGTCTTTGCGCGAAGAAGCCGCTTCTTCGGCTCCGGGAGCCGGAGAGAGCGGCAGCATCGGAAAGGTGAAGAAGGAAGCTGTACAACACTGGGATTGTGTGCGCAGCTTGCCAACTGATAGAAAACAGTACCTTACCACTTTCCTGACGTTTCCAATCACATGAATCTTCGATTGGAAGCTGTTTTGGACAACTTTTCTTTCCTTCATGCCAAACACTTGGCAGACCTCCGTGCAACGTCCAGAACACGATGGGAGATGTTTTCTGTGCTCCCGCAGGTTTTCCTTGCCAGACAGAGTGGAAAAGCTTTCTGCTAGGATGTAGACCACAAAAGATGCTAAAGACGAAGGTACGATTCTCTCCGGAGCTAAGCGCCGATCCCGGGCTTCTTTCGGAAGAAGCGGCGCTAAGAGAGCACTGTGAGCGGTACAATCGTCTTTGCGCGAAGAAGCCGCTTCTTCAGCTCCGGGAGCCGGAGAGAGCGGCAGCATCGGAAAGGTGAAGAAGGAAGCCGTACAACACTGGGATTGTGTGCGCAGCTTGCCAACTGATAGAAAACAGTACCTTACCACTTTCCTGACGTTTCCAATCACATGAATATTCGATTGGAAGCTGTTTTGGACAACTTTTCTTTCCTTCATGCCAAACACTTGGCAGACCTCCGTGCAACGTCCAGAACACGATGGGAGATGTTTTCTGTGCTCCCGCAGGTTTTCCTTGCCAGACAGAGTGGAAAAGCTTTCTGCTAGGATGTAGACCACAAAAGACGCTAAAGACGAAGGTACGATGCTCTCCGGAGCTAAGAGCCGCTCCCGGGCTTCTTTCGGCAGAAGCGGCGCTAAGAGAGCACTGTGAGCGGTACAATCGTCTTTGCGCGAAGAAGCCGCTTCTTCGGCTCCGGGAGCCGGAGAGAGCGGCAGCATCGGAAAGGTGAAGAAGGAAGCTGTACAACACTGGGATTGTGTGCGCAGCTTGCCAACTGATAGAAAACAGTACCTTACCACTTTCCTGACGTTTCCAATCACATGAATATTCGATTGGAAGCTGTTTTGGACAACTTTTCTTTCCTTCATGCCAAACACTTGGCAGACCTCCGTGCAGCGTCCAGAACACGATGGGAGATGTTTTCTGTGCTCCCGCAGGTTTTCCTTGCCAGACAGAGTGGAAAAGCTTTCTGCTAGGATGTAGACCACAAAAGACGCTAAAGACGAAGGTACGATGCTCTCCGGAGCTAAGAGCCGCTCCCGGGATTCTTTCGGCAGAAGCGGCGCTAAGAGAGCACTGTGAGCGGTACAATCGTCTTTGCGCAAAGAAGCCGCTTCTTCGGCTCCGGGAGCCGGAGAGAGCGGCAGCATCGGAAAGGTGAAGAAGGAAGCTGTACAACATTGGGATTGTGTGCGCAGCTTGCCAACTGATAGAAAACAGTACCTTACCACTTTCCTGACGTTTCCAATCACATGAATATTCGATTGGAAGCTGTTTTGGACAACTTTTCTTTCCTTCATGCCAAACACTTGGCAGACCTCCGTGCAATGTCCAGAACACGATGGGAGATGTTTTCTGTGCTCCCGCAGGTTTTCCTTGCCAGACAGAGTGGAAAAGCTTTCTGCTAGGATGTAGACCACAAAAGACGCTAAAGACGAAGGTACGATGCTCTCCGGAGCTAAGAGCTGCTCCCGGGCTTCTTTCGGCAGAAGCGGCGCTAAGAGAGCACTGTGAGTGGTACAATCGTCTTTGCGCGAAGAAGCCGCTTCTTCGGCTCCGGGAGCCGGAGAGAGCGGCAGCATCGTAAAGGTGAAGAAGGAAGCTGTACAACACTGGGATTGTGTGCGCAGCTTGCCAACTGATAGAAAACAGTACCTTACACTTTCCTGACGTTTCCAATCACATGAATATTCGATTGGAAGCTGTTTTGGACAACTTTTCTTTCCTTCATGCCAAACACTTGGCAGACCTCCGTGCAACGTCCAGAACACGATGGGAGATGTTTTCTGTGCTCCCGCAGGTTTTCCTTGCCAGACAGAGTGGAAAAGCTTTCTGCTAGGATGTAGACCACAAAAGACGCTAAAGACGAAGGTACGATGCTCTCCGGAGCTAAGCGCCGCTGCCGGGCTTCTTTCGGCAGAAGCGGCGCTAAGAGAGCACTGTGAGCGGTACAATCGTCTTTGCGCGAAGAAGCCGCTTCTTCGGCTCCGGGAGCCGGAGAGAGCGGCAGCATCGGAAAGGTGAAGAAGGAAGCTGTACAACACTGGGATTGTGTGCGCAGCTTGCCAACTGATAGAAAACAGTACCTTACCACTTTCCTGACGTTTCCAATCACATGAATATTCGATTGGAAGCTGTTTTGGACAACTTTTCTTTCCTTCATGCCAAACACTTGGCAGACCTCCGTGCAACGTCCAGAACACGATGGGAGATGTTTTCTGTGCTCCCGCAGGTTTTCCTTGCCAGACAGAGTGGAAAAGCTTTCTGCTAGGATGTAGACCACAAAAGACGCTAAAGACGAAGGTACGATGCTCTCCGGAGCTAAGAGCCGCTCCCGGGCTTCTTTCGGCAGAAGCGGCGCTAAGAGAGCACTGTGAGCGGTACAATCGTCTTTGCGCGAAGAAGCCGCTTCTTCGGCTCCGGGAGCCGGAGAGAGCGGCAGCATCGGAAAGGTGAAGAAGGAAGCTGTACAACACTGGGATTGTGTGCGCAGCTTGCCAACTGATAGAAAACAGTACCTTACACTTTCCTGACGTTTCCAATCACATGAATATTCGATTGGAAGCTGTTTTGGACAACTTTTCTTTCCTTCATGCCAAACACTTGGCAGACCTCCGTGCAACGTCCAGAACACGATGGGAGATGTTTTCTGTGCTCCCGCAGGTTTTCCTTGCCAGACAGAGTGGAAAAGCTTTCTGCTAGGATGTAGACCACAAAAGACGCTAAAGACGAAGGTACGATGCTCTCCGGAGCTAAGCGCCGCTCCCGGGCTTCTTTCGGCAGAAGCGGCGCTAAGAGAGCACTGTGAGCGGTACAATCGTCTTTGCGCGAAGAAGCCGCTTCTTCGGCTCCGGGAGCCGGAGAGAGCGGCAGCATCGGAAAGGTGAAGAAGGAAGCTGTACAACACTGGGATTGTGTGCGCAGCTTGCCAACTGATAGAAAACAGTACCTTACCACTTTCCTGACGTTTCCAATCACATGAATATTCGATTGGAAGCTGTTTTGGACAACTTTTCTTTCCTTCATGCCAAACACTTGGCAGACCTCCGTGCAACGTCCAGAACACGATGGGAGATGTTTTCTGTGCTCCCGCAGGTTTTCCTTGCCAGACAGAGTGGAAAAGCTTTCTGCTAGGATGTAGACCACAAAAGACGCTAAAGACGAAGGTACGATGCTCTCCGGAGCTAAGCGCCGCTCCCGGGCTTCTTTCGGCAGAAGCGGCGCTAAGAGAGCACTGTGAGCGGTACAATCGTCTTTGCGCGAAGAAGCCGCTTCTTCGGCTCCGGGAGCCGGAGAGAGCGGCAGCATCGGAAAGGTGAAGAAGGAAGCTGTACAACACTGGGATTGTGTGCGCAGCTTGCCAACTGATAGAAAACTGTACCTTACCACTTTCCTGACGTTTCCAATCACATGAATATTCGATTGGAAGCTGTTTTGGACAACTTTTCTTTCCTTCATGCCAAACACTTGGCAGACCTCCGTGCAACGTCCAGAACACGATGGGAGATGTTTTCTGTGCTCCCACAGGTTTTCCTTGCCAGACAGAGTGGAAAAGCTTTCTGCTAGGATGTAGACCACAAAAGACGCTAAAGACGAAGGTACGATGCTCTCCGGAGCTAAGAGCCGCTCCCGGGCTTCTTTCGGCAGAAGCGGCGCTAAGAGAGCACTGTGAGCAGTACAATCGTCTTTGCGCGAAGAAGCCGCTTCTTCGGCTCCGGGAGCCGGAGAGAGCGGCAGCATCGGAAAGGTGAAGAAGGAAGCTGTACAACACTGGGATTGTGTGCGCAGCTTGCCAACTAATAGAAAACAGTACCTTACCACTTTCCTGACGTTTCCAATCACATGAATATTCGATTGGAAGCTGTTTTGGACAACTTTTCTTTCCTTCATGCCAAACACTTGGCAGACCTCCGTGCAATGTCTAGAACACGATGGGAGATGTTTTCTGTGCTCCCGCAGGTTTTCCTTGCCAGACAGAGTGGAAAAGCTTTCTGCTAGGATGTAGACCACAAAAGACGCTAAAGACGAAGGTACGATGCTCTCCGGAGCTAAGAGCCGCTCCCGGGCTTCTTTCGGCAGAAGCGGCGCTAAGAGAGCACTGTGAGCGGTACAATCGTCTTTGCGCGAAGAAGCCGCTTCTTCGGCTCCGGGAGCCGGAGAGAGCGGCAGCATCGGAAAGGTGAAGAAGGAAGCTGTACAACACTGGGATTGTGTGCGCAGCTTGCCAACTGATAGAAAACAGTACCTTACCACTTTCCTGACGTTTCCAATCGCATGAATATGCGATTGGAAGCTGTTTTGGACAACTTTTCTTTCCTTCATGCCAAACACTTGGCAGAACTCCGTACAACTTTCCAGAACACGATGGGAGATGTTTTCTGTGCTCCCACAGGTTTTCCTTGCCAGACAGAGTGGAAAAGCTTTTTGCTAGGATGTAGACCACAAAAGACGCTAAAGACGAAGGTACGATGCTCTCCGGAGCTAAGCGCCGCTCCCGGGAATCTTTCGGCAGAAGCCGCGCTAAGAGAGCACTGTGAGCGGTACAATCGTCTTTGCGCGAAGAAGCCGCTTCTTCGGCTCCGGGAGCCGGAGAGAGCGGCAGCATCGGAAAGGTGAAGAAGGAAGCTGTACAACACTGGGATTGTGTGCGCAGCTTGCCAACTGATAGAAAACAGTACCTTACCACTTTCCTGACGTTTCCAATCACATGAATATTCGATTGGAAGCTGTTTTGGACAACTTTTCTTTCCTTCATGCCAAACACTTGGCAGACCTCCGTGCAACGTCCAGAACACGATGGGAGATGTTTTCTGTGCTCCCGCAGGTTTTCCTTGCCAGACAGAGTGGAAAAGCTTTCTGCTAGGATGTAGACCACAAAAGACGCTAAAGACGAAGGTACGATGCTCTCCGGAGCTAAGAGCTGCTCCCGGGCTTCTTTCGGCAGAAGCGGCGCTAAGAGAGCACTGTGAGCGGTACAATCGTCTTTGCGCGAAGAAGCCGCTTCTTCGGCTCCGGGAGCCGGAGAGAGCGGCAGCATCGGAAAGGTGAAGAAGGAAGCTGTACAACACTGGGATTGTGTGCGCAGCTTGCCAACTAATAGAAAACAGTACCTTACCACTTTCCTGACGTTTCCAATCACATGAATATTCGATAAGAAGCTGTTTTGGACAACTTTTCTTTCCTTCATGCCAAACACTTGGCAGACCTCCGTGCAACGTCCAGAACACGATGGGAGATGTTTTCTGTGCTCCCGCAGGTTTTCCTTGCCAGACAGAGTGGAAAAGCTTTCTGCTAGGATGTAGACCACAAAAGACGCTAAAGACGAAGGTACGATGCTCTCCGGAGCTAAGCGCCGCTCCCGGGAATCTTTCGGCAGAAGCGGCGCTAAGAGAGCACTGTGAGCGGTACAATCGTCTTTGCGCGAAGAAGCCGCTTCTTCGGCTCCGGGAGCCGGAGAGAGCGGCAGCATCGGAAAGGTGAAGAAGGAAGCTGTACAACACTGGGATTGTGTGCGCAGCTTGCCAACTGATAGAAAACAGTACCTTACCACTTTCCTGACGTTTCCAATCACATGAATATTCGATTGGAAGCTGTTTTGGACAACTTTTCTTTCCTTCATGCCAAACACTTGGCAGACCTCCGTGCAACGTCCAGAACACGATGGGAGATGTTTTCTGTGCTCCCGCAGGTTTTCCTTGCCAGACAGAGTGGAAAAGCTTTCTGCTAGGATGTAGACCACAAAAGACGCTAAAGACGAAGGTACGATGCTCTCCGGAGCTAAGCGCCGCTCCCGGGCTTCTTTCGGCAGAAGCGGCGCTAAGAGAGCACTGTGAGCGGTACAATCGTCTTTGCGCGAAGAAGCCGCTTCTTCGGCTCCGGGAGCCGGAGAGAGCGGCAGCATCGGAAAGGTGAAGAAGGAAGCTGTACAACACTGGGATTGTGTGCGCAGCTTGCCAACTAATAGAAAACAGTACCTTACCACTTTCCTGACGTTTCCAATCACATGAATATTCGATTGGAAGCTGTTTTGGACAACTTTTCTTTCCTTCATGCCAAACACTTGGCAGACCTCCGTGCAACGTCCAGAACACGATGGGAGATGTTTTCTGTGCTCCCGCAGGTTTTCCTTGCCAGACAGAGTGGAAAAGCTTTCTGCTAGGATGTAGACCACAAAAGACGCTAAAGACGAAGGTACGATGCTCTCCGGAGCTAAGAGGCGCTCCCGGGCTTCTTTCGGCAGAAGCGGCGCTAAGAGAGCACTGTGAGCGGTACAATCGTCTTTGCGCGAAGAAGCCGCTTCTTCGGCTCCGGGAGCCGGAGAGAGCGGCAGCATCGGAAAGGTGAAGAAGGAAGCTGTACAACACTGGGATTGTGTGCGCAGCTTGTCAACTGATAGAAAACAGTACCTTACCACTTTCCTGACTTTTCCAATCGCATGAATACGCGATTGGAAGCTGTTTTGGACAACTTTTCTTTCCTTCATGCCAAACACTTGGCAGAACTCCGTACAACTTTCCAGAACACGATGGGAGATGTTTTCTGTGCTCCCACAGGTTTTCCTTGCCAGACAGAGTGGAAAAGCTTTTTGCTAGGATGTAGACCACAAAAGACGCTAAAGACGAAGGTACGATGCTCTCCGGAGCTAAGCGCCGCTCCCGGGAATCTTTCGGCAGAAGCGGCGCTAAGAGAGCACTGTGAGCGGTACAATCGTCTTTGCGCGAAGAAGCCGCTTCTTCGGCTCCGGGAGCCGGAGAGAGCGGCAGCATCGGAAAGGTGAAGAAGGAAGCTGTACAACACTGGGATTGTGTGCGCAGCTTGCCAACTGATAGAAAACAGTACCTTACCACTTTCCTGACGTTTCCAATCACATGAATATTCGATTGGAAGCTGTTTTGGACAACTTTTCTTTCCTTCATGCCAAACACTTGGCAGACCTCCGTGCAACGTCCAGAACACGATGGGAGATGTTTTCTGTGCTCCCGCAGGTTTTCCTTGCCAGACAGAGTGGAAAAGCTTTCTGCTAGGATGTAGACCACAAAAGATGCTAAAGACGAAGGTACGATTCTCTCCGGAGCTAAGCGCCGCTCCCGGGCTTCTTTCGGCAGAAGCGGCGCTAAGAGAGCACTGTGAGCGGTACAATCGTCTTTGCGCGAAGAAGCCGCTTCTTCGGCTCCGGGAGCCGGAGAGAGCGGCAGCATCGGAAAGGTGAAGAAGGAAGCCGTACAACACTGGGATTGTGTGCGCAGCTTGCCAACTGATAGAAAACAGTACCTTACACTTTCCTGACGTTTCCAATCACATGAATATTCGATTGGAAGCTGTTTTGGACAACTTTTCTTTCCTTCATGCCAAACACTTGGCAGACCTCCGTGCAACGTCCAGAAGACGATGGGAGATGTTTTCTGTGCTCCCGCAGGCTTTCCTTGCCAGACAGAGTGGAAAAGCTTTTTGCTAGGATGTAGACCACAAAAGACGCTAAAGACGAAGGTACGATGCTCTCCGGAGCTAAGCGCCGCTCCCGGGAATCTTTCGGCAGAAGCGGCGCTAAGAGAGCACTGTGAGCGGTACAATCGTCTTTGCGCGAAGAAGCCGCTTCTTCGGCTCCGGGAGCCGGAGAGAGCGGCAGCATCGGAAAGGTGAAGAAGGAAGCTGTACAACACTGGGATTGTGTGCGCAGCTTGCCAACTGATAGAAAACAGTACCTTACCACTTTCCTGACGTTTCCAATCACATGAATATTCGATTGGAAGCTGTTTTGGACAACTTTTCTTTCCTTCATGCCAAACACTTGGCAGACCTCCGTGCAACGTCCAGAACACGATGGGAGATGTTTTCTGTGCTCCCGCAGGTTTTCCTTGCCAGACAGAGTGGAAAAGCTTTCTGCTAGGATGTAGACCACAAAAGACGCTAAAGACGAAGGTACGATGCTCTCCGGAGCTAAGCGCCGCTCCCGGGAATCTTTCGGCAGAAGCGGCGCTAAGAGAGCACTGTGAGCGGTACAATGGTCTTTGCGCGAAGAAGCCGCTTCTTCGGCTCCGGGAGCCGGAGAGAGCGGCAGCATCGGAAAGGTGAAGAAGGAAGCTGTACAACACTGGGATTGTGTGCGCAGCTTGCCAACTGATAGAAAACAGTACCTTACCACTTTCCTGACGTTTCCAATCACATGAATATTCGATTGGAAGCTGTTTTGGACAACTTTTCTTTCCTTCATGCCAAACACTTGGCAGACCTCCGTGCAACGTCCAGAACACGATGGGAGATGTTTTCTGTGCTCCCGCAGGTTTTCCTTGCCAGACAGAGTGGAAAAGCTTTCTGCTAGGATGTAGACCACAAAAGATGCTAAAGACGAAGGTACGATTCTCTCCGGAGCTAAGCGCCGCTCCCGGGCTTCTTTCGGCAGAAGCGGCGCTAAGAGAGCACTGTGAGCGGTACAATCGTCTTTGCGCGAAGAAGCCGCTTCTTCGGCTCCGGGAGCCGGAGAGAGCGGCAGCATCGGAAAGGTGAAGAAGGAAGCCGTACAACACTGGGATTGTGTGCGCAGCTTGCCAACTGATAGAAAACAGTACCTTACACTTTCCTGACGTTTCCAATCACATGAATATTCGATTGGAAGCTGTTTTGGACAACTTTTCTTTCCTTCATGCCAAACACTTGGCAGACCTCCGTGCAACGTCCAGAAGACGATGGGAGATGTTTTCTGTGCTCCCGCAGGTTTTCCTTGCCAGACAGAGTGGAAAAGCTTTCTGCTAGGATGTAGACCACAAAAGACGCTAAAGACGAAGGTACGATGCTCTCCGGAGCTAAGAGCCGCTCCCGGGCTTCTTTCGGCAGAAGCGGCGCTAAGAGAGCACTGTGAGCGGTACAATCGTCTTTGCGCGAAGAAGCCGCTTCTTCGGCTCCGGGAGCCGGAGAGAGCGGCAGCATCGGAAAGGTGAAGAAGGAAGCTGTACAACACTGGGATTGTGTGCGCAGCTTGCCAACTGATAGAAAACAGTACCTTACCACTTTCCTGACGTTTCCAATCGCATGAATATTCGATTGGAAGCTGTTTTGGACAACTTTTCTTTCCTTCATGCCAAACACTTGGCAGACCTCCGTGCAACGTCCAGAACACGATGGGAGATGTTTTCTGTGCTCCCGCAGGTTTTCCTTGCCAGACAGAGTGGAAAAGCTTTCTGCTAGGATGTAGACCACAAAATATGCTAAAGACGAAGGTACGATGCTCTCCGGAGCTAAGAGCCGCTCCTGGGCTTCTTTCGGCTGAAGCGGCGCTAAGAGATCACTGTGAGCGGTACAATCGTCTTTGCGCAAAGAAGCCGCTTCTTCGGCTCCGGGAGCCGGAGAGAGCGGCAGCATCGCAAAGGTGAAGAAGGAAGCTGTAGAACACTGGGATTGTGTGCGCAGCTTGCCAACTGATAGAAAACAGTACCTTACACTTTCCTGACGTTTCCAATCACATGAATATTCGATTGGAAGCTGTTTTGGACAACTTTTCTTTCCTTCATGCCAAACACTTGGCAGACCTCCGTGCAATGTCCAGAACACGATGGGAGATGTTTTCTGTGCTCCCGCAGGTTTTCCTTGCCAGACAGAGTGGAAAAGCTTTCTGCTAGGATGTAGACCACAAAAGACGCTAAAGACGAAGGTACGATGCTCTCCGGAGCTAAGCGCCACTCACGGGCTTCTTTCGGCAGAAGTGGCGCTAAGAGAGCACTGTGAGCGGTACAATCGTCTTTGCGCGAAGAAGCCGCTTCTTCGGCTCCGGGAGCCGGAGAGAGCGGCAGCATCGGAAAGGTGAAGAAGGAAGCTGTACAACACTGGGATTTTGTGCGCAGCTTGCCAACTGATAGAAAACAGTACCTTACCACTTTCCTGACTTTTCCAATCGCATGAATATGCGATTGGAAGCTGTTTTGGACAACTTTTCTTTCCTTCATGCCAAACACTTGGCAGAACTCCGTACAACGTCCAGAACACGATGGGAGATGTTTTCTGTGCTCCCGCAGGTTTTCCTTGCCAGACAGATTGGAAAAGCTTTCTGCTAGGATGTAGACCACAAAAGACGCTAAAGACGAAGGTACGATGCTCTCCGGAGCTAAGCGCCGCTCCCGGGCTTCTTTCGGCAGAAGCGGCGCTAAGAGAGCACTGTGAGCGGTACAATCGTCTTTGCGCGAAGAAGCCGCTTCTTTGGCTCCGGGAGCCGGAGAGAGCGGCAGCATCGGAAAGGTGAAGAAGGAAGCCGTACAACACTGGATTGTGTGCGCAGCTTGCCAACTGATAGAAAACAGTACCTTACCACTTTCCTGACGTTTCCAATCACATGAATATTCGATTGGAAGCTGTTTTGGACAACTTTTCTTTCCTTCATGCCAAACACTTGGCAGACCTCCGTGCAATGTCCAGAACACGATGGGAGATGTTTTCTGTGCTCCCGCAGGTTTTCCTTGCCAGACAGAGTGGAAAAGCTTTCTGCTAGGATGTAGACCACAAAAGACGCTAAAGACGAAGGTACGATGCTCTCCGGAGCTAAGAGCCGCTCCCGGGCTTCTTTCGGCAGAAGCGGCGCTAAGAGAGCACTGTGAGCGGTACAATCGTCTTTGCGCGAAGAAGCCGCTTCTTCGGCTCCGGGAGCCCGAGAGAGCGGCAGCATCGGAAAGGTGAAGAAGGAAGCTGTACAACACTGGGATTGTGTGCGCAGCTTGCCAACTGATAGAAAACAGTACCTTACCACTTTCCTGACTTTTCCAATCGCATGAATATGCGATTGGAAGCTGTTTTGGACAACTTTTCTTTCCTTCATGCCAAACACTTGGCAGAACTCCGTACAACGTCCAGAACACGATGGGAGATGTTTTCTGTGCTCCCGCAGGTTTTCCTTGCCAGACAGATTGGAAAAGCTTTCTGCTAGGATGTAGACCACAAAAGACGCTAAAGACGAAGGTACGATGCTCTCCGGAGCTAAGCGCCGCTCCCGGGCTTCTTTCGGCAGAAGCGGCGCTAAGAGAGCACTGTGAGCGGTACAATCGTCTTTGCGCGAAGAAGCCGCTTCTTTGGCTCCGGGAGCCGGAGAGAGCGGCAGCATCGGAAAGGTGAAGAAGGAAGCCGTACAACACTGGATTGTGTGCGCAGCTTGCCAACTGATAGAAAACAGTACCTTACCACTTTCCTGACCTTTCCAATCACATGAATATTCGATTGGAAGCTGTTTTGCACAACTTTTCTTTCCTTCATGCCAAACACTTGGCAGACCTCCGTGCAATGTCCAGAACACGATGGGAGATGTTTTCTGTGCTCCCGCAGGTTTTCCTTGCCAGACAGAGTGGAAAAGCTTTCTGCTAGGATGTAGACCACAAAAGACGCTAAAGACGAAGGTACGATGCTCTCCGGAGCTAAGAGCCGCTCCCGGGCTTCTTTCGGCAGAAGCGGCGCTAAGAGAGCACTGTGAGCGGTACAATGGTCTTTGCGCGAAGAAGCCGCTTCTTCGGCTCCGGGAGCCGGAGAGAGCGGCAGCATCGGAAAGGTGAAGAAGGAAGCTGTACAACACTGGGATTGTGTGCGCAGCTTGCCAACTGATAGAAAACAGTACCTTACCACTTTCCTGACGTTTCCAATCACATGAATATTCGATTGGAAGCTGTTTTGGACAACTTTTCTTTCCTTCATGCCAAACACTTGGCAGACCTCCGTGCAACGTCCAGAACACGATGGGAGATGTTTTCTGTGCTCCCGCAGGTTTTCCTTGCCAGACAGAGTGGAAAAGCTTTCTGCTAGGATGTAGACCACAAAAGACGCTAAAGACGAAGGTACGATGCTCTCCGGAGCTAAGAGCCGCTCCCGGGCTTCTTTCGGCAGAAGCGGCGCTAAGAGAGCACTGTGAGCGGTACAATCGTCTTTGCGCGAAGAAGCCGCTTCTTCGGCTCCGGGAGCCCGAGAGAGCGGCAGCATCGGAAAGGTGAAGAAGGAAGCTGTACAACACTGGGATTGTGTGCGCAGCTTGCCAACTGATAGAAAACAGTACCTTACCACTTTCCTGACGTTTCCAATCACATGAATATTCGATTGGAAGCTGTTTTGGACAACTTTTCTTTCCTTCATGCCAAACACTTGGCAGACCTCCGTGCAACGTCCAGAACACGATGGGAGATGTTTTCTGTGCTCCCGCAGGTTTTCCTTGCCAGACAGAGTGGAAAAGCTTTCTGCTAGGATGTAGACCACAAAAGACGCTAAAGACAAAGGTACGATGCTCTCCGGAGCTAAGAGCAGCTGCCGGGCTTCTTTCGGCAGAAGCCGCGCTAAGAGAGCACTGTGAGCGGTACAATCGTCTTTGCGCGAAGAAGCCGCTTCTTCGGCTCCGGGAGCCCGAGAGAGCGGCAGCATCGGAAAGGTGAAGAAGGAAGCTGTACAACACTGGGATTGTGTGCGCAGCTTGCCAACTGATAGAAAACAGTACCTTACCACTTTCCTGACGTTTCCAATCACATGAATATTCGATTGGAAGCTGTTTTGGACAACTTTTCTTTCCTTCATGCCAAACACTTGGCAGACCTCCGTGCAACGTCCAGAAGACGATGGGAGATGTTTTCTGTGCTCCCGCAGGTTTTCCTTGCCAGACAGAGTGGAAAAGCTTTCTGCTAGGATGTAGACCACAAAAGATGCTAAAGACGAAGGTACGATGCTCTCCGGAGCTAAGAGCCGCTCCCGGGCTTCTTTCGGCAGAAGCGGCGCTAAGAGAGCACTGTGAGCGGTACAATCGTCTTTGCGCGAAGAAGCCGCTTCTTCGGCTCCGGGAGCCGGAGAGAGCGGCAGCATCGGAAAGGTGAAGAAGGAAGCTGTACAACACTGGGATTGTGTGCGCAGCTTGCCAACTGATAGAAAACAGTACCTTACCACTTTCCTGACGTTTCCAATCACATGAATATTCGATTGGAAGCTGTTTTGGACAACTTTTCTTTCCTTCATGCCAAACACTTGGCAGACCTCCGTGCAACGTCCAGAACACGATGGGAGATGTTTTCTGTGCTCCCGCAGGTTTTCCTTGCCAGACAGAGTGGAAAAGCTTTCTGCTAGGATGTAGACCACAAAAGACGCTAAAGACGAAGGTACGATGCTCTCCGGAGCTAAGAGGCGCTCCCGGGCTTCTTTCGGCAGAAGCGGCGCTAAGAGAGCACTGTGAGCGGTACAATCGTCTTTGCGCGAAGAAGCCGCTTCTTCGGCTCCGGGAGCCGGAGAGAGCGGCAGCATCGGAAAGGTGAAGAAGGAAGCTGTACAACACTGGGATTGTGTGCGCAGCTTGCCAACTGATAGAAAACAGTACCTTACCACTTTCCTGACGTTTCCAATCACATGAATATTCGATTGGAAGCTGTTTTGGACAACTTTTCTTTCCTTCATGCCAAACACTTGGCAGACCTCCGTGCAACGTCCAGAACACGATGGGAGATGTTTTCTGTGCTCCCGCAGGTTTTCCTTGCCAGACAGAGTGGAAAAGCTTTCTGCTAGGATGTAGACCACAAAAGACGCTAAAGACGAAGGTACGTTGCTCTCCGGAGCTAAGAGCCGCTCCCGGGCTTCTTTCGGCAGAAGCGGCGCTAAGAGAGCACTGTGAGCGGTACAATCGTCTTTGCGCAAAGAAGCCGCTTCTTCGGCTCCGGGAGCCCGAGAGAGCGGCAGCATCGGAAAGGTGAAGAAGGAAGCTGTACAACACTGGGATTGTGTGCGCAGCTTGCCAACTGATAGAAAACAGTACCTTACCACTTTCCTGACGTTTCCAATCACATGAATATTCGATTGGAAGCTGTTTTGGACAACTTTTCTTTCCTTCATGCCAAACACTTGGCAGACCTCCGTGCAACGTCCAGAACACGATGGGAGATGTTTTCTGTGCTCCCGCAGGTTTTCCTTGCCAGACAGAGTGGAAAAGCTTTCTGCTAGGATGTAGACCACAAAAGACGCTAAAGACGAAGGTACGATGCTCTCCGGAGCTAAGAGCCGCTCCCAGGCTTCTTTCGGCAGAAGCGGCGCTAAGAGAGCACTGTGAGCGGTACAATGGTCGTTGCGCGAAGAAGCCGCTTCTTTGGCTCCGGGAGCCGGAGAGAGCGGCAGCATCGGAAAGGTGAAGAAGGAAGCTGTACAACACTGGGATTGTGTGCGCAGCTTGCCAACTGATAGAAAACAGTACCTTACCACTTTCCTGACGTTTCCAATCACATGAATATTCGCTTGGAAGCTGTTTTGGACAACTTTTATTTCCTTCATGCCAAACACTTGGCAGACCTCCGTGCAACGTCCAGAACACGATGGGAGATGTTTTCTGTGCTCCCGCAGGTTTTCCTTGCCAGACAGAGTGGAAAAGCTTTCTGCTAGGATGTAGACCACAAAAGACGCTAAAGACGAAGGTACAATGCTCTCCGGAGCTAAGAGCCGCTCCCGGGCTTCTTTCGGCAGAAGCGGCGCTAAGAGAGCACTGTGAGCGGTACAATCGTCTTTGCGCAAAGAAGCCGCTTCTTCGGCTCCGGGAGCCCGAGAGAGCGGCAGCATCGGAAAGGTGAAGAAGGAAGCTGTACAACACTGGGATTGTGTGCGCAGCTTGCCAACTGATAGAAAACAGTACCTTACCACTTTCCTGACGTTTCCAATCACATGAATATTCGATTGGAAGCTGTTTTGGACAACTTTTCTTTCCTTCATGCCAAACACTTGGCAGACCTCCGTGCAACGTCCAGAACACGATGGGAGATGTTTTCTGTGCTCCCGCAGGTTTTCCTTGCCAGACAGAGTGGAAAAGCTTTCTGCTAGGATGTAGACCACAAAAGATGCTAAAGACGAAGGTACGATGCTCTCCGGAGCTAAGCGCCGCTCCCGGGCTTCTTTCGGCAGAAGCGGCGCTAAGAGAGCACTGTGAGCGGTACAATCGTCTTTGCGCGAAGAAGCCGCTTCTTCGGCTCCGGGAGCCGGAGAGAGCGGCAGCATCGGAAAGGTGAAGAAGGAAGCTGTACAACACTGGGATTGTGTGCGCAGCTTGCCAACTGATAGAAAACAGTACCTTACCACTTTCCTGACGTTTCCAATCACATGAATATTCGATTGGAAGCTGTTTTGGACAACTTTTCTTTCCTTCATGCCAAACACTTGGCAGACCTCCGTGCAACGTCCAGAACACGATGGGAGATGTTGTCTGTGCTCCCGCAGGTTTTCCTTGCCAGACAGAGTGGAAAAGCTTTCTGCTAGGATGTAGACCACAAAAGACGCTAAAGACGAAGGTACGATGCTTTCCGGAGCTAAGAGCCGCTTCCGGGCTTCTTTCGGCAGAAGCGGCGCTAAGAGAGCACTGTGAGCGGTACAATGGTCTTTGCGCGAAGAAGCCGCTTCTTCGGCTCCGGGAGCCGGAGAGAGCGGCAGCATCGGAAAGGTGAAGAAGGAAGCCGTACAACACTGGGATTGTGTGCGCAGCTTGCCAACTGATAGAAAACAGTACCTTACACTTTCCTGACGTTTCCAATCACATGAATATTCGATTGGAAGCTGTTTTGGACAACTTTTCTTTCCTTCATGCCAAACACTTGGCAGACCTCCGTGCAACGTTTAGAACACGATGGGAGATGTTTTCTGTGCTCCTGCAGGTTTTCCTTGCCAGACAGAGTGGAAAAGCTTTCTGCTAGGATGTAGACCACAAAAGACGCTAAAGACGAAGGTACGATGCTCTCCGGAGCTAAGAGCCGCTCCCGGGCTTCTTTCGGCAGAAGCGGCGCTAAGAGAGCACTGTGAGCGGTACAATCGTCTTTGCGCTAAGAAGCCGCTTCTTCGGCTCCGGGAGCCGGAGAGAGCGGCAGCATCGGAAAGGTGAAGAAGGAAGCTGTACAACACTGGGATTGTGTGCGCAGCTTGCCAACTGATAGAAAACAGTACCTTACCACTTTCCTGACGTTTCCAATCACATGAATATTCGATTGGAAGCTGTTTTGGACAACTTTTCTTTCCTTCATGCCAAACACTTGGCAGACCTCCGTGCAACGTCCAGAAGACGATGGGAGATGTTTTCTGTGCTCCCGCAGGTTTTCCTTGCCAGACAGAGTGGAAAAGCTTTCTGCTAGGATGTAGACCACAAAAGACGCTAAAGACGAAGGTACGATGCTCTCCGGAGCTAAGCGCCGCTCCCGGGCTTCTTTCGGCAGAAGCGGCGCTAAGAGAGCACTGTGAGCGGTACAATCGTCTTTGCGCGAAGAAGCCGCTTCTTCGGCTCCGGGAGCCGGAGAGAGTGGCAGCATCGGAAAGGTGAAGAAGGAAGCTGTACAACACTGGGATTGTGTGCGCAGCTTGCCAACTGATAGAAAACAGTACCTTACCACTTTCCTGACGTTTCCAATCACATGAATATTCGATTGGAAGCTGTTTTGGACAACTTTTCTTTCCTTCATGCCAAACACTTGGCAGACCTCCGTGCAACGTCCAGAACACGATGGGAGATGTTTTCTGTGCTCCCGCAGGTTTTCCTTGCCAGACAGAGTGGAAAAGCTTTCTGCTAGGATGTAGACCACAAAAGACGCTAAAGACGAAGGTACGATGCTCTCCGGAGCTAAGAGCCGCTCCCGGGCTTCTTTCGGCAGAAGCGGCGCTAAGAGAGCACTGTGAGCGGTACAATCGTCTTTGCGCGAAGAAGCCGCTTCTTCGGCTCCGGAAGCCGGAGAGAGCGGCAGCATCGGAAAGGTGAAGAAGGAAGCTGTACAACACTGGGATTGTGTGCGCAGCTTGCCAACTGATAGAAAACAGTACCTTACACTTTCCTGACTTTTCCAATCACATGAATATTCGATTGGAAGCTGTTTTGGACAACTTTTCTTTCCTTCATGCCAAACACTTGGCAGACCTCCGTGCAACGTCCAGAACACGATGGGAGATGTTTTCTGTGCTCCCGCAGGTTTTCCTTGCCAGACAGATTGGAAAAGCTTTCTGCTAGGATGTAGACCACAAAAGACGCTAAAGACGAAGGTACGATGCTCTCCGGAGCTAAGAGCCGCTCCCGGGCTTCTTTCGGCAGAAGGGGCGCTAATAGAGCACTGTGAGCGGTACAATGGTCTTTGCGCGAAGAAGCTCCGGGAGCCGGAGAGAGCGGCAGCATCGGAAAGGTGAAGAAGGAAGCTGTACAACACTGGGATTGTGTGCGCAGCTTGCCAACTGATAGAAAACAGTACCTTATCACTTTCCTGACGTTTCCAATCACATGAATATTCGATTGGAAGCTGTTTTGGACAACTTTTCTTTTCTTCATGCCAAACACTTGGCAAACCTCCGTGCAACGTCCAGAACACGATGGGAGATGTTTTCTGTGCTCCCGCAGGTTTTCCTTGCCAGACAGAGTGGAAAAGCTTTCTGCTAGGATGTAGACCACAAAAGACGCTAAAGACGAAGGTACGATGCTCTCCGGAGCTAAGCGCCGCTCCCGGGCTTCTTTCGGCAGAAGCGGCGCTAAGAGAGCACTGTGAGCGGTACAATCGTCTTTGCGCGAAGAAGCCGCTTCTTCGGCTCCGGGAGCCGGAGAGAGCGGCAGCATCGGAAAGGTGAAGAAGGAAGCCGTACAACACTGGGATTGTGTGCGCAGCTTGCCAACTGATAGAAAACAGTACCTTACCACTTTCCTGACGTTTCCAATCACATGAATATGCCATTGGAAGCTGTTTTGGACAACTTTTCTTTCCTTCATGCCAAACACTTGGCAGACCTCCGTGCAACGTCCAGAACACGATGGGAGATGTTTTCTGTGCTCCCGCAGGTTTTCCTTGCCAGACAGAGTGGAAAAGCTTTCTGCTAGGATGTAGACCACAAAAGACGCTAAAGACGAAGGTACGATGCTCTCCGGAGCTAAGAGCCGCTCCCGGGCTTCTTTCGGCAGAAGGGGCGCTAAGAGAGCACTGTGAGCGGTACAATCGTCTTTGCGCGAAGAAGCCGCTTCTTCGGCTCCGGGAGCCAGACAGAGAGGCAGCATCGGAAAGGTGAAGAAGGAAGCTGTACAACACTGGGATTGTGTGCGCAGCTTGCCAACTGATAGAAAACAGTACCTTACCACTTTCCTGACGTTTCCAATCACATGAATATTCGATTGGAAGCTGTTTTGGACAACTTTTCTTTCCTTCATGCCAAACACTTGGCAGACCTCCGTGCAACGTCCAGAACACGATGGGAGATGTTTTCTGTGCTCCCGCAGGTTTTCCTTGCCAGACAGAGTGGAAAAGCTTTCTGCTAGGATGTAGACCACAAAAGACGCTAAAGACGAAGGTACGATGCTCTCCGGAGCTAAGAGCCGCTCCCGGGCTTCTTTCGGCAGAAGCGGCGCTAAGAGAGCACTGTGAGCGGTACAATCGTCTTTGCGCGAAGAAGCCGCTTCTTCGGCTCCGGGAGCCGGAGAGAGCGGCAGCATCGGAAAGGTGAAGAAGGAAGCTGTACAACACTGGGATTGTGTGCGCAGCTTGCCAAATGATAGAAAACAGTACCTTACCACTTTCCTGACGTTTCCAATCACATGAATATTCGATTGGAAGCTGTTTTGGACAACTTTTCTTTCCTTCATGCCAAACACTTGGCAGACCTCCGTGCAACGTCCAGAACACGATGGGAGATGTTTTCTGTGCTCCCGCAGGTTTTCCTTGCCAGACAGAGTGGAAAAGCTTTCTGCTAGGATGTAGACCACAAAAGACGCTAAAGACGAAGGTACGATGCTCTCCGGAGCTAAGAGCCGCTCCCGGGCTTCTTTCGGCAGAAGCGGCGCTAAGAGAGCACTGTGAGCGGTACAATCGTCTTTGCACAAAGAAGCCGCTTCTTCGGCTCCGGGAGCCGGAGAGAGCGGCAGCATCGGAAAGGTGAAGAAGGAAGCTGTACAACACTGGGATTGTGTGCGCAGCTTGCCAACTGATAGAAAACAGTACCTTACACTTTCCTGACGTTTCCAATCACATGAATATTCGATTGGAAGCTGTTTTGGACAACTTTTCTTTCCTTCATGCCAAACACTTGGCAGACCTCCGTGCAACGTCCAGAACACGATGGGAGATGTTTTCTGTGCTCCTGCAGGTTTTCCTTGCCAGACAGAGTGGAAAAGCTTTCTGCTAGGATGTAGACCACAAAAGACGCTAAAGACGAAGGTACGATGCTCTCCGGAGCTAAGAGCCGCTCCCGGGCTTCTTTCGGCAGAAGCGGCGCTAAGAGAGCACTGTGAGCGGTACAATCGTCTTTGCGCTAAGAAGCCGCTTCTTCGGCTCCGGGAGCCGGAGAGAGCGGCAGCATCGGAAAGGTGAAGAAGGAAGCTGTACAACACTGGGATTGTGTGCGCAGCTTGCCAACTGATAGAAAACAGTACCTTACCACTTTCCTGACGTTTCCAATCACATGAATATTCGATTGGAAGCTGTTTTGGACAACTTTTCTTTCCTTCATGCCAAACAATTGGCAGACCTCCGTGCAACGTCCAGAACACGATGGGAGATGTTTTCTGTGCTCCCGCAGGTTTTCCTTGCCAGACAGAGTGGAAAAGCTTTCTGCTAGGATGTAGACCACAAAAGACGCTAAAGACGAAGGTACGATGCTCTCCGGAGCTAAGCGCCGCTCCCGGGCTTCTTTCGGCAGAAGCGGCGCTAAGAGAGCACTGTGAGCGGTACAATCGTCTTTGCGCGAAGAAGCCGCTTCTTCGGCTCCGGGAGCCGGAGAGAGCGGCAGCATCGGAAAGGTGAAGAAGGAAGCTGTACAACACTGGGATTGTGTGCGCAGCTTGCCAACTGATAGAAAACAGTACCTTACCACTTTCCTGACGTTTCCAATCACATGAATGTTCGATTGGAAGCTGTTTTGGACAACTTTTCTTTCCTTCATGCCAAACACTTGGCAGACCTCCGTGCAACGTCCAGAACACGATGGGAGATGTTTTCTGTGCTCCCGCAGGTTTTCCTTGCCAGACAGAGTGGAAAAGCTTTCTGCTAGGATGTAGACCACAAAAGACGCTAAAGACGAAGGTACGATGCTCTCCGGAGCTAAGAGCCGCTCCCGGGCTTCTTTCGGCAGAAGCGGCGCTAAGAGAGCACTGTGAGCGGTACAATCGTCTTTGCGCGAAGAAGCCGCTTCTTCGGCTCCGGGAGCCGGAGAGAGCGGCAGCATCGGAAAGGTGAAGAAGGAAGCTGTACAACACTGGGATTGTGTGCGCAGCTTGCCAACTGATAGAAAACAGTACCTTACACTTTCCTGACTTTTCCAATCACATGAATATTCGATTGGAAGCTGTTTTGGACAACTTTTCTTTCCTTCATGCCAAACACTTGGCAGACCTCCGTGCAACGTCCAGAACACGATGGGAGATGTTTTCTGTGCTCCCGCAGGTTTTCCTTGCCAGACAGAGTGGAAAAGCTTTCTGCTAGGATGTAGACCACAAAAGACGCTAAAGACGAAGGTACGATGCTCTCCGGAGCTAAGAGCCGCTCCCGGGCTTCTTTCGGCAGAAGCGGCGCTAAGAGAGCACTGTGAGCGGTACAATGGTCTTTGCGCGAAGAAGCCGCTTCTTCGGCTCCGGGAGCCGGAGAGAGCGGCAGCATCGGAAAGGTGAAGAAGGAAGCTGTACAACACTGGGATTGTGTGCGCAGCTTGCCAACTGATAGAAAACAGTACCTTACCACTTTCCTGACGTTTCCAATCACATGAATATTCGATAAGAAGCTGTTTTGGACAACTTTTCTTTCCTTCATGCCAAACACTTGGCAGAACTCCGTACAACGTCCAGAACACGATGGGAGATATTTTCTGTGCTCCCACAGGTTTTCCTTGCCAGACAGAGTGGAAAAGCTTTCTGCTAGGATGTAGACCACAAAAGACGCTAAAGACGAAGGTACGATGCTCTCCAGAGCTAAGCGCCGCTCCCGGGAATCTTTCGGCAGAAGCGGCGCTAAGAGAGCACTGTGAGCGGTACAATCGTCTTTGCGCGAAGAAGCCGCTTCTTCGGCTCCGGGAGCCGGAGAGAGCGGCAGCATCGGAAAGGTGAAGAAGGAAGCTGTACAACACTGGGATTGTGTGCGCAGCTTGCCAACTGATAGAAAACAGTACCTTACCACTTTCCTGACGTTTCCAATCACATGAATATTCGATTGGAAGCTGTTTTGGACAACTTTTCTTTCCTTCATGCCAAACACTTGGCAGACCTCCGTGAACGTCCAGAACACGATGGGAGATGTTTTCTGTGCTCCCGCAGGTTTTCCTTGCCAGACAGAGTGGAAAAGCTTTCTGCTAGGATGTAGACCACAAAAGATGCTAAAGACGAAGGTACGATTCTCTCCGGAGCTAAGCGCCGATCCCGGGCTTCTTTCGGCAGAAGCGGCGCTAAGAGAGCACTGTGAGCGGTACAATGGTCTTTGCGCGAAGAAGCCGCTTCTTCGGCTCCGGGAGCCGGAGAGAGCGGCAGCATCGGAAAGGTGAAGAAGGAAGCTGTACAACACTGGGATTGTGTGCGCAGCTTGCCAACTGATAGAAAACAGTACCTTACCACTTTCCTGACGTTTCCAATCACATGAATATTCGATAAGAAGCTGTTTTGGACAACTTTTCTTTCCTTCATGCCAAACACTTGGCAGAACTCCGTACAACGTCCAGAACACGATGGGAGATATTTTCTGTGCTCCCACAGGTTTTCCTTGCCAGACAGAGTGGAAAAGCTTTCTGCTAGGATGTAGACCACAAAAGACGCTAAAGACGAAGGTACGATGCTCTCCAGAGCTAAGCGCCGCTCCCGGGAATCTTTCGGCAGAAGCGGCGCTAAGAGAGCACTGTGAGCGGTACAATCGTCTTTGCGCGAAGAAGCCGCTTCTTCGGCTCCGGGAGCCGGAGAGAGCGGCAGCATCGGAAAGGTGAAGAAGGAAGCTGTACAACACTGGGATTGTGTGCGCAGCTTGCCAACTGATAGAAAACAGTACCTTACCACTTTCCTGACGTTTCCAATCACATGAATATTCGATTGGAAGCTGTTTTGGACAACTTTTCTTTCCTTCATGCCAAACACTTGGCAGACCTCCGTGAACGTCCAGAACACGATGGGAGATGTTTTCTGTGCTCCCGCAGGTTTTCCTTGCCAGACAGAGTGGAAAAGCTTTCTGCTAGGATGTAGACCACAAAAGATGCTAAAGACGAAGGTACGATTCTCTCCGGAGCTAAGCGCCGATCCCGGGCTTCTTTCGGCAGAAGCGGCGCTAAGAGAGCACTGTGAGCGGTACAATGGTCTTTGCGCGAAGAAGCCGCTTCTTCGGCTCCGGGAGCCGGAGAGAGCGGCAGCATCGGAAAGGTGAAGAAGGAAGCTGTACAACACTGGGATTGTGTGCGCAGCTTGCCAACTGATAGAAAACAGTACCTTACCACTTTCCTGACGTTTCCAATCACATGAATATTCGATAAGAAGCTGTTTTGGACAACTTTTCTTTCCTTCATGCCAAACACTTGGCAGAACTCCGTACAACGTCCAGAACACGATGGGAGATATTTTCTGTGCTCCCACAGGTTTTCCTTGCCAGACAGAGTGGAAAAGCTTTCTGCTAGGATGTAGACCACAAAAGACGCTAAAGACGAAGGTACGATGCTCTCCGGAGCTAAGCGCCGCTCCCGGGAATCTTTCGGCAGAAGCGGCGCTAAGAGAGCACTGTGAGCGGTACAATGGTCTTTGCGCGAAGAAGCCGCTTCTTCGGCTCCGGGAGCCGGAGAGAGCGGCAGCATCGGAAAGGTGAAGAAGGAAGCTGTACAACACTGGGATTGTGTGCGCAGCTTGCCAACTGATAGAAAACAGTACCTTACCACTTTCCTGACGTTTCCAATCACATGAATCTTCGATTGGAAGCTGTTTTGGACAACTTTTCTTTCCTTCATGCCAAACACTTGGCAGACCTCCGTGCAACGTCCAGAACACGATGGGAGATGTTTTCTGTGCTCCCGCAGGTTTTCCTTGCCAGACAGAGTGGAAAAGCTTTCTGCTAGGATGTAGACCACAAAAGATGCTAAAGACGAAGGTACGATTCTCTCCGGAGCTAAGCGCCGATCCCGGGCTTCTTTCGGAAGAAGCGGCGCTAAGAGAGCACTGTGAGCGGTACAATCGTCTTTGCGCGAAGAAGCCGCTTCTTCAGCTCCGGGAGCCGGAGAGAGCGGCAGCATCGGAAAGGTGAAGAAGGAAGCCGTACAACACTGGGATTGTGTGCGCAGCTTGCCAACTGATAGAAAACAGTACCTTACCACTTTCCTGACGTTTCCAATCACATGAATATTCGATTGGAAGCTGTTTTGGACAACTTTTCTTTCCTTCATGCCAAACACTTGGCAGACCTCCGTGCAACGTCCAGAACACGATGGGAGATGTTTTCTGTGCTCCCGCAGGTTTTCCTTGCCAGACAGAGTGGAAAAGCTTTCTGCTAGGATGTAGACCACAAAAGACGCTAAAGACGAAGGTACGATGCTCTCCGGAGCTAAGAGCCGCTCCCGGGCTTCTTTCGGCAGAAGCGGCGCTAAGAGAGCACTGTGAGCGGTACAATCGTCTTTGCGCGAAGAAGCCGCTTCTTCGGCTCCGGGAGCCGGAGAGAGCGGCAGCATCGGAAAGGTGAAGAAGGAAGCTGTACAACACTGGGATTGTGTGCGCAGCTTGCCAACTGATAGAAAACAGTACCTTACCACTTTCCTGACGTTTCCAATCACATGAATATTCGATTGGAAGCTGTTTTGGACAACTTTTCTTTCCTTCATGCCAAACACTTGGCAGACCTCCGTGCAACGTCCAGAACACGATGGGAGATGTTTTCTGTGCTCCCGCAGGTTTTCCTTGCCAGACAGAGTGGAAAAGCTTTCTGCTAGGATGTAGACCACAAAAGACGCTAAAGACGAAGGTACGATGCTCTCCGGAGCTAAGAGCCGCTCCCGGGCTTCTTTCGGCAGAAGCGGCGCTAAGAGAGCACTGTGAGCGGTACAATCGTCTTTGCGCGAAGAAGCCGCTTCTTCGGCTCCGGGAGCCGGAGAGAGCGGCAGCATCGGAAAGGTGAAGAAGGAAGCTGTACAACACTGGGATTGTGTGCGCAGCTTGCCAACTGATAGAAAACAGTACCTTACCACTTTCCTGACGTTTCCAATCACATGAATGTTCGATTGGAAGCTGTTTTGGACAACTTTTCTTTCCTTCATGCCAAACACTTGGCAGACCTCCGTGCAACGTCCAGAACACGATGGGAGATGTTTTCTGTGCTCCCGCAGGTTTTCCTTGCCAGACAGAGTGGAAAAGCTTTCTGCTAGGATGTAGACCACAAAAGACGCTAAAGACGAAGGTACGATGCTCTCCGGAGCTAAGAGCCGCTCCCGGGCTTCTTTCGGCAGAAGCGGCGCTAAGAGAGCACTGTGAGCGGTACAATCGTCTTTGCGCGAAGAAGCCGCTTCTTCGGCTCCGGGAGCCGGAGAGAGCGGCAGCATCGGAAAGGTGAAGAAGGAAGCTGTACAACACTGGGATTGTGTGCGCAGCTTGCCAACTGATAGAAAACAGTACCTTACACTTTCCTGACTTTTCCAATCACATGAATATTCGATTGGAAGCTGTTTTGGACAACTTTTCTTTCCTTCATGCCAAACACTTGGCAGACCTCCGTGCAACGTCCAGAACACGATGGGAGATGTTTTCTGTGCTCCCGCAGGTTTTCCTTGCCAGACAGAGTGGAAAAGCTTTCTGCTAGGATGTAGACCACAAAAGACGCTAAAGACGAAGGTACGATGCTCTCCGGAGCTAAGAGCCGCTCCCGGGCTTCTTTCGGCAGAAGCGGCGCTAAGAGAGCACTGTAAGCGGTACAATGGTCTTTGCGCGAAGAAGCCGCTTCTTCGGCTCCGGGAGCCGGAGAGAGCGGCAGCATCGGAAAGGTGAAGAAGGAAGCTGTACAACACTGGGATTGTGTGCGCAGCTTGCCAACTGATAGAAAACAGTACCTTACCACTTTCCTGACGTTTCCAATCACATGAATATTCGATTGGAAGCTGTTTTGGACAACTTTTCTTTCCTTCATGCCAAACACTTGGCAGACCTCCGTGAACGTCCAGAACACGATGGGAGATGTTTTCTGTGCTCCCGCAGGTTTTCCTTGCCAGACAGAGTGGAAAAGCTTTCTGCTAGGATGTAGACCACAAAAGATGCTAAAGACGAAGGTACGATTCTCTCCGGAGCTAAGCGCCGATCCCGGGCTTCTTTCGGCAGAAGCGGCGCTAAGAGAGCACTGTGAGCGGTACAATGGTCTTTGCGCGAAGAAGCCGCTTCTTCGGCTCCGGGAGCCGGAGAGAGCGGCAGCATCGGAAAGGTGAAGAAGGAAGCTGTACAACACTGGGATTGTGTGCGCAGCTTGCCAACTGATAGAAAACAGTACCTTACCACTTTCCTGACGTTTCCAATCACATGAATATTCGATAAGAAGCTGTTTTGGACAACTTTTCTTTCCTTCATGCCAAACACTTGGCAGAACTCCGTACAACGTCCAGAACACGATGGGAGATATTTTCTGTGCTCCCACAGGTTTTCCTTGCCAGACAGAGTGGAAAAGCTTTCTGCTAGGATGTAGACCACAAAAGACGCTAAAGACGAAGGTACGATGCTCTCCGGAGCTAAGCGCCGCTCCCGGGAATCTTTCGGCAGAAGCGGCGCTAAGAGAGCACTGTGAGCGGTACAATGGTCTTTGCGCGAAGAAGCCGCTTCTTCGGCTCCGGGAGCCGGAGAGAGCGGCAGCATCGGAAAGGTGAAGAAGGAAGCTGTACAACACTGGGATTGTGTGCGCAGCTTGCCAACTGATAGAAAACAGTACCTTACCACTTTCCTGACGTTTCCAATCACATGAATATTCGATTGGAAGCTGTTTTGGACAACTTTTCTTTCCTTCATGCCAAACACTTGGCAGACCTCCGTGCAACGTCCAGAACACGATGGGAGATGTTTTCTGTGCTCCCGCAGGTTTTCCTTGCCAGACAGAGTGGAAAAGCTTTCTGCTAGGATGTAGACCACAAAAGACGCTAAAGACGAAGGTACGATGCTCTCCGGAGCTAAGCGCCGCTGCCGGGCTTCTTTCGGCAGAAGCGGCGCTAAGAGAGCACTGTGAGCGGTACAATCGTCTTTGCGCGAAGAAGCCGCTTCTTCGGCTCCGGGAGCCGGAGAGAGCGGCAGCATCGGAAAGGTGAAGAAGGAAGCTGTACAACACTGGGATTGTGTGCGCAGCTTGCCAACTGATAGAAAACAGTACCTTACCACTTTCCTGACGTTTCCAATCACATGAATATTCGATTGGAAGCTGTTTTGGACAACTTTTCTTTCCTTCATGCCAAACACTTGGCAGACCTCCGTGCAGCGTCCAGAACACGATGGGAGATGTTTTCTGTGCTCCCGCAGGTTTTCCTTGCCAGACAGAGTGGAAAAGCTTTCTGCTAGGATGTAGACCACAAAAGACGCTAAAGACGAAGGTACGATGCTCTCCGGAGCTAAGAGCCGCTCCCGGGATTCTTTCGGCAGAAGCGGCGCTAAGAGAGCACTGTGAGCGGTACAATCGTCTTTGCGCAAAGAAGCCGCTTCTTCGGCTCCGGGAGCCGGAGAGAGCGGCAGCATCGGAAAGGTGAAGAAGGAAGCTGTACAACATTGGGATTGTGTGCGCAGCTTGCCAACTGATAGAAAACAGTACCTTACCACTTTCCTGACGTTTCCAATCACATGAATATTCGATTGGAAGCTGTTTTGGACAACTTTTCTTTCCTTCATGCCAAACACTTGGCAGACCTCCGTGCAATGTCCAGAACACGATGGGAGATGTTTTCTGTGCTCCCGCAGGTTTTCCTTGCCAGACAGAGTGGAAAAGCTTTCTGCTAGGATGTAGACCACAAAAGACGCTAAAGACGAAGGTACGATGCTCTCCGGAGCTAAGAGCCGCTCCCGGGCTTCTTTCGGCAGAAGCGGCGCTAAGAGAGCACTGTGAGTGGTACAATCGTCTTTGCGCGAAGAAGCCGCTTCTTCGGCTCCGGGAGCCGGAGAGAGCGGCAGCATCGGAAAGGTGAAGAAGGAAGCTGTACAACACTGGGATTGTGTGCGCAGCTTGCCAACTGATAGAAAACAGTACCTTACACTTTCCTGACGTTTCCAATCACATGAATCTTCGATTGGAAGCTGTTTTGGACAACTTTTCTTTCCTTCATGCCAAACACTTGGCAGACCTCCGTGCAACGTCCAGAACACGATGGGAGATGTTTTCTGTGCTCCCGCAGGTTTTCCTTGCCAGACAGAGTGGAAAAGCTTTCTGCTAGGATGTAGACCACAAAAGACGCTAAAGACGAAGGTACGATGCTCTCCGGAGCTAAGCGCCGCTGCCGGGCTTCTTTCGGCAGAAGCGGCGCTAAGAGAGCACTGTGAGCGGTACAATCGTCTTTGCGCGAAGAAGCCGCTTCTTCGGCTCCGGGAGCCGGAGAGAGCGGCAGCATCGGAAAGGTGAAGAAGGAAGCTGTACAACACTGGGATTGTGTGCGCAGCTTGCCAACTGATAGAAAACAGTACCTTACCACTTTCCTGACGTTTCCAATCACATGAATATTCGATTGGAAGCTGTTTTGGACAACTTTTCTTTCCTTCATGCCAAACACTTGGCAGACCTCCGTGCAACGTCCAGAACACGATGGGAGATGTTTTCTGTGCTCCCGCAGGTTTTCCTTGCCAGACAGAGTGGAAAAGCTTTCTGCTAGGATGTAGACCACAAAAGACGCTAAAGACGAAGGTACGATGCTCTCCGGAGCTAAGAGCCGCTCCCGGGCTTCTTTCGGCAGAAGCGGCGCTAAGAGAGCACTGTGAGCGGTACAATCGTCTTTGCGCGAAGAAGCCGCTTCTTCGGCTCCGGGAGCCGGAGAGAGCGGCAGCATCGGAAAGGTGAAGAAGGAAGCTGTACAACACTGGGATTGTGTGCGCAGCTTGCCAACTGATAGAAAACAGTACCTTACACTTTCCTGACGTTTCCAATCACATGAATATTCGATTGGAAGCTGTTTTGGACAACTTTTCTTTCCTTCATGCCAAACACTTGGCAGACCTCCGTGCAACGTCCAGAACACGATGGGAGATGTTTTCTGTGCTCCCGCAGGTTTTCCTTGCCAGACAGAGTGGAAAAGCTTTCTGCTAGGATGTAGACCACAAAAGACGCTAAAGACGAAGGTACGATGCTCTCCGGAGCTAAGCGCCGCTCCCGGGCTTCTTTCGGCAGAAGCGGCGCTAAGAGAGCACTGTGAGCGGTACAATCGTCTTTGCGCGAAGAAGCCGCTTCTTCGGCTCCGGGAGCCGGAGAGAGCGGCAGCATCGGAAAGGTGAAGAAGGAAGCTGTACAACACTGGGATTGTGTGCGCAGCTTGCCAACTGATAGAAAACAGTACCTTACCACTTTCCTGACGTTTCCAATCACATGAATATTCGATTGGAAGCTGTTTTGGACAACTTTTCTTTCCTTCATGCCAAACACTTGGCAGACCTCCGTGCAACGTCCAGAACACGATGGGAGATGTTTTCTGTGCTCCCGCAGGTTTTCCTTGCCAGACAGAGTGGAAAAGCTTTCTGCTAGGATGTAGACCACAAAAGACGCTAAAGACGAAGGTACGATGCTCTCCGGAGCTAAGCGCCGCTCCCGGGCTTCTTTCGGCAGAAGCGGCGCTAAGAGAGCACTGTGAGCGGTACAATCGTCTTTGCGCGAAGAAGCCGCTTCTTCGGCTCCGGGAGCCGGAGAGAGCGGCAGCATCGGAAAGGTGAAGAAGGAAGCTGTACAACACTGGGATTGTGTGCGCAGCTTGCCAACTGATAGAAAACTGTACCTTACCACTTTCCTGACGTTTCCAATCACATGAATATTCGATTGGAAGCTGTTTTGGACAACTTTTCTTTCCTTCATGCCAAACACTTGGCAGAACTCCGTACAACTTTCCAGAACACGATGGGAGATGTTTTCTGTGCTCCCACAGGTTTTCCTTGCCAGACAGAGTGGAAAAGCTTTTTGCTAGGATGTAGACCACAAAAGACGCTAAAGACGAAGGTACGATGCTCTCCGGAGCTAAGCGCCGCTCCCGGGAATCTTTCGGCAGAAGCGGCGCTAAGAGAGCACTGTGAGCGGTACAATCGTCTTTGCGCGAAGAAGCCGCTTCTTCGGCTCCGGGAGCCGGAGAGAGCGGCAGCATTGGAAAGGTGAAGAAGGAAGCTGTACAACACTGGGATTGTGTGCGCAGCTTGCCAACTGATAGAAAACAGTACCTTACCACTTTCCTGACGTTTCCAATCACATGAATATTCGATTGGAAGCTGTTTTGGACAACTTTTCTTTCCTTCATGCCAAACACTTGGCAGACCTCCGTGCAACGTCCAGAACACGATGGGAGATGTTTTCTGTGCTCCCGCAGGTTTTCCTTGCCAGACAGAGTGGAAAAGCTTTCTGCTAGGATGTAGACCACAAAAGACGCTAAAGACGAAGGTACGATGCTCTCCGGAGCTAAGAGCTGCTCCCGGGCTTCTTTCGGCAGAAGCGGCGCTAAGAGAGCACTGTGAGCGGTACAATCGTCTTTGCGCGAAGAAGCCGCTTCTTCGGCTCCGGGAGCCGGAGAGAGCGGCAGCATCGGAAAGGTGAAGAAGGAAGCTGTACAACACTGGGATTGTGTGCGCAGCTTGCCAACTGATAGAAAACAGTACCTTACCACTTTCCTGACGTTTCCAATCACATGAATATTCGATTGGAAGCTGTTTTGGACAACTTTTCTTTCCTTCATGCCAAACACTTGGCAGACCTCCGTGCAACGTCCAGAACACGATGGGAGATGTTTTCTGTGCTCCCGCAGGTTTTCCTTGCCAGACAGAGTGGAAAAGCTTTCTGCTAGGATGTAGACCACAAAAGACGCTAAAGACGAAGGTACGATGCTCTCCGGAGCTAAGAGCCGCTCCCGGGCTTCTTTCGGCAGAAGCGGCGCTAAGAGAGCACTGTGAGCAGTACAATGGTCTTTGCGCGAAGAAGCCGCTTCTTCGGCTCCGGGAGCCGGAGAGAGCGGCAGCATCGGAAAGGTGAAGAAGGAAGCTGTACAACACTGGGATTGTGTGCGCAGCTTGCCAACTAATAGAAAACAGTACCTTACCACTTTCCTGACGTTTCCAATCACATGAATATTCGATAAGAAGCTGTTTTGGACAACTTTTCTTTCCTTCATGCCAAACACTTGGCAGACCTCCGTGCAACGTCCAGAACACGATGGGAGATGTTTTCTGTGCTCCCGCAGGTTTTCCTTGCCAGACAGAGTGGAAAAGCTTTCTGCTAGGATGTAGACCACAAAAGACGCTAAAGACGAAGGTACGATGCTCTCCGGAGCTAAGCGCCGCTCCCGGGAATCTTTCGGCAGAAGCGGCGCTAAGAGAGCACTGTGAGCGGTACAATCGTCTTTGCGCGAAGAAGCCGCTTCTTCGGCTCCGGGAGCCGGAGAGAGCGGCAGCATCGGAAAGGTGAAGAAGGAAGCTGTACAACACTGGGATTGTGTGCGCAGCTTGCCAACTGATAGAAAACAGTACCTTACCACTTTCCTGACGTTTCCAATCACATGAATATTCGATTGGAAGCTGTTTTGGACAACTTTTCTTTCCTTCATGCCAAACACTTGGCAGACCTCCGTGCAACGTCCAGAACACGATGGGAGATGTTTTCTGTGCTCCCGCAGGTTTTCCTTGCCAGACAGAGTGGAAAAGCTTTCTGCTAGGATGTAGACCACAAAAGACGCTAAAGACGAAGGTACAATGCTCTCCGGAGCTAAGAGCCGCTCCCGGGCTTCTTTCGGCAGAAGCGGCGCTAAGAGAGCACTGTGAGCGGTACAATCGTCTTTGCGCGAAGAAGCCGCTTCTTCGGCTCCGGGAGCCGGAGAGAGCGGCAGCATCGGAAAGGTGAAGAAGGAAGCTGTACAACACTGGGATTGTGTGCGCAGCTTGTCAACTGATAGAAAACAGTACCTTACCACTTTCCTGACTTTTCCAATCGCATGAATACGCGATTGGAAGCTGTTTTGGACAACTTTTCTTTCCTTCATGCCAAACACTTGGCAGAACTCCGTACAACTTTCCAGAACACGATGGGAGATGTTTTCTGTGCTCCCTCAGGTTTTCCTTGCCAGACAGAGTGGAAAAGCTTTCTGCTAGGATGTAGACCACAAAAGACGCTAAAGACGAAGGTACGATGCTGTCCGGAGCTAAGCGCCGCTCCCGGGAATCTTTCGGCAGAAGCGGCGCTAAGAGAGCACTGTGAGCGGTACAATGGTCTTTGCGCGAAGAAGCCGCTTCTTCGGCTCCGGGAGCCGGAGAGAGCGGCAGCATCGGAAAGGTGAAGAAGGAAGCTGTACAACACTGGGATTGTGTGCGCAGCTTGCCAACTGATAGAAAACAGTACCTTACCACTTTCCTGACGTTTCCAATCACATGAATATTCGATTGGAAGCTGTTTTGGACAACTTTTCTTTCCTTCATGCCAAACACTTGGCAGACCTCCGTGCAACGTCCAGAACACGATGGGAGATGTTTTCTGTGCTCCCGCAGGTTTTCCTTGCCAGACAGAGTGGAAAAGCTTTCTGCTAGGATGTAGACCACAAAAGATGCTAAAGACGAAGGTACGATTCTCTCCGGAGCTAAGCGCCGCTCCCGGGCTTCTTTCGGCAGAAGCGGCGCTAAGAGAGCACTGTGAGCGGTACAATCGTCTTTGCGCGAAGAAGCCGCTTCTTCGGCTCCGGGAGCCGGAGAGAGCGGCAGCATCGCAAAGGTGAAGAAGGAAGCCGTACAACACTGGGATTGTGTGCGCAGCTTGCCAACTGATAGAAAACAGTACCTTACACTTTCCTGACGTTTCCAATCACATGAATATTCGATTGGAAGCTGTTTTGGACAACTTTTCTTTCCTTCATGCCAAACACTTGGCAGACCTCCGTGCAACGTCCAGAAGACGATGGGAGATGTTTTCTGTGCTCCCGCAGGCTTTCCTTGCCAGACAGAGTGGAAAAGCTTTTTGCTAGGATGTAGACCACAAAAGACGCTAAAGACGAAGGTACGATGCTCTCCGGAGCTAAGCGCCGCTCCCGGGAATCTTTCGGCAGAAGCGGCGCTAAGAGAGCACTGTGAGCGGTACAATCGTCTTTGCGCGAAGAAGCCGCTTCTTCGGCTCCGGGAGCCGGAGAGAGCGGCAGCATCGGAAAGGTGAAGAAGGAAGCTGTACAACACTGGGATTGTGTGCGCAGCTTGCCAACTGATAGAAAACAGTACCTTACCACTTTCCTGACGTTTCCAATCACATGAATATTCGATTGGAAGCTGTTTTGGACAACTTTTCTTTCCTTCATGCCAAACACTTGGCAGACCTCCGTGCAACGTCCAGAACACGATGGGAGATGTTTTCTGTGCTCCCGCAGGTTTTCCTTGCCAGACAGAGTGGAAAAGCTTTCTGCTAGGATGTAGACCACAAAAGACGCTAAAGACGAAGGTACGATGCTCTCCGGAGCTAAGCGCCGCTCCCGGGAATCTTTCGGCAGAAGCGGCGCTAAGAGAGCACTGTGAGCGGTACAATCGTCTTTGCGCGAAGAAGCCGCTTCTTCGGCTCCGGGAGCCGGAGAGAGCGGCAGCATCGGAAAGGTGAAGAAGGAAGCTGTACAACACTGGGATTGTGTGCGCAGCTTGCCAACTGATAGAAAACAGTACCTTACCACTTTCCTGACGTTTCCAATCACATGAATATTCGATTGGAAGCTGTTTTGGACAACTTTTCTTTCCTTCATGCCAAACACTTGGCAGACCTCCGTGCAACGTCCAGAACACGATGGGAGATGTTTTCTGTGCTCCCGCAGGTTTTCCTTGCCAGACAGAGTGGAAAAGCTTTCTGCTAGGATGTAGACCACAAAAGATGCTAAAGACGAAGGTACGATTCTCTCCGGAGCTAAGCGCCGCTCCCGGGCTTCTTTCGGCAGAAGCGGCGCTAAGAGAGCACTGTGAGCGGTACAATCGTCTTTGCGCGAAGAAGCCGCTTCTTCGGCTCCGGGAGCCGGAGAGAGCGGCAGCATCGGAAAGGTGAAGAAGGAAGCCGTACAACACTGGGATTGTGTGCGCAGCTTGCCAACTGATAGAAAACAGTACCTTACACTTTCCTGACGTTTCCAATCACATGAATATTCGATTGGAAGCTGTTTTGGACAACTTTTCTTTCCTTCATGCCAAACACTTGGCAGACCTCCGTGCAACGTCCAGAAGACGATGGGAGATGTTTTCTGTGCTCCCGCAGGTTTTCCTTGCCAGACAGAGTGGAAAAGCTTTCTGCTAGGATGTAGACCACAAAAGACGCTAAAGACGAAGGTACGATGCTCTCCGGAGCTAAGAGCCGCTTCCAGGCTTCTTTCGGCAGAAGCGGCGCTAAGAGAGCACTGTGAGCGGTACAATCGTCTTTGCGCGAAGAAGCCGCTTCTTCGGCTCCGGGAGCCGGAGAGAGCGGCAGCATCGGAAAGGTGAAGAAGGAAGCTGTACAACACTGGGATTGTGTGCGCAGCTTGCCAACTAATAGAAAACAGTACCTTACCACTTTCCTGACGTTTCCAATCACATGAATATTCGATTGGAAGCTGTTTTGGACAACTTTTCTTTCCTTCATGCCAAACACTTGGCAGACCTCCGTGCAACGTCCAGAACACGATGGGAGATGTTTTCTGTGCTCCCGCAGGTTTTCCTTGCCAGACAGAGTGGAAAAGCTTTCTGCTAGGATGTAGACCACAAAAGACGCTAAAGACGAAGGTACGATGCTCTCCGGAGCTAAGAGCCGCTCCCGGGCTTCTTTCGGCAGAAGCGGCGCTAAGAGAGCACTGTGAGCGGTACAATCGTCTTTGCGCGAAGAAGCCGCTTCTTCGGCTCCGGGAGCCGGAGAGAGCGGCAGCATCGGAAAGGTGAAGAAGGAAGCTGTACAACACTGGGATTGTGTGCGCAGCTTGCCAACTGATAGAAAACAGTACCTTACCACTTTCCTGACGTTTCCAATCGCATGAATATTCGATTGGAAGCTGTTTTGGACAACTTTCCTTTCCTTCATGCCAAACACTTGGCAGACCTCCGTGCAACGTCCAGAACACGATGGGAGATGTTTTCTGTGCTCCCGCAGGTTTTCCTTGCCAGACAGAGTGGAAAAGCTTTCTGCTAGGATGTAGACCACAAAAGACGCTAAAGACGAAGGTACGATGCTCTCCGGAGCTAAGAGCCGCTGCCGGGCTTCTTTCGGCAGAAGCGGCGCTAAGAGAGCACTGTGAGCGGTACAATCGTCTTTGCGCGAAGAAGCCGCTTCTTCGGCTCCGGGAGCCCGAGAGAGCGGCAGCATCGGAAAGGTGAAGAAGGAAGCTGTACAACACTGGGATTGTGTGCGCAGCTTGCCAACTGATAGAAAACAGTACCTTACCACTTTCCTGACTTTTCCAATCGCATGAATATGCGATTGGAAGCTGTTTTGGACAACTTTTCTTTCCTTCATGCCAAACACTTGGCAGAACTCCGTACAACGTCCAGAACACGATGGGAGATGTTTTCTGTGCTCCCGCAGGTTTTCCTTGCCAGACAGATTGGAAAAGCTTTCTGCTAGGATGTAGACCACAAAAGACGCTAAAGACGAAGGTACGATGCTCTCCGGAGCTAAGCGCCGCTCCCGGGCTTCTTTCGGCAGAAGCGGCGCTAAGAGAGCACTGTGAGCGGTACAATCGTCTTTGCGCGAAGAAGCCGCTTCTTTGGCTCCGGGAGCCGGAGAGAGCGGCAGCATCGGAAAGGTGAAGAAGGAAGCCGTACAACACTGGATTGTGTGCGCAGCTTGCCAACTGATAGAAAACAGTACCTTACCACTTTCCTGACCTTTCCAATCACATGAATATTCGATTGGAAGCTGTTTTGGACAACTTTTCTTTCCTTCATGCCAAACACTTGGCAGACCTCCGTGCAACGTCCAGAACACAATGGGAGATGTTTTCTGTGCTCCCGCAGGTTTTCCTTGCCAGACAGAGTGGAAAAGCTTTCTGCTAGGATGTAGACCACAAAAGACGCTAAAGACGAAGGTACGATGCTCTCCGGAGCTAAGAGCCGCTCCCGGGCTTCTTTCGGCAGAAGCGGCGCTAAGAGAGCACTGTGAGCGGTACAATCGTCTTTGCGCGAAGAAGCCGCTTCTTCGGCTCCGGGAGCCGGAGAGAGCGGCAGCATCGGAAAGGTGAAGAAGGAAGCTGTACAACACTGGGATTGTGTGCGCAGCTTGCCAACTGATAGAAAACAGTACCTTACCACTTTCCTGACGTTTCCAATCACATGAATATTCGATTGGAAGCTGTTTTGGACAACTTTTCTTTCCTTCATGCCAAACACTTGGCAGACCTCCGTGCAACGTCCAGAACACGATGGGAGATGTTTTCTGTGCTCCCGCAGGTTTTCCTTGCCAGACAGAGTGGAAAAGCTTTCTGCTAGGATGTAGACCACAAAAGACGCTAAAGACGAAGGTACGATGCTCTCCGGAGCTAAGAGCCGCTCCCGGGCTTCTTTCGGCAGAAGCGGCGCTAAGAGAGCACTGTGAGCGGTACAATCGTCTTTGCGCGAAGAAGCCGCTTCTTCGGCTCCGGGAGCCCGAGAGAGCGGCAGCATCGGAAAGGTGAAGAAGGAAGCTGTACAACACTGGGATTGTGTGCGCAGCTTGCCAACTGATAGAAAACAGTACCTTACCACTTTCCTGACGTTTCCAATCACATGAATATTCGATTGGAAGCTGTTTTGGACAACTTTTCTTTCCTTCATGCCAAACACTTGGCAGACCTCCGTGCAACGTCCAGAACACGATGGGAGATGTTTTCTGTGCTCCCGCAGGTTTTCCTTGCCAGACAGAGTGGAAAAGCTTTCTGCTAGGATGTAGACCACAAAAGACGCTAAAGACAAAGGTACGATGCTCTCCGGAGCTAAGAGCAGCTGCCGGGCTTCTTTCGGCAGAAGCCGCGCTAAGAGAGCACTGTGAGCGGTACAATCGTCTTTGCGCGATGAAGCCGCTTCTTCGGCTCCGGGAGCCCGAGAGAGCGGCAGCATCGGAAAGGTGAAGAAGGAAGCTGTACAACACTGGGATTGTGTGCGCAGCTTGCCAACTGATAGAAAACAGTACCTTACCACTTTCCTGACGTTTCCAATCACATGAATATTCGATTGGAAGCTGTTTTGGACAACTTTTCTTTCCTTCATGCCAAACACTTGGCAGACCTCCGTGCAACGTCCAGAAGACGATGGGAGATGTTTTCTGTGCTCCCGCAGGTTTTCCTTGCCAGACAGAGTGGAAAAGCTTTCTGCTAGGATGTAGACCACAAAAGATGCTAAAGACGAAGGTACGATGCTCTCCGGAGCTAAGAGCCGCTCCCGGGCTTCTTTCGGCAGAAGCGGCGCTAAGAGAGCACTGTGAGCGGTACAATCGTCTTTGCGCGAAGAAGCCGCTTCTTCGGCTCCGGGAGCCGGAGAGAGCGGCAGCATCGGAAAGGTGAAGAAGGAAGCTGTACAACACTGGGATTGTGTGCGCAGCTTGCCAACTGATAGAAAACAGTACCTTACCACTTTCCTGACGTTTCCAATCACATGAATATTCGATTGGAAGCTGTTTTGGACAACTTTTCTTTCCTTCATGCCAAACACTTGGCAGACCTCCGTGCAACGTCCAGAACACGATGGGAGATGTTTTCTGTGCTCCCGCAGGTTTTCCTTGCCAGACAGAGTGGAAAAGCTTTCTGCTAGGATGTAGACCACAAAAGACGCTAAAGACGAAGGTACGATGCTCTCCGGAGCTAAGAGCCGCTCCCGGGCTTCTTTCGGCAGAAGCGGCGCTAAGAGAGCACTGTGAGCGGTACAATGGTCTTTGCGCGAAGAAGCCGCTTCTTCGGCTCCGGGAGCCGGAGAGAGCGGCAGCATCGGAAAGGTGAAGAAGGAAGCTGTACAACACTGGGATTGTGTGCGCAGCTTGCCAACTGATAGAAAACAGTACCTTACCACTTTCCTGACGTTTCCAATCACATGAATATTCGATTGGAAGCTGTTTTGGACAACTTTTCTTTCCTTCATGCCAAACACTTGGCAGACCTCCGTGCAACGTCCAGAACACGATGGGAGATGTTTTCTGTGCTCCCGCAGGTTTTCCTTGCCAGACAGAGTGGAAAAGCTTTCTGCTAGGATGTAGACCACAAAAGACGCTAAAGACGAAGGTACGTTGCTCTCCGGAGCTAAGAGCCGCTCCCGGGCTTCTTTCGGCAGAAGGGGCGCTAAGAGAGCACTGTGAGCGGTACAATCGTCTTTGCGCAAAGAAGCCGCTTCTTCGGCTCCGGGAGCCCGAGAGAGCGGCAGCATCGGAAAGGTGAAGAAGGAAGCTGTACAACACTGGGATTGTGTGCGCAGCTTGCCAACTGATAGAAAACAGTACCTTACCACTTTCCTGACGTTTCCAATCACATGAATATTCGATTGGAAGCTGTTTTGGACAACTTTTCTTTCCTTCATGCCAAACACTTGGCAGACCTCCGTGCAACGTCCAGAACACGATGGGAGATGTTTTCTGTGCTCCCGCAGGTTTTCCTTGCCAGACAGAGTGGAAAAGCTTTCTGCTAGGATGTAGACCACAAAAGACGCTAAAGACGAAGGTACGATGCTCTCCGGAGCTAAGAGCCGCTCCCAGGCTTCTTTCGGCAGAAGCGGCGCTAAGAGAGCACTGTGAGCGGTACAATGGTCGTTGCGCGAAGAAGCCGCTTCTTTGGCTCCGGGAGCCGGAGAGAGCGGCAGCATCGGAAAGGTGAAGAAGGAAGCTGTACAACACTGGGATTGTGTGCGCAGCTTGCCAACTGATAGAAAACAGTACCTTACCACTTTCCTGACGTTTCCAATCACATGAATATTCGCTTGGAAGCTGTTTTGGACAACTTTTATTTCCTTCATGCCAAACACTTGGCAGACCTCCGTGCAACGTCCAGAACACGATGGGAGATGTTTTCTGTGCTCCCGCAGGTTTTCCTTGCCAGACAGAGTGGAAAAGCTTTCTGCTAGGATGTAGACCACAAAAGACGCTAAAGACGAAGGTACAATGCTCTCCGGAGCTAAGAGCCGCTCCCGGGCTTCTTTCGGCAGAAGCGGCGCTAAGAGAGCACTGTGAGCGGTACAATCGTCTTTGCGCAAAGAAGCCGCTTCTTCGGCTCCGGGAGCCCGAGAGAGCGGCAGCATCGGAAAGGTGAAGAAGGAAGCTGTACAACACTGGGATTGTGTGCGCAGCTTGCCAACTGATAGAAAACAGTACCTTACCACTTTCCTGACGTTTCCAATCACATGAATATTCGATTGGAAGCTGTTTTGGACAACTTTTCTTTCCTTCATGCCAAACACTTGGCAGACCTCCGTGCAACGTCCAGAACACGATGGGAGATGTTTTCTGTGCTCCCGCAGGTTTTCCTTGCCAGACAGAGTGGAAAAGCTTTCTGCTAGGATGTAGACCACAAAAGACGCTAAAGACGAAGGTACGATGCTCTCCGGAGCTAAGCGCCGCTCCCGGGCTTCTTTCGGCAGAAGCGGCGCTAAGAGAGCACTGTGAGCGGTACAATCGTCTTTGCGCGAAGAAGCCGCTTCTTCGGCTCCGGGAGCCGGAGAGAGCGGCAGCATCGGAAAGGTGAAGAAGGAAGCTGTACAACACTGGGATTGTGTGCGCAGCTTGCCAACTGATAGAAAACAGTACCTTACCACTTTCCTGACGTTTCCAATCGCATGAATATTCGATTGGAAGCTGTTTTGGACAACTTTTCTTTCCTTCATGCCAAACACTTGGCAGACCTCCGTGCAACGTCCAGAACACGATGGGAGATGTTTTCTGTGCTCCCGCAGGTTTTCCTTGCCAGACAGAGTGGAAAAGCTTTCTGCTAGTATGTAGACCACAAAAGACGCTAAAGACGAAGGTACGATGCTCTCCGGAGCTAAGAGCCGCTTCCAGGCTTCTTTCGGCAGAAGCGGCGCTAAGAGAGCACTGTGAGCGGTACAATCGTCTTTGCGCGAAGAAGCTGCGTCTTCGGCTCCGGGAGCCGGAGAGAGCGGCAGCATCAGAAAGGTGAGGAAGGAAGCTGTACAACACTGGGATTGTGTGCGCAGCTTGCCAACTGATAGAAAACAGTACCTTACCACTTTCCTGACGTTTCCAATCACATGAATATTCGATTGGAAGCTGTTTTGGACAACTTTTCTTTCCTTCATGCCAAACACTTGGCAGACCTCCGTGCAACGTCCAGAACACGATGGGAGATGTTTTCTGTGCTCCCGCAGGTTTTCCTTGCCAGACAGAGTGGAAAAGCTTTCTGCTAGGATGTAGACCACAAAAGACGCTAAAGACGAAGGTACGATGCTCTCCGGAGCTAAGAGCCGCTCCCGGGCTTCTTTCGGCAGAAGCGGCGCTAAGAGAGCACTGTGAGCGGTACAATCGTCTTTGCGCGAAGAAGCTGCTTCTTCTGCTCCGGGAGCCGGAGAGAGCGGCAGCATCGGAAAGGTGAAGAAGGAAGCTGTACAACACTGGGATTGTGTGCGCAGCTTGCCAACTGATAGGAAACATTACCTTACCACTTTCCTGACGTTTCCAATCACATGAATATTCGATTGGAAGCTGTTTTGGACAACTTTTCTTTCCTTCATGCCAAACACTTGGCAGACCTCCGTGCAACGTCCAGAACACGATGGGAGATGTTTTCTGTGCTCCCACAGGTTTTCCTTGCCAGACAGAGTGGAAAAGCTTTCTGCTAGGATGTAGACCACAAAAGACGCTAAAGACGAAGGTACGATGCTCTCCGGAGCTAAGAGCCGCTCCCGGGCTTCTTTCGGCAGAAGCGGCGCTAAGAGAGCACTGTGAGCGGTACAATCGTCTTTGCGCGAAGAAGCTGCTTCTTCTGCTCCGGGAGCCGGAGAGAGCGGCAGCATCGGAAAGGTGAGGAAGGAAGCTGTACAACACTGGGATTGTGTGCGCAGCTTGCCAACTGATAGGAAACATTACCTTACCACTTTCCTGACGTTTCCAATCACATGAATATTCGATTGGAATCTGTTTTGGACAACTTTTCTTTCCTTCATGCCAAACACTTGGCAGACCTCCGTGCAACGTCCAGAAGATGATGGGAGATGTTTTCTGTGCTCCCGCAGGTTTTCCTTGCCAGACAGAGTGGAAAAGCTTTCTGCTAGGATGTAGACCACAAAAGACGCTAAAGACGAAGGTACGATGCTCTCCGGAGCTAAGCGCCGCTCCCGGGCTTCTTTCGGCAGAAGCGGCGCTAAGAGAGCACTGTGAGTGGTACAATCGTCTTTGCGCGAAGAAGCCGCTTCTTCGGCTCCGGAAGCCGGAGAGAGCGGCAGCATCGGAAAGGTGAAGAAGGAAGCTGTACAACACTGGGATTGTGTGCGCAGCTTGCCAACTGATAGAAAACAGTACCTTACCACTTTCCTGACGTTTCCAATCACATGAATATTCGATTGGAAGCTGTTTTGGACAACTTTTCTTTCCTTCATGCCAAACACTTGGCAGACCTCCGTGCAACGTCCAGAACACGATGGGAGATGTTTTCTGTGCTCCCGCAGGTTTTCCTTGCCAGACAGAGTGGAAAAGCTTTCTGCTAGGATGTAGACCACAAAAGACGCTAAAGACGAAGGTACGATGCTCTCCGGAGCTAAGCGCCGCTCCCGGGCTTCTTTCGGCAGAAGCGGCGCTAAGAGAGCACTGTGAGCGGTACAATGGTCTTTGCGCGAAGAAGCCGCTTCTTCGGCTCCGGGAGCCGGAGAGAGCGGCAGCATCGGAAAGGTGAAGAAGGAAGCTGTACAACACTGGGATTGTGTGCGCAGCTTGCCAACTGATAGAAAACAGTACCTTACCACTTTCCTGACCTTTCCAATCACATGAATATTCGATTGGAAGCTGTTTTGGACAACTTTTCTTTCCTTCATGCCAAACACTTGGCAGACCTCCGTGCAACGTCCAGAACACGATGGGAGATGTTTTCTGTGCTCCCGCAGGTTTTCCTTGCCAGACAGAGTGGAAAAGCTTTCTGCTAGGATGTAGACCACAAAAGACGCTAAAGACGAAGGTACGATGCTCTCCGGAGCTAAGCGCCGCTCCCGGGCTTCTTTCGGCAGAAGCGGCGCTAAGAGAGCACTGTGAGCGGTACAATCGTCTTTGCGCGAAGAAGCCGCTTCTTTGGCTCCGGGAGCCGGAGAGAGCGGCAGCATCGGAAAGGTGAAGAAGGAAGCCGTACAACACTGGATTGTGTGCGCAGCTTGCCAACTGATAGAAAACAGTACCTTACCACTTTCCTGACCTTTCCAATCACATGAATATTCGATTGGAAGCTGTTTTGGACAACTTTTCTTTCCTTCATGCCAAACACTTGGCAGACCTCCGTGCAATGTCCAGAACACGATGGGAGATGTTTTCTGTGCTCCCGCAGGTTTTCCTTGCCAGACAGAGTGGAAAAGCTTTCTGCTAGGATGTAGACCACAAAAGACGCTAAAGACGAAGGTACGATGCTCTCCGGAGCTAAGAGCCGCTCCCGGGCTTCTTTCGGCAGAAGCGGCGCTAAGAGAGCACTGTGAGCGGTACAATGGTCTTTGCGCGAAGAAGCCGCTTCTTCGGCTCCGGGAGCCGGAGAGAGCGGCAGCATCGGAAAGGTGAAGAAGGAAGCTGTACAACACTGGGATTGTGTGCGCAGCTTGCCAACTGATAGAAAACAGTACCTTACCACTTTCCTGACGTTTCCAATCACATGAATATTCGATTGGAAGCTGTTTTGGACAACTTTTCTTTCCTTCATGCCAAACACTTGGCAGACCTCCGTGCAACGTCCAGAACACGATGGGAGATGTTTTCTGTGCTCCCGCAGGTTTTCCTTGCCAGACAGAGTGGAAAAGCTTTCTGCTAGGATGTAGACCACAAAAGACGCTAAAGACGAAGGTACGATGCTCTCCGGAGCTAAGAGCCGCTCCCGGGCTTCTTTCGGCAGAAGCGGCGCTAAGAGAGCACTGTGAGCGGTACAATCGTCTTTGCGCGAAGAAGCCGCTTCTTCGGCTCCGGGAGCCCGAGAGAGCGGCAGCATCGGAAAGGTGAAGAAGGAAGCTGTACAACACTGGGATTGTGTGCGCAGCTTGCCAACTGATAGAAAACAGTACCTTACCACTTTCCTGACTTTTCCAATCGCATGAATATGCGATTGGAAGCTGTTTTGGACAACTTTTCATTCCTTCATGCCAAACACTTGGCAGAACTCCGTACAACGTCCAGAACACGATGGGAGATGTTTTCTGTGCTCCCGCAGGTTTTCCTTGCCAGACAGATTGGAAAAGCTTTCTGCTAGGATGTAGACCACAAAAGACGCTAAAGACGAAGGTACGATGCTCTCCGGAGCTAAGCGCCGCTCCCGGGCTTCTTTCGGCAGAAGCGGCGCTAAGAGAGCACTGTGAGCGGTACAATCGTCTTTGCGCGAAGAAGCCGCTTCTTCGGCTCCGGGAGCCCGAGAGAGCGGCAGCATCGGAAAGGTGAAGAAGGAAGCTGTACAACACTGGGATTGTGTGCGCAGCTTGCCAACTGATAGAAAACAGTACCTTACCACTTTCCTGACGTTTCCAATCACATGAATATTCGATTGGAAGCTGTTTTGGACAACTTTTCTTTCCTTCATGCCAAACACTTGGCAGACCTCCGTGCAACGTCCAGAACACGATGGGAGATGTTTTCTGTGCTCCCGCAGGTTTTCCTTGCCAGACAGAGTGGAAAAGCTTTCTGCTAGGATGTAGACCACAAAAGACGCTAAAGACGAAGGTACGATGCTCTCCGGAGCTAAGAGCCGCTCCCGGGCTTCTTTCGGCAGAAGCGGCGCTAAGAGAGCACTGTGAGCGGTACAATCGTCTTTGCGCGAAGAAGCCGCTTCTTCGGCTCCGGGAGCCGGAGAGAGCGGCAGCATCGGAAAGGTGAAGAAGGAAGCTGTACAACACTGGGATTGTGTGCGCAGCTTGCCAACTGATAGAAAACAGTACCTTACCACTTTCCTGACGTTTCCAATCACATGAATATTCGATTGGAAGCTCTTTTGGACAACTTTTCTTTCCTTCATGCCAAACACTTGGCAGACCTCCGTGCAACGTCCAGAACACGATGGGAGATGTTTTCTGTGCTCCCGCAGGTTTTCCTTGCCAGACAGAGTGGAAAAGCTTTCTGCTAGGATGTAGACCACAAAAGACGCTAAAGACGAAGGTACGATGCTCTCCGGAGCTAAGCGCCGCTCCTGGGCTTCTTTCAGCAGAAGCGGCGCTAAGAGAGCACTGTGAGCGGTACAATTGTCTTTGCGCGAAGAAGCCGCTTCTTCGGCTCCGGGAGCCGGAGAGAGCGGCAGCATCGGAAAGGTAAAGAAGGAAGCTGTACAACACTGGGATTGTGTGCGCAGCTTGCCAACTGATAGAAAACAGTACCTTACCACTTTCCTGACGTTTCCAATCACATGATCATGTAGTGGAAAAGCTTTTTGCTAAGATGTAGACGACAAGAGAGTCTAAAGACTGGATGAGAGCAAATGACACCCATCTCTAAAAAAGGCAATTAGGAGGACTCGGAATAGTACAAACCAGCCAGCCTCCTTTTTATCCCCAGGAAGTTGATGAAGCAGCTCTTCCTGGAAAACCTTGCCAGCCACATGCACGACGACAAAATAATGTAGTTAGCATGATTTTTCAGGGGAATTTCATGCTGAACATCACTTTAAACTCCTCTGATGAATCAACTTGACTGGTAGATGAAGGGAATATTATCTTCCTGGGCTTCAGGGAGGTTTTTGACATATCTCTACATGGCAGCACGCATCCATATGGAAGCAATAGTGCAAAGGGGAGGGAACCAGTGTCTTTTCAGTGATGCTGAGTGAAAAAACAAGAGGCAGTGGACACTCTCTGAAATACAGGAGATTGCCATTGACCATCAGCAAATGATTCTTTACTGTGAGGGTGACTGAACCACGGCACAGGCTGCCCAGAAAGATTGTGGAGCCTGGATCTTTGAAGACATTAAAAGTACACCCAGATAGACTCCTGGGCAAGAGGCTCTAGGTATCCTGGTTTAGGCAGGGGGGTTGGGCCTGGTTAGCCCCACCAACCCCTTCCACTCTCATTCATTCTGTGCTAGTGAATTCTCTTCAAGATGCATTTCAAGCACTTGCATGACAAAGTTCTGTGAAGACAGAGATCCAAATGGACACGGCATCTAAGTTCCTTAAGCAGTGTTCAAGAAGAATGTAAAACTCTGGGACGAGTGTCTCTTCCCTAACTGAATCCCTTTCATGGGAAAATTCCCAGCTCTAGAAAGATCTTCTGATACGCATGCTTAAGACTGACACTGGCTGAGCAAATTTCTCCCTATGTGTATCCAAGACCAGTTAGGATCTTCACCCAAAGTGCTGTCAACATAGTCACAGAATGTCTATTGTTAAGAAGTGACAACTTCCATCAGCATGGCAACTATTGGTCCACCAAATGGATGAATGGATGGGAATTATCTACTTGGGTTAAAAACAAAAAGAAAGAGTTGGTCTTTATTTATCAATTTCATTGCAATATTATAAGGGAAGAAAAAGACCTAAGTCCTTGACTTTCTTAACTCGAGGAAAGATTTTAAGAATTCCTTGTAAAAATGTATGATCACAATCAGACTATTGAAACCATTTGAGTTGGGAAAAGAGTTCACAAATTGTCTAGAGAGTGGCAAAGAAGCCAAGAAAAATAGGAAAGAAACAAAAAGAGAGCAGAAGCGTCAGCTTCATTGTACAAGCTCGTTCTAGAAGTGGTCTGCTGGGAAAAGGAGGCCCCAGTTGAATTTCCAATGTATTCCTGCGCTTGATTCAGTAACCGGTCAATGTAAAAACCAATCCTTTTGTACAACTTCTTCCAGCAACAAAAACTCCAACAGGTTGACACTACCATCATGCCTGTTCCAGACATATTTCAAAGAGAAATGATGATTTTCTTGAAAACCTACTTGCATAAAAGTTGCAAGATGGTGGAGGGATTCCCACATCCTCCTGCCTCCATCTGGCTTGAAAGTAGATTTGATAAAATATGCAACAAAGCACATGATTTATAAGGTAGAGTCAAATGGATGATTTGGGAATTGATCTCTTGTTGATAGGAAACTTCATATCCACTCTGTGTGACCTTTCTAAAACAAAATGTGGAGCTGAGGCATGAATCTGCCACAACAATTGTAAAGCAAACATACACATTCCCCTTCACATGCCCCCCCTTCCACACACACCTAGGCACACACAGAGATCAGCATAGCAGATCATGAACACCTTGGAAAAGACTGAAATGCTCAATGCCTCTCTTGATGGGCAAAAGAGCTGGTGCAGTAATTCAAATGCCTGGTACAGAAATTCTGTTTCATGTTTAGCTCCTATTTAAAACACAGCTTTTCATTTCATTCTATTTACAGAATATTTCATGTCATTTGCTTCTTTAAAATTACTTAGTTCTCACCTGTTGTATGTCTAGGAATATTTTCTTCCAAAAATAGAAAAAAATAGATGCTATCTTTTCAGCAGAAAACATTGGTTGATACAATTTTAAACCATCACGATATGGAAGAATTGTTCTGTCCCTCTCGAAGGTGGAAGAAGCATTTGGATCACAGATCATCTACAATGAAATACTTGACATGTTTAAGATGCTTTCAATCAATTTTGATCGTCAATTGCTTCTTCGTTGTAAACAGTAATTTTTCAGTGAAGGGAAAGTGTGTGTGGTATATCTACATGATGTGGTCAAACCCAGTTCCTACTAATGGCCAGGCTGAACTCCAGTAAATAATGTCCCGAATGATATTTTGCCGCCTTCTTTGGCACTTCATGAAATCTTACCATGATGAAGTGCTGAAACACAGAGATTTTCTCTTAGAGAGTGTCTCATGTTGTAACCCATCCCATGGATTTTATGCTGTAATTCTTATCTCTTTTAAAATTTGCTATCTTCTGTACAGTTTTCATGAACCTTTCTGTTACAGTAGTGAAAATCACAGATAAATGTCATTTTGTACAACTTTGAATTTACCCCAAGAGCTGAGAGAAAACTTGCTCCTATACTTCAATCCCAGTTTCTTCTATAGTCCAACTTTGTTTCTCTACCATCAAGCTTCTCCTTTGTTGCTGCTCCAAGCCCCGTCCAAGCTGACCTTGAATACTTTCAGGGATGGGACACCCACAACTTCTCTGGGCAACCTGTCCCAGTGTTCCAGCACTCCCACAGTAAAAAAGGCCTTCCTTTCATCTAATATGTGTAGGAAATCATAAATCTAGGCATAGAAACTTGGAGTGCAAATTTGAAATTCTTTTGATTTGAAGCACATTTTATATGAATACTGACTTACAGATGACTAAAAGATGTTGATGGGCATTTGAGCTGACAAGTTTTGAAAAAGTGCACGGAAATTAAAATTGAAACCACTAAAATTAAAAACTTCTTGCCATTTTCTTTTTCCTCTCCTATTCAAAATTGCATATGTCAGATATCAGTGCTTCATGCAAACCTCTCAGATGCTCTCAGAGAAAAAGCTTTTCTTTCAGACTAAGTTGTGGTTGACGTAGAACACTAGCAGGAGTGAAAGTTTTTCTGGGCATCGGGGCAGCACCTTCTCCTTGGATTTGTGTGCAGAAAGCATTTTATCCAAACTGGAAAATAGACCCAACTCTGTTCTATTCATCATTCTTACTGCATCAGGCCTGAAGATGCTGTGAAAAGTAGCCTGTGGACCTTGAAGATAGCGCATGTGAAACAGATGAGAGGTGATGGAGAAGTTGAGAGAAGAAAGAGCATATGGCCCAGTACGGACGCCAGAAAGTATTTCTTCATGTGATCATGGCAGATTGCAGGAGCCTCTTGGTACTATCAAACCAGCCCGACTTGGCACTGGTGCCACCTTGGGTCTGGGAACCATCCTGCGTATCGTGGATTTTCAGGAGCCAGCCGGCCACTCCCAGCCACAGGCCCTTAAACACAGACCTCGGCCCTCTTACCTGGCCAAAAAACCTCATCTGCCCCGCTTCTGCATGGCACATTGCAGGAGCCACTTGGTAATATCAAACCAGCCCGACTTGGCGCTGGTGCCACCTTGGGTCTGGGAACCATCCTGCATATCATGGATTTTCAGGAGCCAGCAAGACACTCTTGGCCACAGGCCCCCAAACACAAACCTCGGCCCTTTTCCCTGGCAAAGAAAAGTCACCTGCCCTGCTTCTGGATGGCAGATTGCAGGAGCAACTTGGTACTATCAAACCAGCCCGACTTGGCAATGTTGCTACCTTGGGTCTGAGAAACATCCTGCGTATCGTGGATTTTCAGGAGCCAGCCGGCCTCTCCCAGCCACAGGCCCCCAAACACAATCCACGGCCCTTTTCCCTGGCAAACAACACTCACCTGCCCCACTTCTCGATGGCAGATTGCAGGAGTCCCTGGGTAGTTTCAATCCAGCCCGACTTGGCAGCGTTTCCACCTTGCGTCTGGGAATCATCCTGCATATCAAAGAATTTCAGGAGTCAGCCGGCACTCTCAGTCACAGGCCCCCAAACACAAACCATGGCCCTTTTCCCTTGCAAACAAAACTCACCTGCCCCGCTTCTGGATGGCAGATTGCAGCAGCCACTTAGTCCTATCAAACCAGCCCGAATTGGCACTGTGTTGAAAGCGAAGGGAAGCCAACCCACCTTGTCGTTTATCAGCATTGACTCCAATTTATTGATTAAATCAGCCACTTTATATAACAGTGTTAATTAACTTCATGCATATTGCAAAATCCAAGCTCACTATAGGTTAACAGAGAAAACTCTAACCCTTCCTTTTGTTTTACCATACCCATGATTGTTTCTTGCAAACAGGACCAGCGTTCCCACTGTGATATGAAAGTCAAGTATTGGAGAGTGCTTTTGTTACTTCTTTAGAAGGTTAGAATATGCCGAAAAGATGCTAGCTGGGGACTTGCAATTAATGAATTATTTGCTGTAAGTAGGTCAAATGACATGAGCTTTCAAAAAGGAAAAGTAGTCTTATTCCACCTGCCAATTCTAAAGTAGATTAATAAGCCTTAAGCAGAAGATGGATGTGAAGAGGGATATGACATGAAAGGTTAAGCAACACTGCTGACAGCAAAAGGCTTACCTGCTGCAGATACAGGAGACAAAATACTATTTGGACACAAACATTGCTATTCAGACGACAGTAAAATTCTGAGGGACAGCAAAATTTACTCAGTCATCATGACAGTAAAATTTGCTCCCATCAAAATGTGCTCATCAATTCTTAGTGTAAGCTAAGCACCTTAAGCAGAGGGTAGTTCAAGCCTAACTGGTATTTGATGGCAAAAAAGGCAACTTGGCCTGCGTTTCTCACTTCTACTCCATTCAAAAGCTTACTCTGTCTCAGATTCCTTTGGTGGGATACCAACGCAAGCCGCCAAACTGCACAAAAATGACGATTTAAAGAAAGATAGATGAGAAAAATGGAATAATGGTTCATGTTCTTTTCCTTCCAACTGCTTTGTTTGCCCTTTGAATTTTTTGAAGTCCTTTCTGGTGTCACCATGGTTGCACTGCAGCAAGTGTTGGGCTGTAAGCTGTCCATATTGCCGGCTTCTGGACTGCCTTCAGAAAACTTCCCACTGGTTTTGTCTAGAAATCACAAGCAGTAGAGATGACAAAGACTGCAGAAACCTTCTCATCTCCTTCTAGAGCAAGACCATGTCTTTCAGCCACTCTTAACTAGACAACTTTCATCAGTCATGAGGGAGTCTCATGTTCAAGAGCTAAGCAGTGACAGCTGTAAATGACAAAAAGCAGACTGAAATTCTCTTGGGACTCCAGCAGAGAGCAATGAAGGAGGTTGAATTCACCTTCTTGGGAAGTTCTAAAATGCACCTTCACTTGAGCACAGGAGCTAAGCCATCGTAACCTTTGTTGAGTATGTCTGCGTAGACAGACATATTTAGACCATGTTATTTAAGCCACGTTATCATCTCTAGCTGCTAAGCTGCACTTCTTGCAAAGTATCTGCAACGTATTTTACAGGGTGGGCTTTGATGTGTAATCCCTGAGTAATATTGCAAAGAGAAGTACTTGGGGTGTGGGGTGGGGGGGGAGCCGCAACTCTTAGGTTTTTCAAATCATGGTTCCATTTGAAAGTCAAAAAAGATGTCAAACCTTTCTTTCCTAGACCTATTACCAGCACAAACTGTACCAGAATTTATGACCTGTAACTGTACCGTGGACGCTCTTTCTCTGGACTATTCCTTAAGAAACAAAGTCCTCACTAGAAATAAAACAAAATTAGCCAAGTATTGGCCTGGATTAGTTCCAAGGCTCTGTACTAAAGGCCAAACATGTGTAATAATAGTAACCAGTGGACTAAAAGTTAAATCAATAGAGCATGACTCAGTTCAAAGACATCTTGTGTCCTAATGTTCTCACAGAAGACTGTCAAAACCTGTCTATTTTTGTGGGTTTCTTTTATCCATTTAGCTGTACCTTCTACTTCTCTCCACTGTCTGAGAACATTGATGATAAGGTTGGATGACCTCATGTCAACTTGTAGAAGTAAAGAAAGAGAAGCCAGGAAAGAAAGGCAAATTTGTTAATTGCAGGTGGAAAGAGGGAGGCCAACAAAAGAAAACAAAAGAACAGTACTAATGAAATGCTCCCCTGTCTTCTGTGAAAAGTAAAGGCACAGACAAGAAAGAACAAGTGCAAAATTCTCACTAGAGAAACGCACTTGATCTGACTCAAGTATTTTGCGGTACATTTCTTGCTGTTTTCTCATGCCAAACATATTAACCATTGAAGGTGTCCCTTTCCTCTCTCTGGAATCCAGCTAGGAAGATGGCTGTGTCATTGCTGACAAGCAGCTATTCTCAGAGGTGTCCAGCTGAAAGTCCTAGATCAATTGATTTGCTCTGTCACTTTGATATGGCATGACTTACAGTTTCAGCACCTGAACTTGCCAGCCCTACAATTCTTTGCCCCTTGAATGCTTAGATAGGCTCCTTGGCAACTGGCATTTGTAAGGACTTGAAACTATGCAGAATTTGCACCGTGAGATGATGCCAAATGAGTCACACCAGTAGATTAACTGGGGCATGCAAGGCAGAGAGAGGGAAATGAGAGCACAAGAAGAGAGTACACAAGAAGAGAGTACAATCTCCTTTTTTTCTGAAACACTGAAGAGATCAAAGTGAACACAAATCCTCCTAGGGGTAGTTCTTGCAAAAGACTAAGAGTTCTTTTTGTGTTCACAGGCCTGGAATATTTAGCTTTGGATGACGGCAAAATGCAGATGACAAAACGAGGCCTTGAAGTCACATCCAGTATGAAGCAGTAGGAAAGAGGAAAGCAGCTGAGAGCGTCAGCCCTGCTAAGTAGTCTCAGTATTCTTCCTGACATGAGCAGAAATTTGAAATGAGTCTCTGAAAATGACAAAGGAGGCAGAAGAAAAGGGAGCGATGACTCCTCTGGCATAGTGCTTCCTAACAGGGATCTTCAAAATGTCAAGGTCGTATCATCCTTTCAACTGAAGGAAGGTATGAAAACAACAGGAAGGAAAAGGCATCCAATACTCTGGGCAGTGTACTTCTAGACAGAAAGGCCACTGATGGAAAAACCAACTAAACTGGCACCAATGCAGCAGCATTGTACTAAAGCCAGAAACGTCCAGCGCTTCGTTCTCTGCCATTCCATTCAGATGCACACAGCAGCTCTGCAACATTCCTACTGATCATCTCCTTGGCAAAGTGGCAGTGAGGGTCCGTGGTGATGCAGAGTCCCCAGGCAGATGCAAAGGAGAGCTGCTTTCTTGCAAAAACCAGGCCTTTGAAACACTCAGGCCTTTCTCATTTCCATAGCTTTAAGCCATAACAAACACAATTCAGCCAACCACCATGCACCACGCTGTGAACACACGACGCTTCTAGAACTTGTTGATCTACCTCGAAGTCAGCTGCCTCACCTTCCCACAGTCCTTTTCTACTTAGCCAAAGTAATGGGCCTCAGCCCAAGGCCTTCCTTTTGTAAGCTTCTAGCTCGATGCAGCAGCAAACCACTACTTTCTTCTGTGCCAAGACTTTAGGTAGATGATTTGCATCTGCCCTCCTTCCAGTGAAACCTAATGGGGAGAGAAAAGCCTCCCAGAGATGTTCAGTCATTCCATTTTCTAGACAGGCCAAATCCAAAGAAAAGCAAGCTATGGCATTGTGTACTTGCTCTTACAAAACACCTGCTGCCCTCTGACAATCAACTAGCAGAAAACCAGCCAAACTGAGACTTGAGGAAAACAACCCTTGGAAGGGAATAATGATGTGATCAATCAAGACAACACTTTTCCAGGCTACCGAGATACTGGAAATGTCAGCAAAGCCTTGAGAGCAAAGGCTGCACTAATGGGAAAAGGGTAAAAGAATCCCAAGAAAAACATGACCAAAGATTAAAACAATTCCAAGAAGAACATAGGCAACTAACCTGTTGAAGCCTTCAGAAAAACAGTGGCCGCTGATTTACATAGGCCATTCAAGTTAATTGACCCGTGCCCCTTCCACTCCCTTTTTGGCACCATATTGAGTGAATTGAGACCATGGAATCACAATTCCTTGGATTCTGTTCTTAACTTCAGGAGAGAAGTACAGCAGCTGAAGTACCTGTTACTGATGTGATACCCAGGAACACCGAGTTGACACATTTCTTTCTTGGCCAATCACAACAAGCAAGGCTAAAAGGATAAGGCTGGCTTATTTCCATGACACATTTCTTGTTTTACAGCCTGCTCTGATTCCGGTGAAACTTTTTCATTAGCTTCTCTCTAAAAGGAGAAAGTCCAATTCAACGTCCCGCCCTACTACTGCAAGTATAACATTTGGTTTGTGGAGATGAAAAAATTGAATTGGAAGGTACAGAGACACCGGAGCGAAGAGGCGCTCGGGGCGTCTTTCGGCAGAAGCGGCGCTAAGAGAGCACTGTGAGCGGTACAATCGTCTTTGCGCAAAGAAGCCGCTTCTTCGGCTCCGGGAGCCGGAGAGAGCGGCAGCATCGGAAAGGTGAAGAAGGAAGATGTACAACACTGGGATTGTGTGCGCAGCTTGCCAACTGATAGAAAACAGTACCTTACCACTTTCCTGACGTTTCCAATCACATGAATATTCGATTGGAAGCTGTTTTGGACAACTTTTCTTTCCTTCATGCCAAACACTTGGCAGACCTCCGTGCAACGTCCAGAACACGATGGGAGATGTTTTCTGTGCTCCCGCAGGTTTTCCTTGCCAGACAGAGTGGAAAAGCTTTCTGCTAGGATGTAGACCACAAAAGACGCTAAAGACGAAGGTACGATGCTCTCCGGAGCTAAGAGCCGCTCCCGGGCTTCTTTCGGCAGAAGCGGCGCTAAGAGAGCACTGTGAGCGGTACAATCGTCTTTGCGCGAAGAAGCCGCTTCTTCGGCTCCGGGAGCCGGAGAGAGCGGCAGCATTGGAAAGGTGAAGAAGGAAGCTGTACAACACTGGGATTGTGTGCGCAGCTTGCCAACTGATAGAAAACAGTACCTTACCACTTTCCTGACGTTTCCAATCACATGAATATTCGATTGGATGCTGTTTTGGACAACTTTTCTTTCCTTCATGCCAAACACTTGGCAGACCTCCGTGCAACGTCCAGAACACGATGGGAGATGTTTTCTGTGCTCCCGCAGGTTTTCCTTGCCAGACAGAGTGGAAAAGCTTTCTGCTAGGATGTAGACCACAAAAGACGCTAAAGACGAAGGTACGATGCTCTCCGGAGCTAAGCGCCGCTCCTGGGCTTCTTTCAGCAGAAGCGGCGCTAAGAGAGCACTGTGAGCGGTACAATTGTCTTTGCGCGAAGAAGCCGCTTCTTCGGCTCCGGGAGCCGGAGAGAGCGGCAGCATCGGAAAGGTAAAGAAGGAAGCTGTACAACACTGGGATTGTGTGCGCAGCTTGCCAACTGATAGAAAACAGTACCTTACACTTTCCTGACGTTTCCAATCACATGAATATGCCATTGGAAGCTGTTTTGGACAACTTTTCTTTCCTTCATGCGAAACAATTGGCAGAACTCCGTGCAGCGTCCAGAACACGATGGGAGATGTTTTCTGTGCTCCCGCAGGTTTTCCTTGCCAGACAGAGTGGAAAAGCTTTCTGCTAGGATGTAGACCACAAAAGACGCTAAAGACGAAGGTACGATGCTCTCCGGAGCTAAGAGCCGCTCCCGGGCTTCTTTCGGCAGAAGCGGCGCTAAGAGAGCACTGTGAGCGGTACAATGGTCTTTGCGCGAAGAAGCCGCTTCTTCGGCTCCGGGAGCCGGAGAGAGCGGCAGCATCGGAAAGGTGAAGAAGGAAGCTGTACAACACTGGGATTGTGTGCGCAGCTTGCCAACTGATAGAAAACAGTACCTTACCACTTTCCTGACGTTTCCAATCACATGAATATTCGATTGGAAGCTGTTTTGGACAACTTTTCTTTCCTTCATGCCAAACACTTGGCAGACCTCCGTGCAACGTCCAGAACACGATGGGAGATGTTTTCTGTGCTCCCGCAGGTTTTCCTTGCCAGACAGAGTGGAAAAGCTTTCTGCTAGGATGTAGACCACAAAAGACGCTAAAGACGAAGGTACGATGCTCTCCGGAGCTAAGAGGCGCTCCCGGGCTTCTTTCGGCAGAAGCGGCGCTAAGAGAGCACTGTGAGCGGTACAATCGTCTTTGCGCGAAGAAGCCGCTTCTTCGGCTCCGGGAGCCGGAGAGAGCGGCAGCATCGGAAAGGTGAAGAAGGAAGCTGTACAACACTGGGATTGTGTGCGCAGCTTGCCAACTGATAGAAAACAGTACCTTACCACTTTCCTGACGTTTCCAATCACATGAATATTCGATTGGAAGCTGTTTTGGACAACTTTTCTTTCCTTCATGCCAAACACTTGGCAGACCTCCGTGCAACGTCCAGAACACGATGGGAGATGTTTTCTGTGCTCCCGCAGGTTTTCCTTGCCAGACAGAGTGGAAAAGCTTTCTAGGATGTAGACCACAAAGGACGCTAAAGACGAAGTTACGATGCTCTCCGGAGCTAAGAGCCGCTCCCGGGCTTCTTTCGGCAGAAGCGGCGCTAAGAGAGCACTGTGAGCGGTACAATCGTCTTTGCGCGAAGAAGCCGCTTCTTCGGCTCCGGGAGCCGGAGAGAGCGGCAGCATCGGAAAGGTGAAGAAGGAAGCTGTACAACACTGGGATTATGTGCGCAGCTTGCCAACTGATAGAAAACAGTGCCTTACCACTTTCCTGACGTTTCCAATCACATGAATATTCGATTGGAAGCTGTTTTGGACAACTTTTCTTTCCTTCATGCCAAACACTTGGCAGACCTCCGTGCAACGTCCAGAACACGATGGGAGATGTTTTCTGTGCTCCCGCAGGTTTTCCTTGCCAGACAGACTGGAAAAGCTTTCTGCTAGGATGTAGACCACAAAAGACGCTAAAGACGAAGGTACGATGCTCTCCGGAGCTAAGAGCCGCTCCCGGGCTTCTTTCGGCAGAAGCGGCGCTAAGAGAGCACTGTGAGCGGTACAATGGTCTTTGCGCGAAGAAGCCGCTTCTTCGGCTCCGGGAGCCGGAGAGAGCGGCAGCATCGGAAAGGTGAAGAAGGAAGCTGTACAACACTGGGATTGTGTGCGCAGCTTGCCAACTGATAGAAAACAGTACCTTACCACTTTCCTGACGTTTCCAATCACATGAATATTCGATTGGAAGCTGTTTTGGACAACTTTTCTTTCCTTCATGCCAAACACTTGGCAGACCTCCGTGCAACGTCCAGAACACGATGGGAGATGTTTTCTGTGCTCCCGCAGGTTTTCCTTGCCAGACAGAGTGGAAAAGCTTTCTGCTAGGATGTAGACCACAAAAGACGCTAAAGACGAAGGTACGATGCTCTCCGGAGCTAAGAGCCGCTCCCGGGCTTCTTTCGGCAGAAGCGGCGCTAAGAGAGCACTGTGAGCGGTACAATCGTCTTTGCGCAAAGAAGCCGCTTCTTCGGCTTCGGGAGCCGGAGAGAGCGGCAGCATCGGAAAGGTGAAGAAGGAAGCTGTACAACACTGGGATTGTGTGCGCAGCTTGCCAACTGATAGAAAACAGTACCTTACCACTTTCCTGACGTTTCCAATCACATGAATATTCGATTGGAAGCTGTTTTGGACAACTTTTCTTTCCTTCATGCCAAACACTTGGCAGACCTCCGTGCAACGTCCAGAACACGATGGGAGATGTTTTCTGTGCTCCCGCAGGTTTTCCTTGCCAGACAGAGTGGAAAAGCTTTCTGCTAGGATGTAGACCACAAAAGACGCTAAAGACGAAGGTACGATGCTCTCCGGAGCTAAGAGCCGCTCCCGGGCTTCTTTCGGCAGAAGCGGCGCTAAGAGAGCACTGTGAGCGGTACAATTGTCTTTGCGCGAAGAAGCCGCTTCTTCAGCTCCGGGAGCCGGAGAGAGCGGCAGCATCGGAAAGGTGAAGAAGGAAGCTGTACAACACTGGGATTGTGTGCGCAGCTTGCCAACTGATAGAAAACAGTACCTTACCACTTTCCTGACGTTTCCAATCACATGAATATTCGATTGGAAGCTGTTTTGGACAACTTTTCTTTCCTTCATGCCAAACACTTGGCAGACCACCGTGCAACGTCCAGAACACGATGGGAGATGTTTTCTGTGCTCCCGCAGGTTTTCCTTGCCAGACAGAGTGGAAAAGCTTTCTGCTAGGATGTAGACCACAAAAGACGCTAAAGACGAAGGTACGATGCTCTCCGGAGCTAAGAGCCGCTCCCGGGCTTCTTTCGGCAGAAGCGGCGCTAAGAGAGCACTGTGAGCGGTACAATGGTCTTTGCGCGAAGAAGCCGCTTCTTCGGCTTCGGGAGCCGGAGAGAGCGGCAGCATCGGAAAGGTGAAGAAGGAAGCTGTACAACACTGGGATTGTGTGCGCAGCTTGCCAACTGATAGAAAACAGTACCTTACCACTTTCCTGACGTTTCCAATCACATGAATATTCGATTGGAAGCTGTTTTGGACAACTTTTCTTTCCTTCATGCCAAACACTTGGCAGACCTCCGTGCAACGTCCAGAACACGATGGGAGATGTTTTCTGTGCTCCCGCAGGTTTTCCTTGCCAGACAGAGTGGAAAAGCTTTCTGCTAGGATGTAGACCACAAAAGACGCTAAAGACGAAGGTACGATGCTCTCCGGAGCTAAGCGCCGCTCCCGGGCTTCTTTCAGCAGAAGCGGCGCTAAGAGAGCACTGTGAGCGGTACAATTGTCTTTGCGCGAAGAAGCCGCTTCTTCGGCTCCGGGAGCCGGAGAGAGCGGCAGCATCGGAAAGGTGAAGAAGGAAGCTGTACAACACTGGGATTGTGTGCGCAGCTTGCCAACTGATAGAAAACAGTACCTTACACTTTCCTGACGTTTCCAATCACATGAATATTCGATTGGAAGCTGTTTTGGACAACTTTTCTTTCCTTCATGCCAAACACTTGGCAGACCTCCGTGCAACGTCCAGAACACGATGGGAGATGTTTTCTGTGCTCCCGCAGGTTTTCCTTGCCAGACAGAGTGGAAAAGCTTTCTGCTAGGATGTAGACCACAAAAGACGCTAAAGACGAAGGTACGATGCTCTCCGGAGCTAAGAGCCGCTCCCGGGCTTCTTTCGGCAGAAGCGGCGCTAAGAGAGCACTGTGAGCGGTACAATTGTCTTTGCGCGAAGAAGCCGCTTCTTCAGCTCCGGGAGCCGGAGAGAGCGGCAGCATCGGAAAGGTGAAGAAGGAAGCTGTACAACACTGGGATTGTGTGCGCAGCTTGCCAACTGATAGAAAACAGTACCTTACCACTTTCCTGACGTTTCCAATCACATGAATATTCGATTGGAAGCTGTTTTGGACAACTTTTCTTTCCTTCATGCCAAACACTTGGCAGACCTCCGTGCAACGTCCAGAACATGATGGGAGATGTTTTCTGTGCTCCCGCAGGTTTTCCTTGCCAGACAGAGTGGAAAAGCTTTCTGCTAGGATGTAGACCACAAAAGACGCTAAAGACGAAGGTACGATGCTCTCCGGAGCTAAGAGCCGCTCCCGGGCTTCTTTCGGCAGAAGCGGCGCTAAGAGAGCACTGTGAGCGGTACAATCGTCTTTGCGCGAAGAAGCCGCTTCTTCGGCTTCGGGAGCCGGAGAGAGCGGCAGCATCGGAAAGGTGAAGAAGGAAGCTGTACAACACTGGGATTGTGTGCGCAGCTTGCCAACTGATAGAAAACAGTACCTTACACTTTCCTGACGTTTCCAATCACATGAATATGCCATTGGAAGCTGTTTTGGACAACTTTTCTTTCCTTCATGCGAAACACTTGGCAGAACTCCGTGCAGCGTCCAGAACACGATGGGAGATGTTTTCTGTGCTCCCGCAGGTTTTCCTTGCCAGACAGAGTGGAAAAGCTTTCTGCTAGGATGTAGACCACAAAAGACGCTAAAGACGAAGGTACGATGCTGTCCGGAGCTAAGAGCCGCTCCCGGGCTTCTTTCGGCAGAAGCGGCGCTAAGAGAGCACTGTGAGCGGTACAATGGTCTTTGCGCGAAGAAGCCGCTTCTTCGGCTCCGGGAGCCGGAGAGAGCGGCAGCATCGGAAAGGTGAAGAAGGAAGCTGTACAACACTGGGATTGTGTGCGCAGCTTGCCAACTGATAGAAAACAGTACCTTACCACTTTCCTGACGTTTCCAATCACATGAATATTCGATTGGAAGCTGTTTTGGACAACTTTTCTTTCCTTCATGCCAAACACTTGGCAGACCTCCGTGCAACGTCCAGAACACGATGGGAGATGTTTTCTGTGCTCCCGCAGGTTTTCCTTGCCAGACAGAGTGGAAAAGCTTTCTGCTAGGATGTAGACCACAAAAGACGCTAAAGACGAAGGTACGATGCTCTCCGGAGCTAAGCGCCGCTCCCGGGCTTCTTTCGGCAGAAGCGGCGCTAAGAGAGCACTGTGAGCGGTACAATCGTCTTTGCGCGAAGAAGCCGCTTCTTCGGCTCCGGGAGCCGGAGAGAGCGGCAGCATCGGAAAGGTGAAGAAGGAAGCTGTACAACACTGGGATTGTGTGCGCAGCTTGCCAACTGATAGAAAAAAGTACCTTACCACTTTCCTGACGTTTCCAATCACATGAATATTCGATTGGAAGCTGTTTTGGACAACTTTTCTTTCCTTCATGCCAAACACTTGGCAGACCTCCGTGCAACGTCCAGAACACGATGGGAGATGTTTTCTGTGCTCCCGCAGGTTTTCCTTGCCAGACAGAGTGGAAAAGCTTTCTGCTAGGATGTAGACCACAAAAGACGCTAAAGACGAAGGTATGATGCTCTCCGGAGCTAAGCGCCGCTCCCGGGCTTCTTTCGGCAGAAGCGGCGCTAAGAGAGCACTGTGAGCGGTACAATCGTCTTTGCGCGAAGAAGCCGCTTCTTCATCTCCGGGAGCCGGAGTGAGCGGCAGCATGGGAAAGGTGAAGAAGGAAGCTGTACAACACTGGGATTGTGTGCGCAGCTTGCCAACTGATAGAAAACAGTACCTTACACTTTCCTGACGTTTCCAATCACATGAATATTCGATTGGAAGCTGTTTTGGACAACTTTTCTTTCCTTCATGCCAAACACTTGGCAGACCTCCGTGCAACGTCCAGAACACGATGGGAGATGTTTTCTGTGCTCCCGCAGGTTTTCCTTGCCAGACAGAGTGGAAAAGCTTTCTGCTAGGATGTAGACCACAAAAGACGCTAAAGACGAAGGTACGATGCTCTCCGGAGCTAAGAGCCGCTCCCGGGCTTCTTTCGGCAGAAGCGGCGCTAAGAGAGCACTGTGAGCGGTACAATGGTCTTTGCGCGAAGAAGCCGCTTCTTCGGCTCCGGGAGCCGGAGAGAGCGGCAGCATCGGAAAGGTGAAGAAGGAAGCTGTACAACACTGGGATTGTGTGCGCAGCTTGCCAACTGATAGAAAACAGTACCTTACCACTTTCCTGACGTTTCCAATCACATGAATATTCGATTGGAAGCTGTTTTGGACAACTTTTCTTTCCTTCATGCCAAACACTTGGCAGACCTCCGTGCAACGTCCAGAACACGATGGGAGATGTTTTCTGTGCTCCCGCAGGTTTTCCTTGCCAGACAGAGTGGAAAAGCTTTCTGCTAGGATGTAGACCACAAAAGACGCTAAAGACGAAGGTACGATGCTCTCCGGAGCTAAGAGCCGCTCCCGGGCTTCTTTCGGCAGAAGCGGCGCTAAGAGAGCACTGTGAGCGGTACAATCGTCTTTGCGCAAAGAAGCCGCTTCTTCGGCTTCGGGAGCCGGAGAGAGCGGCAGCATCGGAAAGGTGAAGAAGGAAGCTGTACAACACTGGGATTGTGTGCGCAGCTTGCCAACTGATAGAAAACAGTACCTTACCACTTTCCTGACGTTTCCAATCACATGAATATTCGATTGGAAGCTGTTTTGGACAACTTTTCTTTCCTTCATGCCAAACACTTGGCAGACCTCCGTGCAACGTCCAGAACACGATGGGAGATGTTTTCTGTGCTCCCGCAGGTTTTCCTTGCCAGACAGAGTGGAAAAGCTTTCTGCTAGGATGTAGACCACAAAAGACGCTAAAGACGAAGGTACGATGCTCTCCGGAGCTAAGAGCCGCTCCCGGGCTTCTTTCGGCAGAAGCGGCGCTAAGAGAGCACTGTGAGCGGTACAATTGTCTTTGCGCGAAGAAGCCGCTTCTTCAGCTCCGGGAGCCGGAGAGAGCGGCAGCATCGGAAAGGTGAAGAAGGAAGCTGTACAACACTGGGATTGTGTGCGCAGCTTGCCAACTGATAGAAAACAGTACCTTACCACTTTCCTGACGTTTCCAATCACATGAATATTCGATTGGAAGCTGTTTTGGACAACTCTTCTTTCCTTCATGCCAAACACTTGGCAGACCACCGTGCAACGTCCAGAACACGATGGGAGATGTTTTCTGTGCTCCCGCAGGTTTTCCTTGCCAGACAGAGTGGAAAAGCTTTCTGCTAGGATGTAGACCACAAAAGACGCTAAAGACGAAGGTACGATGCTCTCCGGAGCTAAGAGCCGCTCCCGGGCTTCTTTCGGCAGAAGCGGCGCTAAGAGAGCACTGTGAGCGGTACAATGGTCTTTGCGCGAAGAAGCCGCTTCTTCGGCTTCGGGAGCCGGAGAGAGCGGCAGCATCGGAAAGGTGAAGAAGGAAGCTGTACAACACTGGGATTGTGTGCGCAGCTTGCCAACTGATAGAAAACAGTACCTTACCACTTTCCTGACGTTTCCAATCACATGAATATTCGATTGGAAGCTGTTTTGGACAACTTTTCTTTCCTTCATGCCAAACACTTGGCAGACCTCCGTGCAACGTCCAGAACACGATGGGAGATGTTTTCTGTGCTCCCGCAGGTTTTCCTTGCCAGACAGAGTGGAAAAGCTTTCTGCTAGGATGTAGACCACAAAAGACGCTAAAGACGAAGGTACGATGCTCTCCGGAGCTAAGCGCCGCTCCCGGGCTTCTTTCAGCAGAAGCGGCGCTAAGAGAGCACTGTGAGCGGTACAATTGTCTTTGCGCGAAGAAGCCGCTTCTTCGGCTCCGGGAGCCGGAGAGAGCGGCAGCATCGGAAAGGTGAAGAAGGAAGCTGTACAACACTGGGATTGTGTGCGCAGCTTGCCAACTGATAGAAAACAGTACCTTACACTTTCCTGACGTTTCCAATCACATGAATATTCGATTGGAAGCTGTTTTGGACAACTTTTCTTTCCTTCATGCCAAACACTTGGCAGACCTCCGTGCAACGTCCAGAACACGATGGGAGATGTTTTCTGTGCTCCCGCAGGTTTTCCTTGCCAGACAGAGTGGAAAAGCTTTCTGCTAGGATGTAGACCACAAAAGACGCTAAAGACGAAGGTACGATGCTCTCCGGAGCTAAGAGCCGCTCCCGGGCTTCTTTCGGCAGAAGCGGCGCTAAGAGAGCACTGTGAGCGGTACAATTGTCTTTGCGCGAAGAAGCCGCTTCTTCAGCTCCGGGAGCCGGAGAGAGCGGCAGCATCGGAAAGGTGAAGAAGGAAGCTGTACAACACTGGGATTGTGTGCGCAGCTTGCCAACTGATAGAAAACAGTACCTTACCACTTTCCTGACGTTTCCAATCACATGAATATTCGATTGGAAGCTGTTTTGGACAACTTTTCTTTCCTTCATGCCAAACACTTGGCAGACCTCCGTGCAACGTCCAGAACATGATGGGAGATGTTTTCTGTGCTCCCGCAGGTTTTCCTTGCCAGACAGAGTGGAAAAGCTTTCTGCTAGGATGTAGACCACAAAAGACGCTAAAGACGAAGGTACGATGCTCTCCGGAGCTAAGAGCCGCTCCCGGGCTTCTTTCGGCAGAAGCGGCGCTAAGAGAGCACTGTGAGCGGTACAATCGTCTTTGCGCGAAGAAGCCGCTTCTTCGGCTTCGGGAGCCGGAGAGAGCGGCAGCATCGGAAAGGTGAAGAAGGAAGCTGTACAACACTGGGATTGTGTGCGCAGCTTGCCAACTGATAGAAAACAGTACCTTACACTTTCCTGACGTTTCCAATCACATGAATATGCCATTGGAAGCTGTTTTGGACAACTTTTCTTTCCTTCATGCGAAACACTTGGCAGAACTCCGTGCAGCGTCCAGAACACGATGGGAGATGTTTTCTGTGCTCCCGCAGGTTTTCCTTGCCAGACAGAGTGGAAAAGCTTTCTGCTAGGATGTAGACCACAAAAGACGCTAAAGACGAAGGTACGATGCTGTCCGGAGCTAAGAGCCGCTCCCGGGCTTCTTTCGGCAGAAGCGGCGCTAAGAGAGCACTGTGAGCGGTACAATCGTCTTTGCGCGAAGAAGCCGCTTCTTCGGCTCCGGAAGCCGGAGAGAGCGGCAGCATCGGAAAGGTGAAGAAGGAAGCTGTACAACACTGGGATTGTGTGCGCAGCTTGCCAACTGATAGAAAACAGTACCTTACCACTTTCCTGACGTTTCCAATCACATGAATATTCGATTGGAAGCTGTTTTGGACAACTTTTCTTTCCTTCATGCCAAACACTTGGCAGACCTCCGTGCAACGTCCAGAACACGATGGGAGATGTTTTCTGTGCTCCCGCAGGTTTTCCTTGCCAGACAGAGTGGAAAAGCTTTCTGCTAGGATGTAGACCACAAAAGACGCTAAAGACGAAGGTACGATGCTCTCCGGAGCTAAGCGCCGCTCCCGGGCTTCTTTCGGCAGAAGCGGCGCTAAGAGAGCACTGTGAGCGGTACAATCGTCTTTGCGCGAAGAAGCCGCTTCTTCGGCTCCGGGAGCCGGAGAGAGCGGCAGCATCGGAAAGGTGAAGAAGGAAGCTGTACAACACTGGGATTGTGTGCGCAGCTTGCCAACTGATAGAAAACAGTACCTTACCACTTTCCTGACGTTTCCAATCACATGAATATTCGATTGGAAGCTGTTTTGGACAACTTTTCTTTCCTTCATGCCAAACACTTGGCAGACCTCCGTGCAACGTCCAGAACACGATGGGAGATGTTTTCTGTGCTCCCGCAGGTTTTCCTTGCCAGACAGAGTGGAAAAGCTTTCTGCTAGGATGTAGACCACAAAAGACGCTAAAGACGAAGGTATGATGCTCTCCGGAGCTAAGCGCCGCTCCCGGGCTTCTTTCGGCAGAAGCGGCGCTAAGAGAGCACTGTGAGCGGTACAATCGTCTTTGCGCGAAGAAGCCGCTTCTTCATCTCCGGGAGCCGGAGTGAGCGGCAGCATGGGAAAGGTGAAGAAGGAAGCTGTACAACACTGGGATTGTGTGCGCAGCTTGCCAACTGATAGAAAACAGTACCTTACACTTTCCTGACGTTTCCAATCACATGAATATTCGATTGGAAGCTGTTTTGGACAACTTTTCTTTCCTTCATGCCAAACACTTGGCAGACCTCCGTGCAACATCCAGAACACGATGGGAGATGTTTTCTGTGCTCCCGCAGGTTTTCCTTGCCAGACAGAGTGGAAAAGCTTTCTGCTAGGATGTAGACCACAAAAGACGCTAAAGACGAAGGTACGATGCTCTCCGGAGCTAAGAGCCGCTGCCGGGCTTCTTTCGGCAGAAGCGGCGCTAAGAGAGCACTGTGAGCGGTACAATCGTCTTTGCGCTAAGAAGCCGCTTCTTCGGCTCCGGGAGCCGGAGAGAGCGGCAGCATCGGAAAGGTGAAGAAGGAAGCTGTACAACACTGGGATTGTGTGCGCAGCTTGCCAACTGATAGAAAACAGTACCTTACCACTTTCCTGACGTTTCCAATCACATGAATATTCGATTGGAAGCTGTTTTGGACAACTTTTCTTTCCTTCATGCCAAACACTTGGCAGACCTCCGTGCAACGTCCAGAACACGATGGGAGATGTTTTCTGTGCTCCCGCAGGTTTTCCTTGCCAGACAGAGTGGAAAAGCTTTCTGCTAGGATGTAGACCACAAAAGACGCTAAAGACGAAGGTATGATGCTCTCCGGAGCTAAGAGCCGCTCCCGGGCTTCTTTCGGCAGAAGCGGCGCTAAGAGAGCACTGTGAGCGGTACAATCGTCTTTGCGCGAAGAAGCCGCTTCTTCATCTCCGGGAGCCGGAGTGAGCGGCAGCATGGGAAAGGTGAAGAAGGAAGCTGTACAACACTGGGATTGTGTGCGCAGCTTGCCAACTGATAGAAAACAGTACCTTACACTTTCCTGACGTTTCCAATCACATGAATATTCGATTGGAAGCTGTTTTGGACAACTTTTCTTTCCTTCATGCCAAACACTTGGCAGACCTCCGTGCAACGTCCAGAACACGATGGGAGATGTTTTCTGTGCTCCCGCAGGTTTTCCTTGCCAGACAGAGTGGAAAAGCTTTCTGCTAGGATGTAGACCACAAAAGACGCTAAAGACGAAGGTACGATGCTCTCCGGAGCTAAGAGCCGCTCCCGGGCTTCTTTCGGCAGAAGCGGCGCTAAGAGAGCACTGTGAGCGGTACAATCGTCTTTGCGCGAAGAAGCCGCTTCTTCGGCTCCGGGAGCCGGAGAGAGCGGCAGCATCGGAAAGGTGAAGAAGGAAGCTGTACAACACTGGGATTGTGTGCGCAGCTTGCCAACTGATAGAAAACAGTACCTTACCACTTTCCTGACGTTTCCAATCACATGAATATTCGATTGGAAGCTGTTTTGGACAACTTTTCTTTCCTTCATGCCAAACACTTGGCAGACCTCCGTGCAACGTCCAGAACATGATGGGAGATGTTTTCTGTGCTCCCGCAGGTTTTCCTTGCCAGACAGAGTGGAAAAGCTTTCTGCTAGGATGTAGACCACAAAAGACGCTAAAGACGAAGGTACGATGCTCTCCGGAGCTAAGAGCCGCTCCCGGGCTTCTTTCGGCAGAAGCGGCGCTAAGAGAGCACTGTGAGCGGTACAATCGTCTTTGCGCGAAGAAGCCGCTTCTTCGGCTTCGGGAGCCGGAGAGAGCGGCAGCATCGGAAAGGTGAAGAAGGAAGCTGTACAACACTGGGGTTGTGTGCGCAGCTTGCCAACTGATAGAAAACAGTACCTTACACTTTCCTGACGTTTCCAATCACATGAATATTCGATTGGAAGCTGTTTTGGACAACTTTTCTTTCCTTCATGCCAAACACTTGGCAGACCTCCGTGCAACGTCCAGAACACGATGGGAGATGTTTTCTGTGCTCCCGCAGGTTTTCCTTGCCAGACAGAGTGGAAAAGCTTTCTGCTAGGATGTAGACCACAAAAGACGCTAAAGACGAAGGTACGATGCTCTCCGGAGCTAAGAGCCGCTCCCGGGCTTCTTTCGGCAGAAGCGGCGCTAAGAGAGCACTGTGAGCGGTACAATGGTCTTTGCGCGAAGAAGCCGCTTCTTCAGCTCCGGGAGCCGGAGAGAGCGGCAGCATCGGAAAGGTGAAGAAGGAAGCTGTACAACACTGGGATTGTGTGCGCAGCTTGCCAACTGATAGAAAACAGTACCTTACCACTTTCCTGACGTTTCCAATCACATGAATATTCGATTGGAAGCTGTTTTGGACAACTTTTCTTTCCTTCATGCCAAACACTTGGCAGACCTCCGTGCAACGTCCAGAACACGATGGGAGATGTTTTCTGTGCTCCCGCAGGTTTTCCTTGCCAGACAGAGTGGAAAAGCTTTCTGCTAGGATGTAGACCACAAAAGACGCTAAAGACGAAGGTACGATGCTGTCCGGAGCTAAGAGCCGCTCCCGGGCTTCTTTCGGCAGAAGCGGCGCTAAGAGAGCACTGTGAGCGGTACAATCGTCTTTGCGCGAAGAAGCCGCTTCTTCGGCTCCGGGAGCCGGAGAGAGCGGCAGCATCGGAAAGGTGAAGAAGGAAGCTGTACAACACTGGGATTGTGTGTGCAGCTTGCCAACTGATAGAAAACAGTACCTTACACTTTCCTGACGTTTCCAATCTCATGAATATTCGATTGGAAGCTGTTTTGGACAACTTTTCTTTCCTTCATGCCAAACACTTGGCAGACCTCCGTGCAACGTCCAGAACACGATGGGAGATGTTTTCTGTGCTCCCGCAGGTTTTCCTTGCCAGACAGAGTGGAAAAGCTTTCTGCTAGGATGTAGACCACAAAAGACGCTAAAGACGAAGGTACGATGCTCTCCGGAGCTAAGCGCCGCTCCCGGGCTTCTTTCGGCAGAAGCGGCGCTAAGAGAGCACTGTGAGCGGTACAATCGTCTTTGCACGAAGAAGCCGCTTCTTCGCCTCCGGGAGCCGGAGAGAGCGGCAGCATCGGAAAGGTGAAGAAGGAAGCTGTACAACACTGGGATTGTGTGCGCAGCTTGCCAACTGATAGAAAACAGTACCTTACACTTTCCTGACTTTTCCAATCACATGAATATGCGATTGGAAGCTGTTTTGGACAACTCTCCTTTCCTTCATGCCAAGCACTTGGCAGACCTCCGTGCAACGTCCAGAACAGGCTGGGAGATGTTTTCTGTGCTCCCGCAGGTTTTCCTTGCCAGACAGAGTGGAAAAGCTTTCTGCTAGGATGTAGACCACAAAAGACGCTAAAGACGAAGGTACGATGCTCTCCGGAGCTAAGCGCCGCTCCCGGGCTTCTTTCGGCAGAAGCGGCGCTAAGAGAGCACTGTGAGCGGTACAATCGTCTTTGCGCGAAGAAGCCGCTTCTTCGGCTCCGGGAGCCGGAGAGAGCGGCAGCATCGGAAAGGTGAAGAAGGAAGCTGTACAACACTGGGATTGTGTGCGCAGCTTGCCAACTGATAGAAAACAGTACCTTACCACTTTCCTGACGTTTCCAATCACATGAATATTCGATTGGAAGCTGTTTTGGACAACTTTTCTTTCCTTCATGCCAAACACTTGGCAGACCTCCGTGCAACGTCCAGAACACGATGGGAGATGTTTTCTGTGCTCCCGCAGGTTTTCCTTGCCAGACAGAGTGGAAAAGCTTTCTGCTAGGATGTAGACCACAAAAGACGCTAAAGACGAAGGTACGATGCTCTCCGGAGCTAAGAGCCGCTCCCGGGCTTCTTTCGGCAGAAGCGGCGCTAAGAGAGCACTGTGAGCGGTACAATTGTCTTTGCGCGAAGAAGCCGCTTCTTCAGCTCCGGGAGCCGGAGAGAGCGGCAGCATCGGAAAGGTGAAGAAGGAAGCTGTACAACACTGGGATTGTGTGCGCAGCTTGCCAACTGATAGAAAACAGTACCTTACCACTTTCCTGACGTTTCCAATCACATGAATATTCAATTGGAAGCTGTTTTGGACAACTTTTCTTTCCTTCATGCCAAACACTTGGCAGACCACCGTGCAACGTCCAGAACATGATGGGAGATGTTTTCTGTGCTCCCGCAGGTTTTCCTTGCCAGACAGAGTGGAAAAGCTTTCTGCTAGGATGTAGACCACAAAAGACGCTAAAGACGAAGGTACGATGCTCTCCGGAGCTAAGAGCCGCTCCCGGGCTTCTTTCGGCAGAAGCGGCGCTAAGAGAGCACTGTGAGCGGTACAATCGTCTTTGCGCGAAGAAGCCGCTTCTTCGGCTTCGGGAGCCGGAGAGAGCGGCAGCATCGGAAAGGTGAAGAAGGAAGCTGTACAACACTGGGATTGTGTGCGCAGCTTGCCAACTGATAGAAAACAGTACCTTACCACTTTCCTGACGTTTCCAATCACATGAATATTCGATTGGAAGCTGTTTTGGACAACTTTTCTTTCCTTCATGCCAAACACTTGGCAGACCTCCGTGCAACGTCCAGAACACGATGGGAGATGTTTTCTGTGCTCCCGCAGGTTTTCCTTGCCAGACAGAGTGGAAAAGCTTTCTGCTAGGATGTAGACCACAAAAGACGCTAAAGACGAAGGTACGATGCTCTCCGGAGCTAAGCGCCGCTCCCGGGCTTCTTTCAGCAGAAGCGGCACTAAGAGAGCACTGTGAGCGGTACAATTGTCTTTGCGCGAAGAAGCCGCTTCTTCGGCTCCGGGAGCCGGAGAGAGCGGCAGCATCGGAAAGGTGAAGAAGGAAGCTGTACAACACTGGGATTGTGTGCGCAGCTTGCCAACTGATAGAAAACAGTACCTTACACTTTCCTGACGTTTCCAATCACATGAATATTCGATTGGAAGCTGTTTTGGACAACTTTTCTTTCCTTCATGCCAAACACTTGGCAGACCTCCGTGCAACGTCCAGAACACGATGGGAGATGTTTTCTGTGCTCCCGCAGGTTTTCCTTGCCAGACAGAGTGGAAAAGCTTTCTGCTAGGATGTAGACCACAAAAGACGCTAAAGACGAAGGTACGATGCTCTCCGGAGCTAAGAGCCGCTCCCGGGCTTCTTTCGGCAGAAGCGGCGCTAAGAGAGCACTGTGAGCGGTACAATCGTCTTTGCGCGAAGAAGCCGCTTCTTCAGCTCCGGGAGCCGGAGAGAGCGGCAGCATCGGAAAGGTGAAGAAGGAAGCTGTACAACACTGGGATTGTGTGCGCAGCTTGCCAACTGATAGAAAACAGTACCTTACCACTTTCCTGACGTTTCCAATCACATGAATATTCGATTGGAAGCTGTTTTGGACAACTTTTCTTTCCTTCATGCCAAACACTTGGCAGACCTCCGTGCAACGTCCAGAACATGATGGGAGATGTTTTCTGTGCTCCCGCAGGTTTTCCTTGCCAGACAGAGTGGAAAAGCTTTCTGCTAGGATGTAGACCACAAAAGACGCTAAAGACGAAGGTACGATGCTCTCCGGAGCTAAGAGCCGCTCCCGGGCTTCTTTCGGCAGAAGCGGCGCTAAGAGAGCACTGTGAGCGGTACAATGGTCTTGCGCGAAGAAGCCGCTTCTTCGGCTCCGGGAGCCGGAGAGAGCGGCAGCATCGGAAAGGTGAAGAAGGAAGCTGTACAACACTGGGATTGTGTGCGCAGCTTGCCAACTGATAGAAAACAGTACCTTACCACTTTCCTGACGTTTCCAATCACATGAATATTCGATTGGAAGCTGTTTTGGACAACTTTTCTTTCCTTCATGCCAAACACTTGGCAGACCTCCGTGCAACGTCCAGAACACGATGGGAGATGTTTTCTGTGCTCCCGCAGGTTTTCCTTGCCAGACAGAGTGGAAAAGCTTTCTGCTAGGATGTAGACCACAAAAGACGCTAAAGACGAAGGTACGATGCTCTCCGGAGCTAAGAGGCGCTCCCGGGCTTCTTTCGGCAGAAGCGGCGCTAAGAGAGCACTGTGAGCGGTACAATCGTCTTTGCGCGAAGAAGCCGCTTCTTCGGCTCCGGGAGCCGGAGAGAGCGGCAGCATCGGAAAGGTGAAGAAGGAAGCTGTACAACACTGGGATTGTGTGCGCAGCTTGCCAACTGATAGAAAACAGTACCTTACCACTTTCCTGACGTTTCCAATCACATGATCATGTAGTGGAAAAGCTTTTTGCTAAGATGTAGACGACAAGAGAGTCTAAAGACTGGATGAGAGCAAATGACACCCATCTCTAAAAAAGGCAATTAGGAGGACTCGGAATAGTACAAACCAGCCAGCCTCCTTTTTATCCCCAGGAAGTTGATGAAGCAGCTCTTCCTGGAAAACCTTGCCAGCCACATGCACGACGACAAAATAATGTAGTTAGCATGATTTTTCAGGGGAATTTCATGCTGAACATCACTTTAAACTCCTCTGATGAATCAACTTGACTGGTAGATGAAGGGAATATTATCTGCCTGGGCTTCAGGGAGGTTTTTGACATATCTCTACATGGCAGCACGCATCCATATGGAAGCAATAGTGCAAAGGGGAGGGAACCAGTGTCTTTTCAGTGATGCTGAGTGAAAAAACAAGAGGCAGTGGGCACTCTCTGAAATACAGGAGATTGCCATTGACCATCAGCAAATGATTCTTTACTGTGAGGGTGACTGAACCACGGCACAGGCTGCCCAGAAAGATTGTGGAGCCTGGATCTTTGAAGACATTAAAAGTACACCCAGATAGACTCCTGGGCAAGAGGCTCTAGGTATCCTGGTTTAGGCAGGGGGGTTGGGCCTGGTTAGCCCCACCAACCCCTTCCACTCTCATTCATTCTGTGCTAGTGAATTCTCTTCAAGATGCATTTCAAGCACTTGCATGACAAAGTTCTGTGAAGACAGAGATCCAAATGGACACGGCATCTAAGTTCCTTAAGCAGTGTTCAAGAAGAATGTAAAACTCTGGGACGAGTGTCTCTTCCCTAACTGAATCCCTTTCATGGGAAAATTCCCAGCTCTAGAAAGATCTTCTGATACGCATGCTTAAGACTGACACTGGCTGAGCAAATTTCTCCCTATGTGTATCCAAGACCAGTTAGGATCTTCACCCAAAGTGCTGTCAACATAGTCACAGAATGTCTATTGTTAAGAAGTGACAACTTCCATCAGCATGGCAACTATTGGTCCACCAAATGGATGAATGGATGGGAATTATCTACTTGGGTTAAAAACAAAAAGAAAGAGTTGGTCTTTATTTATCAATTTCATTGCAATATTATAAGGGAAGAAAAAGACCTAAGTCCTTGACTTTCTTAACTCGAGGAAAGATTTTAAGAATTCCTTGTAAAAATGTATGATCACAATCAGACTATTGAAACCATTTGAGTTGGGAAAAGAGTTCACAAATTGTCTAGAGAGTGGCAAAGAAGCCAAGAAAAATAGGAAAGAAACAAAAAGAGAGCAGAAGCGTCAGCTTCATTGTACAAGCTCGTTCTAGAAGTGGTCTGCTGGGAAAAGGAGGCCCCAGTTGAATTTCCAATGTATTCCTGCGCTTGATTCAGTAACCGGTCAATGTAAAAACCAATCCTTTTGTACAACTTCTTCCAGCAACAAAAACTCCAACAGGTTGACACTACCATCATGCCTGTTCCAGACATATTTCAAAGAGAAATGATGATTTTCTTGAAAACCTACTTGCATAAAAGTTGCAAGATGGTGGAGGGATTCCCACATCCTCCTGCCTCCATCTGGCTTGAAAGTAGATTTGATAAAATATGCAACAAAGCACATGATTTATAAGGTAGAGTCAAATGGATGATTTGGGAATTGATCTCTTGTTGATAGGAAACTTCATATCCACTCTGTGTGACCTTTCTAAAACAAAATGTGGAGCTGAGGCATGAATCTGCCACAACAATTGTAAAGCAAACATACACATTCCCCTTCACATGCCCCCCCTTCCACACACACCTAGGCACACACAGAGATCAGCATAGCAGATCATGAACACCTTGGAAAAGACTGAAATGCTCAATGCCTCTCTTGATGGGCAAAAGAGCTGGTGCAGTAATTCAAATGCCTGGTACAGAAATTCTGTTTCATGTTTAGCTCCTATTTAAAACACAGCTTTTCATTTCATTCTATTTACAGAATATTTCATGTCATTTGCTTCTTTAAAATTACTTAGTTCTCACCTGTTGTATGTCTAGGAATATTTTCTTCCAAAAATAGAAAAAAATAGATGCTATCTTTTCAGCAGAAAACATTGGTTGATACAATTTTAAACCATCATGATATGGAAGAATTGTTCTGTCCCTCTCGAAGGTGGAAGAAGCATTTGGATCACAGATCATCTACAATGAAATACTTGACATGTTTAAGATGCTTTCAATCAATTTTGATCGTCAATTGCTTCTTCGTTGTAAACAGTAATTTTTCAGTGAAGGGAAAGTGTGTGTGGTATATCTACATGATGTGGTCAAACCCAGTTCCTACTAATGGCCAGGCTGAACTCCAGTAAATAATGTCCCGAATGATATTTTGCCGCCTTCTTTGGCACTTCATGAAATCTTACCATGATGAAGTGCTGAAACACAGAGATTTTCTCTTAGAGAGTGTCTCATGTTGTAACCCATCCCATGGATTTTATGCTGTAATTCTTATCTCTTTTAAAATTTGCTATCTTCTGTACAGTTTTCATGAACCTTTCTGTTACAGTAGTGAAAATCACAGATAAATGTCATTTTGTACAACTTTGAATTTACCCCAAGAGCTGAGAGAAAACTTGCTCCTATACTTCAATCCCAGTTTCTTCTATAGTCCAACTTTGTTTCTCTACCATCAAGCTTCTCCTTTGTTGCTGCTCCAAGCCCCGTCCAAGCTGACCTTGAATACTTTCAGGGATGGGACACCCACAACTTCTCTGGGCAACCTGTCCCAGTGTTCCAGCACTCCCACAGTAAAAAAGGCCTTCCTTTCATCTAATATGTGTAGGAAATCATAAATCTAGGCATAGAAACTTGGAGTGCAAATTTGAAATTCTTTTGATTTGAAGCACATTTTATATGAATACTGACTTACAGATGACTAAAAGATGTTGATGGGCATTTGAGCTGACAAGTTTTGAAAAAGTGCACGGAAATTAAAATTGAAACCACTAAAATTAAAAACTTCTTGCCATTTTCTTTTTCCTCTCCTATTCAAAATTGCATATGTCAGATATCAGTGCTTCATGCAAACCTCTCAGATGCTCTCAGAGAAAAAGCTTTTCTTTCAGACTAAGTTGTGGTTGACGTAGAACACTAGCAGGAGTGAAAGTTTTTCTGGGCATCGGGGCAGCACCTTCTCCTTGGATTTGTGTGCAGAAAGCATTTTATCCAAACTGGAAAATAGACCCAACTCTGTTCTATTCATCATTCTTACTGCATCAGGCCTGAAGATGCTGTGAAAAGTAGCCTGTGGACCTTGAAGATAGCGCATGTGAAACAGATGAGAGGTGATGGAGAAGTTGAGAGAAGAAAGAGCATATGGCCCAGTACGGACGCCAGAAAGTATTTCTTCATGTGATCATGGCAGATTGCAGGAGCCTCTTGGTACTATCAAACCAGCCCGACTTGGCACTGGTGCCACCTTGGGTCTGGGAACCATCCTGCGTATCGTGGATTTTCAGGAGCCAGCTGGCCACTCCCAGCCACAGGCCCTTAAACACAGACCTCGGCCCTCTTACCTGGCCAAAAAACCTCATCTGCCCCGCTTCTGCATGGCACATTGCAGGAGCCACTTGGTAATATCAAACCAGCCCGACTTGGCGCTGGTGCCACCTTGGGTCTGGGAACCATCCTGCATATCATGGATTTTCAGGAGCCAGCAAGACACTCTTGGCCACAGGCCCCCAAACACAAACCTCGGCCCTTTTCCCTGGCAAAGAAAAGTCACCTGCCCTGCTTCTGGATGGCAGATTGCAGGAGCAACTTGGTACTATCAAACCAGCCCGACTTGGCAATGTTGCTACCTTGGGTCTGAGAAACATCCTGCGTATCGTGGATTTTCAGGAGCCAGCCAGCCTCTCCCAGCCACAGGCCCCCAAACACAATCCACGGCCCTTTTCCCTGGCAAACAACACTCACCTGCCCCACTTCTCGATGGCAGATTGCAGGAGTCCCTGGGTAGTTTCAATCCAGCCCGACTTGGCAGCGTTTCCACCTTGCGTCTGGGAATCATCCTGCATATCAAAGAATTTCAGGAGTCAGCCGGCACTCTCAGTCACAGGCCCCCAAACACAAACCATGGCCCTTTTCCCTTGCAAACAAAACTCACCTGCCCCGCTTCTGGATGGCAGATTGCAGCAGCCACTTAGTCCTATCAAACCAGCCCGAATTGGCACTGTGTTGAAAGTGAAGGGAAGCCAACCCACCTTGTCGTTTATCAGCATTGACTCCAATTTATTGATTAAATCAGCCACTTTATATAACAGTGTTAATTAACTTCATGCATATTGCAAAATCCAAGCTCACTATAGGTTAACAGAGAAAACTCTAAGCCCTCCTTTTGTTTTACCATACCCATGATTGTTTCTTGCAAACAGGACCAGCGTTCCCACTGTGATATGAAAGTCAAGTATTGGAGAGTGCTTTTGTTACTTCTTTAGAAGGTTAGAATATGCCGAAAAGATGCTAGCTGGGGACTTGCAATTAATGAATTATTTGCTGTAAGTAAGTCAAATGACATGAGCTTTCAAAAAGGAAAAGTAGTCTTATTCCACCTGCCAATTCTAAAGTAGATTAATAAGCCTTAAGCAGAAGATGGATGTGAAGAGGGATATGACATGAAAGGTTAAGCAACACTGCTGACAGCAAAAGGCTTACCTGCTGCAGATACAGGAGACAAAATACTATTTGGACACAAACATTGCTATTCAGACGACAGTAAAATTCTGAGGGACAGCAAAATTTACTCAGTCATCATGACAGTAAAATTTGCTCCCATCAAAATGTGCTCATCAATTCTTAGTGTAAGCTAAGCACCTTAAGCAGAGGGTAGTTCAAGCCTAACTGGTATTTGATGGCAAAAAAGGCAACTTGGCCTGCGTTTCTCACTTCTACTCCATTCAAAAGCTTACTCTGTCTCAGATTCCTTTGGTGGGATACCAACGCAAGCCGCCAAACTGCACAAAAATGACGATTTAAAGAAAGATAGATGAGAAAAATGGAATAATGGTTCATGTTCTTTTCCTTCCAACTGCTTTGTTTGCCCTTTGAATTTTTTGAAGTCCTTTCTGGTGTCACCATGGTTGCACTGCAGCAAGTGTTGGGCTGTAAGCTGTCCATATTGCCGGCTTCTGGACTGCCTTCAGAAAACTTCCCACTGGTTTTGTCTAGAAATCACAAGCAGTAGAGATGACAAAGACTGCAGAAACCTTCTCATCTCCTTCTAGAGCAAGACCATGTCTTTCAGCCACTCTTAACTAGACAACTTTCATCAGTCATGAGGGAGTCTCATGTTCAAGAGCTAAGCAGTGACAGCTGTAAATGACAAAAAGCAGACTGAAATTCTCTTGGGACTCCAGCAGAGAGCAATGAAGGAGGTTGAATTCACCTTCTTGGGAAGTTCTAAAATGCACCTTCACTTGAGCACAGGAGCTAAGCCATCGTAACCTTTGTTGAGTATGTCTGCGTAGACAGACATATTTAGACCATGTTATTTAAGCCACGTTATCATCTCTAGCTGCTAAGCTGCACTTCTTGCAAAGTATCTGCAACGTATTTTACAGGGTGGGCTTTGATGTGTAATCCCTGAGTAATATTGCAAAGAGAAGTACTTGGGGTGTGGGGTGGGGGGGGAGCCGCAACTCTTAGGTTTTTCAAATCATGGTTCCATTTGAAAGTCAAAAAAGATGTCAAACCTTTCTTTCCTAGACCTATTACCAGCACAAACTGTACCAGAATTTATGACCTGTAACTGTACCGTGGACGCTCTTTCTCTGGACTATTCCTTAAGAAACAAAGTCCTCACTAGAAATAAAACAAAATTAGCCAAGTATTGGCCTGGATTAGTTCCAAGGCTCTGTACTAAAGGCCAAACACGTGTAATAATAGTAACCAGTGGACTAAAAGTTAAATCAATAGAGCATTACTCAGTTCAAAGACATCTTGTGTCCTAATGTTCTCACAGAAGACTGTCAAAACCTGTCTATTTTTGTGGGTTTCTTTTATCCATTTAGCTGTACCTTCTACTTCTCTCCACTGTCTGAGAACATTGATGATAAGGTTGGATGACCTCATGTCAACTTGTAGAAGTAAAGAAAGAGAAGCCAGGAAAGAAAGGCAAATTTGTTAATTGCAGGTGGAAAGAGGGAGGCCAACAAAAGAAAACAAAAGAACAGTACTAATGAAATGCTCCCCTGTCTTCTGTGAAAAGTAAAGGCACAGACAAGAAAGAACAAGTGCAAAATTCTCACTAGAGAAACGCACTTGATCTGACTCAAGTATTTTGCGGTACATTTCTTGCTGTTTTCTCATGCCAAACATATTAACCATTGAAGGTGTCCCTTTCCTCTCTCTGGAATCCAGCTAGGAAGATGGCTGTGTCATTGCTGACAAGCAGCTATTCTCAGAGGTGTCCAGCTGAAAGTCCTAGATCAATTGATTTGCTCTGTCACTTTGATATGGCATGACTTACAGTTTCAGCACCTGAACTTGCCAGCCCTACAATTCTTTGCCCCTTGAATGCTTAGATAGGCTCCTTGGCAACTGGCATTTGTAAGGACTTGAAACTATGCAGAATTTGCACCGTGAGATGATGCCAAATGAGTCACACCAGTAGATTAACTGGGGCATGCAAGGCAGAGAGAGGGAAATGAGAGCACAAGAAGAGAGTACACAAGAAGAGAGTACAATCTCCTTTTTTTCTGAAACACTGAAGAGATCAAAGTGAACACAAATCCTCCTAGGGGTAGTTCTTGCAAAAGACTAAGAGTTCTTTTTGTGTTCACAGGCCTGGAATATTTAGCTTTGGATGACGGCAAAATGCAGATGACAAAACGAGGCCTTGAAGTCACATCCAGTATGAAGCAGTAGGAAAGAGGAAAGCAGCTGAGAGCGTCAGCCCTGCTAAGTAGTCTCAGTATTCTTCCTGACATGAGCAGAAATTTGAAATGAGTCTCTGAAAATGACAAAGGAGGCAGAAGAAAAGGGAGCGATGACTCCTCTGGCATAGTGCTTCCTAACAGGGATCTTCAAAATGTCAAGGTCGTATCATCCTTTCAACTGAAGGAAGGTATGAAAACAACAGGAAGGAAAAGGCATCCAATACTCTGGGCAGTGTACTTCTAGACAGAAAGGCCACTGATGGAAAAACCAACTAAACTGGCACCAATGCAGCAGCATTGTACTAAAGCCAGAAACGTCCAGCGCTTCGTTCTCTGCCATTCCATTCAGATGCACACAGCAGCTCTGCAACATCCCTACTGATCATCTCCTTGGCAAAGTGGCAGTGAGGGTCCGTGGTGATGCAGAGTCCCCAGGCAGATGCAAAGGAGAGCTGCTTTCTTGCAAAAACCAGGCCTTTGAAACACTCAGGCCTTTCTCATTTCCATAGCTTTAAGCCATAACAAACACAATTCAGCCAACCACCATGCACCACGCTGTGAACACACGACGCTTCTAGAACTTGTTGATCTACCTCGAAGTCAGCTGCCTCACCTTCCCACAGTCCTTTTCTACTTAGCCAAAGTAATGGGCCTCAGCCCAAGGCCTTCCTTTTGTAAGCTTCTAGCTCGATGCAGCAGCAAACCACTACTTTCTTCTGTGCCAAGACTTTAGGTAGATGATTTGCATCTGCCCTCCTTCCAGTGAAACCTAATGGGGAGAGAAAAGCCTCCCAGAGATGTTCAGTCATTCCATTTTCTAGACAGGCCAAATCCAAAGAAAAGCAAGCTATGGCATTGTGTACTTGCTCTTACAAAACACCTGCTGCCCTCTGACAATCAACTAGCAGAAAACCAGCCAAACTGAGACTTGAGGAAAACAACCCTTGGAAGGGAATAATGATGTGATCAATCAAGACAACACTTTTCCAGGCTACCGAGATACTGGAAATGTCAGCAAAGCCTTGAGAGCAAAGGCTGCACTAATGGGAAAAGGGTAAAAGAATCCCAAGAAAAACATGACCAAAGATTAAAACAATTCCAAGAAGAACATAGGCAACTAACCTGTTGAAGCCTTCAGAAAAACAGTGGCCGCTGATTTACATAGGCCATTCAAGTTAATTGACCCGTGCCCCTTCCACTCCCTTTTTGGCACCATATTGAGTGAATTGAGACCATGGAATCACAATTCCTTGGATTCTGTTCTTAACTTCAGGAGAGAAGTACAGCAGCTGAAGTACCTGTTACTGATGTGACACCCAGGAACACCGAGTTGACACATTTCTTTCTTGGCCAATCACAACAAGCAAGGCTAAAAGGATAAGGCTGGCTTATTTCCATGACACATTTCTTGTTTTACAGCCTGCTCTGATTCCGGTGAAACTTTTTCATTAGCTTCTCTCTAAAAGGAGAAAGTCCAATTCAACGTCCCGCCCTACTACTGCAAGTATAACATTTGGTTTGTGGAGATGAAAAAATTGAATTGGAAGGTACAGAGCCACCGGAGCGAAGAGGCGCTCGGGGCGTCTTTCGGCAGAAGCGGCGCTAAGAGAGCACTGTGAGCGGTACAATCGTCTTTGCGCAAAGAAGCCGCTTCTTCGGCTCCGGGAGCCGGAGAGAGCGGCAGCATCGGAAAGGTGAAGAAGGAAGCTGTACAACACTGGGATTGTGTGCGCAGCTTGCCAACTGATAGAAAACAGTACCTTACCACTTTCCTGACGTTTCCAATCACATGAATATTCGATTGGAAGCTGTTTTGGACAGCTTTTCTTTCCTTCATGCCAAACACTTGGCAGACCTCCGTGCAACGTCCAGAACACGATGGGAGATGTTTTCTGTGCTCCCGCAGGTTTTCCTTGCCAGACAGAGTGGAAAAGCTTTCTGCTAGGATGTAGACCACAAAAGACGCTAAAGACGAAGGTACAATGCTCTCCGGAGCTAAGAGCCGCTCCCGGGCTTCTTTCGGCAGAAGCGGCGCTAAGAGAGCACTGTGAGCGGTACAATCGTCTTTGCGCGAAGAAGCCGCTTCTTCGGCTCCGGGAGCCGGAGAGAGCGGCAGCATCGGAAAGGTGAAGAAGGAAGCTGTACAACACTGGGATTGTGTGCGCAGCTTGCCAACTGATAGAAAACAGTACCTTACCACTTTCCTGACGTTTCCAATCACATGAATATTCGATTGGAAGCTGTTTTGGACAACTTTTCTTTCCTTCATGCCAAACACTTGGCAGACCTCCGTGCAACGTCCAGAACACGATGGGAGATGTTTTCTGTGCTCCCGCAGGTTTTCCTTGCCAGACAGAGTGGAAAAGCTTTCTGCTAGGATGTAGACCACAAAAGACGCTAAAGACGAAGGTACGATGCTCTCCGGAGCTAAGAGCCGCTCCCGGGCTTCTTTCGGCAGAAGCGGCACTAAGAGAGCACTGTGAGCGGTACAATCGTCTTTGCGCGAAGAAGCCGCTTCTTCGGCTCCGGGAGCCGGAGAGAGCGGCAGCATCGGAAAGGTGAAGAAGGAAGCTGTACAACACTGGGATTGTGTGCGCAGCTTGCCAACTGATAGAAAACAGTACCTTACACTTTCCTGACGTTTCCAATCACATGAATATTCGATTGGAAGCTGTTTTGGACAACTTTTCTTTCCTTCATGCCAAACACTTGGCAGACCTCCGTGCAACGTCCAGAACACGATGGGAGATGTTTTCTGTGCTCCCGCAGGTTTTCCTTGCCAGACAGAGTGGAAAAGCTTTCTGCTAGGATGTAGACCACAAAAGACGCTAAAGACGAAGGTACGATGCTCTCCGGAGATAAGAGCCGCTCCCGGGCTTCTTTCGGCAGAAGCGGCGCTAAGAGAGCACTGTGAGCGGTACAATCGTCTTTGCGCGAAGAAGCCGCTTCTTCGGCTCCGGGAGCCGGAGAGAGCGGCAGCATCGGAAAGGTGAAGAAGGAAGCTGTACAACACTGGGATTGTGTGCGCAGCTTGCCAACTGATAGAAAACAGTACCTTACACTTTCCTGACGTTTCCAATCACATGAACATGTAGTGGAAAAGCTTTTTGCTAAGATGTAGACGACAAGAGAGTCTAAAGACTGGATGAGAGCAAATGACACCCATCTCTAAAAAAGGCAATTAGGAGGACTCGGAATAGTACAAACCAGCCAGCCTCCTTTTTATCCCCAGGAAGTTGATGAAGCAGCTCTTCCTGGAAAACCTTGCCAGCCACATGCACGACGACAAAATAATGTAGTTAGCATGATTTTTCAGGGGAATTTCATGCTGAACATCACTTTAAACTCCTCTGATGAATCAACTTGACTGGTAGATGAAGGGAATATTATCTGCCTGGGCTTCAGGGAGGTTTTTGACATATCTCTACATGGCAGCACGCATCCATATGGAAGCAATAGTGCAAAGGGGAGGGAACCAGTGTCTTTTCAGTGATGCTGAGTGAAAAAACAAGAGGCAGTGGGCACTCTCTGAAATACAGGAGATTGCCATTGACCATCAGCAAATGATTCTTTACTGTGAGGGTGACTGAACCACGGCACAGGCTGCCCAGAAAGATTGTGGAGCCTGGATCTTTGAAGACATTAAAAGTACACCCAGATAGACTCCTGGGCAAGAGGCTCTAGGTATCCTGGTTTAGGCAGGGGGGTTGGGCCTGGTTAGCCCCACCAACCCCTTCCACTCTCATTCATTCTGTGCTAGTGAATTCTCTTCAAGATGCATTTCAAGCACTTGCATGACAAAGTTCTGTGAAGACAGAGATCCAAATGGACACGGCATCTAAGTTCCTTAAGCAGTGTTCAAGAAGAATGTAAAACTCTGGGACGAGTGTCTCTTCCCTAACTGAATCCCTTTCATGGGAAAATTCCCAGCTCTAGAAAGATCTTCTGATACGCATGCTTAAGACTGACACTGGCTGAGCAAATTTCTCCCTATGTGTATCCAAGACCAGTTAGGATCTTCACCCAAAGTGCTGTCAACATAGTCACAGAATGTCTATTGTTAAGAAGTGACAACTTCCATCAGCATGGCAACTATTGGTCCACCAAATGGATGAATGGATGGGAATTATCTACTTGGGTTAAAAACAAAAAGAAAGAGTTGGTCTTTATTTATCAATTTCATTGCAATATTATAAGGGAAGAAAAAGACCTAAGTCCTTGACTTTCTTAACTCGAGGAAAGATTTTAAGAATTCCTTGTAAAAATGTATGATCACAATCAGACTATTGAAACCATTTGAGTTGGGAAAAGAGTTCACAAATTGTCTAGAGAGTGGCAAAGAAGCCAAGAAAAATAGGAAAGAAACAAAAAGAGAGCAGAAGCGTCAGCTTCATTGTACAAGCTCGTTCTAGAAGTGGTCTGCTGGGAAAAGGAGGCCCCAGTTGAATTTCCAATGTATTCCTGCGCTTGATTCAGTAACCGGTCAATGTAAAAACCAATCCTTTTGTACAACTTCTTCCAGCAACAAAAACTCCAACAGGTTGACACTACCATCATGCCTGTTCCAGACATATTTCAAAGAGAAATGATGATTTTCTTGAAAACCTACTTGCATAAAAGTTGCAAGATGGTGGAGGGATTCTCACATCCTCCTGCCTCCATCTGGCTTGAAAGTAGATTTGATAAAATATGCAACAAAGCACATGATTTATAAGGTAGAGTCAAATGGATGATTTGGGAATTGATCTCTTGTTGATAGGAAACTTCATATCCACTCTGTGTGACCTTTCTAAAACAAAATGTGGAGCTGAGGCATGAATCTGCCACAACAATTGTAAAGCAAACATACACACTCCCCTTCACATGCCCCCCCTTCCACACACACCTAGGCACACACAGAGATCAGCATAGCAGATCATGAACACCTTGGAAAAGACTGAAATGCTCAATGCCTCTCTTGATGGGCAAAAGAGCTGGTGCAGTAATTCAAATGCCTGGTACAGAAATTCTGTTTCATATTTAGCTCCTATTTAAAACACAGCTTTTCATTTCATTCTATTTACAGAATATTTCATGTCATTTGCTTCTTTAAAATTACTTAGTTCTCACCTGTTGTATGTCTAGGAATATTTTCTTCCAAAAATAGAAAAAAATAGATGCTATCTTTTCAGCAGAAAACATTGGTTGATACAATTTTAAACCATCACGATATGGAAGAATTGTTCTGTCCCTCTCGAAGGTGGAAGAAGCATTTGGATCACAGATCATCTACAATGAAATACTTGACATGTTTAAGATGCTTTCAATCAATTTTGATCGTCAATTGCTTCTTCGTTGTAAACAGTAATTTTTCAGTGAAGGGAAAGTGTGTGTGGTATATCTACATGATGTGGTCAAACCCAGTTCCTACTAATGGCCAGGCTGAACTCCAGTAAATAATGTCCCGAATGATATTTTGCCGCCTTCTTTGGCACTTCATGAAATCTTACCATGATGAAGTGCTGAAACACAGAGATTTTCTCTTAGAGAGTGTCTCATGTTGTAACCCATCCCATGGATTTTATGCTGTAATTCTTATCTCTTTTAAAATTTGCTATCTTCTGTACAGTTTTCATGAACCTTTCTGTTACAGTAGTGAAAATCACAGATAAATGTCATTTTGTACAACTTTGAATTTACCCCAAGAGCTGAGAGAAAACTTGCTCCTATACTTCAATCCCAGTTTCTTCTATAGTCCAACTTTGTTTCTCTACCATCAAGCTTCTCCTTTGTTGCTGCTCCAAGCCCCGTCCAAGCTGACCTTGAATACTTTCAGGGATGGGACACCCACAACTTCTCTGGGCAACCTGTCCCAGTGTTCCAGCACTCCCACAGTAAAAAAGGCCTTCCTTTCATCTAATATGTGTAGGAAATCATAAATCTAGGCATAGAAACTTGGAGTGCAAATTTGAAATTCTTTTGATTTGAAGCACATTTTATATGAATACTGACTTACAGATGACTAAAAGATGTTGATGGGCATTTGAGCTGACAAGTTTTGAAAAAGTGCACGGAAATTAAAATTGAAACCACTAAAATTAAAAACTTCTTGCCATTTTCTTTTTCCTCTCCTATTCAAAATTGCATATGTCAGATATCAGTGCTTCATGCAAACCTCTCAGATGCTCTCAGAGAAAAAGCTTTTCTTTCAGACTAAGTTGTGGTTGACGTAGAACACTAGCAGGAGTGAAAGTTTTTCTGGGCATCGGGGCAGCACCTTCTCCTTGGATTTGTGTGCAGAAAGCATTTTATCCAAACTGGAAAATAGACCCAACTCTGTTCTATTCATCATTCTTACTGCATCAGGCCTGAAGATGCTGTGAAAAGTAGCCTGTGGACCTTGAAGATAGCGCATGTGAAACAGATGAGAGGTGATGGAGAAGTTGAGAGAAGAAAGAGCATATGGCCCAGTACGGACGCCAGAAAGTATTTCTTCATGTGATCATGGCAGATTGCAGGAGCCTCTTGGTACTATCAAACCAGCCCGACTTGGCACTGGTGCCACCTTGGGTCTGGGAACCATCCTGCGTATCGTGGATTTTCAGGAGCCAGCCGGCCACTCCCAGCCACAGGCCCTTAAACACAGACCTCGGCCCTCTTACCTGGCCAAAAAACCTCATCTGCCCCGCTTCTGCATGGCACATTGCAGGAGCCACTTGGTAATATCAAACCAGCCCGACTTGGCGCTGGTGCCACCTTGGGTCTGGGAACCATCCTGCATATCATGGATTTTCAGGAGCCAGCAAGACACTCTTGGCCACAGGCCCCCAAACACAAACCTCGGCCCTTTTCCCTGGCAAAGAAAAGTCACCTGCCCTGCTTCTGGATGGCAGATTGCAGGAGCAACTTGGTACTATCAAACCAGCCCGACTTGGCAATGTTGCTACCTTGGGTCTGAGAAACATCCTGCGTATCGTGGATTTTCAGGAGCCAGCCGGCCTCTCCCAGCCACAGGCCCCCAAACACAATCCACGGCCCTTTTCCCTGGCAAACAACACTCACCTGCCCCACTTCTCGATGGCAGATTGCAGGAGTCCCTGGGTAGTTTCAATCCAGCCCGACTTGGCAGCGTTTCCACCTTGCGTCTGGGAATCATCCTGCATATCAAAGAATTTCAGGAGTCAGCCGGCACTCTCAGTCACAGGCCCCCAAACACAAACCATGGCCCTTTTCCCTTGCAAACAAAACTCACCTGCCCCGCTTCTGGATGGCAGATTGCAGCAGCCACTTAGTCCTATCAAACCAGCCCGAATTGGCACTGTGTTGAAAGCGAAGGGAAGCCAACCCACCTTGTCGTTTATCAGCATTGACTCCAATTTATTGATTAAATCAGCCACTTTATATAACAGTGTTAATTAACTTCATGCATATTGCAAAATCCAAGCTCACTATAGGTTAACAGAGAAAACTCTAACCCTTCCTTTTGTTTTACCATACCCATGATTGTTTCTTGCAAACAGGACCAGCGTTCCCACTGTGATATGAAAGTCAAGTATTGGAGAGTGCTTTTGTTACTTCTTTAGAAGGTTAGAATATGCCGAAAAGATGCTAGCTGGGGACTTGCAATTAATGAATTATTTGCTGTAAGTAGGTCAAATGACATGAGCTTTCAAAAAGGAAAAGTAGTCTTATTCCACCTGCCAATTCTAAAGTAGATTAATAAGCCTTAAGCAGAAGATGGATGTGAAGAGGGATATGACATGAAAGGTTAAGCAACACTGCTGACAGCAAAAGGCTTACCTGCTGCAGATACAGGAGACAAAATACTATTTGGACACAAACATTGCTATTCAGACGACAGTAAAATTCTGAGGGACAGCAAAATTTACTCAGTCATCATGACAGTAAAATTTGCTCCCATCAAAATGTGCTCATCAATTCTTAGTGTAAGCTAAGCACCTTAAGCAGAGGGTAGTTCAAGCCTAACTGGTATTTGATGGCAAAAAAGGCAACTTGGCCTGCGTTTCTCACTTCTACTCCATTCAAAAGCTTACTCTGTCTCAGATTCCTTTGGTGGGATACCAACGCAAGCCGCCAAACTGCACAAAAATGACGATTTAAAGAAAGATAGATGAGAAAAATGGAATAATGGTTCATGTTCTTTTCCTTCCAACTGCTTTGTTTGCCCTTTGAATTTTTTGAAGTCCTTTCTGGTGTCACCATGGTTGCACTGCAGCAAGTGTTGGGCTGTAAGCTGTCCATATTGCCGGCTTCTGGACTGCCTTCAGAAAACTTCCCACTGGTTTTGTCTAGAAATCACAAGCAGTAGAGATGACAAAGACTGCAGAAACCTTCTCATCTCCTTCTAGAGCAAGACCATGTCTTTCAGCCACTCTTAACTAGACAACTTTCATCAGTCATGAGGGAGTCTCATGTTCAAGAGCTAAGCAGTGACAGCTGTAAATGACAAAAAGCAGACTGAAATTCTCTTGGGACTCCAGCAGAGAGCAATGAAGGAGGTTGAATTCACCTTCTTGGGAAGTTCTAAAATGCACCTTCACTTGAGCACAGGAGCTAAGCCATCGTAACCTTTGTTGAGTATGTCTGCGTAGACAGACATATTTAGACCATGTTATTTAAGCCACGTTATCATCTCTAGCTGCTAAGCTGCACTTCTTGCAAAGTATCTGCAACGTATTTTACAGGGTGGGCTTTGATGTGTAATCCCTGAGTAATATTGCAAAGAGAAGTACTTGGGGTGTGGGGTGGGGGGGGAGCCGCAACTCTTAGGTTTTTCAAATCATGGTTCCATTTGAAAGTCAAAAAAGATGTCAAACCTTTCTTTCCTAGACCTATTACCAGCACAAACTGTACCAGAATTTATGACCTGTAACTGTACCGTGGACGCTCTTTCTCTGGACTATTCCTTAAGAAACAAAGTCCTCACTAGAAATAAAACAAAATTAGCCAAGTATTGGCCTGGATTAGTTCCAAGGCTCTGTACTAAAGGCCAAACACGTGTAATAATAGTAACCAGTGGACTAAAAGTTAAATCAATAGAGCATTACTCAGTTCAAAGACATCTTGTGTCCTAATGTTCTCACAGAAGACTGTCAAAACCTGTCTATTTTTGTGGGTTTCTTTTATCCATTTAGCTGTACCTTCTACTTCTCTCCACTGTCTGAGAACATTGATGATAAGGTTGGATGACCTCATGTCAACTTGTAGAAGTAAAGAAAGAGAAGCCAGGAAAGAAAGGCAAATTTGTTAATTGCAGGTGGAAAGAGGGAGGCCAACAAAAGAAAACAAAAGAACAGTACTAATGAAACGCTCCCCTGTCTTCTGTGAAAAGTAAAGGCACAGACAAGAAAGAACAAGTGCAAAATTCTCACTAGAGAAACGCACTTGATCTGACTCAAGTATTTTGCGGTACATTTCTTGCTGTTTTCTCATGCCAAACATATTAACCATTGAAGGTGTCCCTTTCCTCTCTCTGGAATCCAGCTAGGAAGATGGCTGTGTCATTGCTGACAAGCAGCTATTCTCAGAGGTGTCCAGCTGAAAGTCCTAGATCAATTGATTTGCTCTGTCACTTTGATATGGCATGACTTACAGTTTCAGCACCTGAACTTGCCAGCCCTACAATTCTTTGCCCCTTGAATGCTTAGATAGGCTCCTTGGCAACTGGCATTTGTAAGGACTTGAAACTATGCAGAATTTGCACCGTGAGATGATGCCAAATGAGTCACACCAGTAGATTAACTGGGGCATGCAAGGCAGAGAGAGGGAAATGAGAGCACAAGAAGAGAGTACACAAGAAGAGAGTACAATCTCCTTTTTTTCTGAAACACTGAAGAGATCAAAGTGAACACAAATCCTCCTAGGGGTAGTTCTTGCAAAAGACTAAGAGTTCTTTTTGTGTTCACAGGCCTGGAATATTTAGCTTTGGATGACGGCAAAATGCAGATGACAAAACGAGGCCTTGAAGTCACATCCAGTATGAAGCAGTAGGAAAGAGGAAAGCAGCTGAGAGCGTCAGCCCTGCTAAGTAGTCTCAGTATTCTTCCTGACATGAGCAGAAATTTGAAATGAGTCTCTGAAAATGACAAAGGAGGCAGAAGAAAAGGGAGCGATGACTCCTCTGGCATAGTGCTTCCTAACAGGGATCTTCAAAATGTCAAGGTTGTATCATCCTTTCAACTGAAGGAAGGTATGAAAACAACAGGAAGGAAAAGGCATCCAATACTCTGGGCAGTGTACTTCTAGACAGAAAGGCCACTGATGGAAAAACCAACTAAACTGGCACCAATGCAGCAGCATTGTACTAAAGCCAGAAACGTCCAGCGCTTCGTTCTCTGCCATTCCATTCAGATGCACACAGCAGCTCTGCAACATCCCTACTGATCATCTCCTTGGCAAAGTGGCAGTGAGGGTCCGTGGTGATGCAGAGTCCCCAGGCAGATGCAAAGGAGAGCTGCTTTCTTGCAAAAACCAGGCCTTTGAAACACTCAGGCCTTTCTCATTTCCATAGCTTTAAGCCATAACAAACACAATTCAGCCAACCACCATGCACCACGCTGTGAACACACGACGCTTCTAGAACTTGTTGATCTACCTCGAAGTCAGCTGCCTCACCTTCCCACAGTCCTTTTCTACTTAGCCAAAGTAATGGGCCTCAGCCCAAGGCCTTCCTTTTGTAAGCTTCTAGCTCGATGCAGCAGCAAACCACTACTTTCTTCTGTGCCAAGACTTTAGGTAGATGATTTGCATCTGCCCTCCTTCCAGTGAAACCTAATGGGGAGAGAAAAGCCTCCCAGAGATGTTCAGTCATTCCATTTTCTAGACAGGCCAAATCCAAAGAAAAGCAAGCTATGGCATTGTGTACTTGCTCTTACAAAACACCTGCTGCCCTCTGACAATCAACTAGCAGAAAACCAGCCAAACTGAGACTTGAGGAAAACAACCCTTGGAAGGGAATAATGATGTGATCAATCAAGACAACACTTTTCCAGGCTACCGAGATACTGGAAATGTCAGCAAAGCCTTGAGAGCAAAGGCTGCACTAATGGGAAAAGGGTAAAAGAATCCCAAGAAAAACATGACCAAAGATTAAAACAATTCCAAGAAGAACATAGGCAACTAACCTGTTGAAGCCTTCAGAAAAACAGTGGCCGCTGATTTACATAGGCCATTCAAGTTAATTGACCCGTGCCCCTTCCACTCCCTTTTCGGCACCATATTGAGTGAATTGAGACCATGGAATCACAATTCCTTGGATTCTGTTCTTAACTTCAGGAGAGAAGTACAGCAGCTGAAGTACCTGTTACTGATGTGATACCCAGGAACACCGAGTTGACACATTTCTTTCTTCGCCAATCACAACAAGCAAGGCTAAAAGGATAAGGCTGGCTTATTTCCATGACACATTTCTTGTTTTACAGCCTGCTCTGATTCCGGTGAAACTTTTTCATTAGCTTCTCTCTAAAAGGAGAAAGTCCAATTCAACGTCCCGCCCTACTACTGCAAGTATAACATTTGGTTTGTGGAGATGAAAAAATTGAATTGGAAGGTACAGAGCCACCGGAGCTAAGAGGCGCTCGGGGCGTCTTTCGGCAGAAGCGGCGCTAAGAGAGCACTGTGAGCGGTACAATCGTCTTTGCGCGAAGAAGCCGCTTCTTCGGCTCCGGGAGGCGGAGAGAGCGGCAGCATCGGAAAGGTGAAGAAGGAAGCTGTACAACACTGGGATTGTGTGCGCAGCTTGCCAACTGATAGAAAACAGTACCTTACCACTTTCCTGACGTTTCCAATCACATGAATATTCGATAAGAAGCTGGTTTGGACAGTTTTTCTTTCCTTCATGCCAAACACTTGGCAGACCTCCGTGCAACGTCCAGAACACGATGGGAGATGTTTTCTGTGCTCCCGCAGGTTTTCCTTGCCAGACAGAGTGGAAAAGCTTTCTGCTAAGGATGTAGACCACAAAAGACGCTAAAGACGAAGGTACGATGCTCTCCGGAGCTAAGAGCCGCTCCCGGGCTTCTTTCGGCAGAAGCGGCGCTAAGAGAGCACTGTGAGCGGTACAATCGTCTTTGCGCGAAGAAGCCGCTTCTTCGGCTCCGGGAGCCGGAGAGAGCGGCAGCATCGGAAAGGTGAAGAAGGAAGCTGTACAACACTGGGATTGTGTGCGCAGCTTGCCAACTGATAGAAAACAGTACCTTACCACTTTCCTGACGTTTCCAATCACATGAATATTCGATTGGAAGCTGTTTTGGACAACTTTTCTTTCCTTCATGCCAAGCACTTGGCAGACCTCCGTGCAACGTCCAGAACACGATGGGAGATGTTTTCTGTGCTCCCGCAGGTTTTCCTTGCCAGACAGAGTGGAAAAGCTTTCTGCTAGGATGTAGACCACAAAAGACGCTAAAGACGAAGGTACGATGCTCTCCGGAGCTAAGAGCCGCTCCCGGGCTTCTTTCGGCAGAAGCGGCGCTAAGAGAGCACTGTGAGCGGTACAATCGTCTTTGCGCGAAGAAGCCGCTTCTTCGCCTCCGGGAGCCGGAGAGAGCGGCAGCTTCGGAAAGGTGCAGAAGGAAGCTGTACAACACTGGGATTGTGTGCGCAGCTTGCAACTGATAGAAAACAGTACCTTACCACTTTCCTGACGTTTCCAATCACATGAATATTCGATTGGAAGCTGTTTTGGACAACTTTTCTTTCCTTCATGCCAAACACTTGGCAGACCTCCGTGCAACGTCCAGAACACGATGGGAGATGTTTTCTGTGCTCCCGCAGGTTTTCCTTGCCAGACAGAGTGGAAAAGCTTTCTGCTAGGATGTAGACCACAAAAGACGCTAAAGACGAAGGTACGATGCTCTCCGGAGATAAGAGCCGCTCCCGGGCTTCTTTCGGCAGAAGCGGCACTAAGAGAGCACTGTGAGCGGTACAATCGTCTTTGCGCGAAGAAGCCGCTTCTTCGGCTCCGGGAGCCGGAGAGAGCGGCAGCATCGGAAAGGTGAAGAAGGAAGCTGTACAACACTGGGATTGTGTGCGCAGCTTGCCAACTGATAGAAAACAGTACCTTACACTTTCCTGACGTTTCCAATCACATGAATATTCGATTGGAAGCTGTTTTGGACAACTTTTCTTTCCTTCATGCCAAACACTTGGCAGACCTCCGTGCAACGTCCAGAACACGATGGGAGATGTTTTCTGTGCTCCCGCAGGTTTTCCTTGCCAGACAGAGTGGAAAAGCTTTCTGCTAGGATGTAGACCACAAAAGACGCTAAAGACGAAGGTACGATGCTCTCCGGAGATAAGAGCCGCTCCCGGGCTTCTTTCGGCAGAAGCGGCGCTAAGAGAGCACTGTGAGCGGTACAATCGTCTTTGCGCGAAGAAGCCGCTTCTTCGGCTCCGGGAGCCGGAGAGAGCGGCAGCATCGGAAAGGTGAAGAAGGAAGCTGTACAACACTGGGATTGTGTGCGCAGCTTGCCAACTGATAGAAAACAGTACCTTACACTTTCCTGACGTTTCCAATCACATGAACATGTAGTGGAAAAGCTTTTTGCTAAGATGTAGACGACAAGAGAGTCTAAAGACTGGATGAGAGCAAATGACACCCATCTCTAAAAAAGGCAATTAGGAGGACTCGGAATAGTACAAACCAGCCAGCCTCCTTTTTATCCCCAGGAAGTTGATGAAGCAGCTCTTCCTGGAAAACCTTGCCAGCCACATGCACGACGACAAAATAATGTAGTTAGCATGATTTTTCAGGGGAATTTCATGCTGAACATCACTTTAAACTCCTCTGATGAATCAACTTGACTGGTAGATGAAGGGAATATTATCTTCCTGGGCTTCAGGGAGGTTTTTGACATATCTCTACATGGCAGCACGCATCCATATGGAAGCAATAGTGCAAAGGGGAGGGAACCAGTGTCTTTTCAGTGATGCTGAGTGAAAAAACAAGAGGCAGTGGGCACTCTCTGAAATACAGGAGATTGCCATTGACCATCAGCAAATGATTCTTTACTGTGAGGGTGACTGAACCACGGCACAGGCTGCCCAGAAAGATTGTGGAGCCTGGATCTTTGAAGACATTAAAAGTACACCCAGATAGACTCCTGGGCAAGAGGCTCTAGGTATCCTGGTTTAGGCAGGGGGATTGGGCCTGGTTAGCCCCACCAACCCCTTCCACTCTCATTCATTCTGTGCTAGTGAATTCTCTTCAAGATGCATTTCAAGCACTTGCATGACAAAGTTCTGTGAAGACAGAGATCCAAATGGACACGGCATCTAAGTTCCTTAAGCAGTGTTCAAGAAGAATGTAAAACTCTGGGACGAGTGTCTCTTCCCTAACTGAATCCCTTTCATGGGAAAATTCCCAGCTCTAGAAAGATCTTCTGATACGCATGCTTAAGACTGACACTGGCTGAGCAAATTTCTCCCTATGTGTATCCAAGACCAGTTAGGATCTTCACCCAAAGTGCTGTCAACATAGTCACAGAATGTCTATTGTTAAGAAGTGACAACTTCCATCAGCATGGCAACTATTGGTCCACCAAATGGATGAATGGATGGGAATTATCTACTTGGGTTAAAAACAAAAAGAAAGAGTTGGTCTTTATTTATCAATTTCATTGCAATATTATAAGGGAAGAAAAAGACCTAAGTCCTTGACTTTCTTAACTCGAGGAAAGATTTTAAGAATTCCTTGTAAAAATGTATGATCACAATCAGACTATTGAAACCATTTGAGTTGGGAAAAGAGTTCACAAATTGTCTAGAGAGTGGCAAAGAAGCCAAGAAAAATAGGAAAGAAACAAAAAGAGAGCAGAAGCGTCAGCTTCATTGTACAAGCTCGTTCTAGAAGTGGTCTGCTGGGAAAAGGAGGCCCCAGTTGAATTTCCAATGTATTCCTGCGCTTGATTCAGTAACCGGTCAATGTAAAAACCAATCCTTTTGTACAACTTCTTCCAGCAACAAAAACTCCAACAGGTTGACACTACCATCATGCCTGTTCCAGACATATTTCAAAGAGAAATGATGATTTTCTTGAAAACCTACTTGCATAAAAGTTGCAAGATGGTGGAGGGATTCCCACATCCTCCTGCCTCCATCTGGCTTGAAAGTAGATTTGATAAAATATGCAACAAAGCACATGATTTATAAGGTAGAGTCAAATGGATGATTTGGGAATTGATCTCTTGTTGATAGGAAACTTCATATCCACTCTGTGTGACCTTTCTAAAACAAAATGTGGAGCTGAGGCATGAATCTGCCACAACAATTGTAAAGCAAACATACACACTCCCCTTCACATGCCCCCCCTTCCACACACACCTAGGCACACACAGAGATCAGCATAGCAGATCATGAACACCTTGGAAAAGACTGAAATGCTCAATGCCTCTCTTGATGGGCAAAAGAGCTGGTGCAGTAATTCAAATGCCTGGTACAGAAATTCTGTTTCATGTTTAGCTCCTATTTAAAACACAGCTTTTCATTTCATTCTATTTACAGAATATTTCATGTCATTTGCTTCTTTAAAATTACTTAGTTCTCACCTGTTGTATGTCTAGGAATATTTTCTTCCAAAAATAGAAAAAAATAGATGCTATCTTTTCAGCAGAAAACATTGGTTGATACAATTTTAAACCATCATGATATGGAAGAATTGTTCTGTCCCTCTCGAAGGTGGAAGAAGCATTTGGATCACAGATCATCTACAATGAAATACTTGACATGTTTAAGATGCTTTCAATCAATTTTGATCGTCAATTGCTTCTTCGTTGTAAACAGTAATTTTTCAGTGAAGGGAAAGTGTGTGTGGTATATCTACATGATGTGGTCAAACCCAGTTCCTACTAATGGCCAGGCTGAACTCCAGTAAATAATGTCCCGAATGATATTTTGCCGCCTTCTTTGGCACTTCATGAAATCTTACCATGATGAAGTGCTGAAACACAGAGATTTTCTCTTAGAGAGTGTCTCATGTTGTAACCCATCCCATGGATTTTATGCTGTAATTCTTATCTCTTTTAAAATTTGCTATCTTCTGTACAGTTTTCATGAACCTTTCTGTTACAGTAGTGAAAATCACAGATAAATGTCATTTTGTACAACTTTGAATTTACCCCAAGAGCTGAGAGAAAACTTGCTCCTATACTTCAATCCCAGTTTCTTCTATAGTCCAACTTTGTTTCTCTACCATCAAGCTTCTCCTTTGTTGCTGCTCCAAGCCCCGTCCAAGCTGACCTTGAATACTTTCAGGGATGGGACACCCACAACTTCTCTGGGCAACCTGTCCCAGTGTTCCAGCACTCCCACAGTAAAAAAGGCCTTCCTTTCATCTAATATGTGTAGGAAATCATAAATCTAGGCATAGAAACTTGGAGTGCAAATTTGAAATTCTTTTGATTTGAAGCACATTTTATATGAATACTGACTTACAGATGACTAAAAGATGTTGATGGGCATTTGAGCTGACAAGTTTTGAAAAAGTGCACGGAAATTAAAATTGAAACCACTAAAATTAAAAACTTCTTGCCATTTTCTTTTTCCTCTCCTATTCAAAATTGCATATGTCAGATATCAGTGCTTCATGCAAACCTCTCAGATGCTCTCAGAGAAAAAGCTTTTCTTTCAGACTAAGTTGTGGTTGACGTAGAACACTAGCAGGAGTGAAAGTTTTTCTGGGCATCGGGGCAGCACCTTCTCCTTGGATTTGTGTGCAGAAAGCATTTTATCCAAACTGGAAAATAGACCCAACTCTGTTCTATTCATCATTCTTACTGCATCAGGCCTGAAGATGCTGTGAAAAGTAGCCTGTGGACCTTGAAGATAGCGCATGTGAAACAGATGAGAGGTGATGGAGAAGTTGAGAGAAGAAAGAGCATATGGCCCAGTACGGACGCCAGAAAGTATTTCTTCATGTGATCATGGCAGATTGCAGGAGCCTCTTGGTACTATCAAACCAGCCCGACTTGGCACTGGTGCCACCTTGGGTCTGGGAACCATCCTGCGTATCGTGGATTTTCAGGAGCCAGCCGGCCACTCCCAGCCACAGGCCCTTAAACACAGACCTCGGCCCTCTTACCTGGCCAAAAAACCTCATCTGCCCCGCTTCTGCATGGCACATTGCAGGAGCCACTTGGTAATATCAAACCAGCCCGACTTGGCGCTGGTGCCACCTTGGGTCTGGGAACCATCCTGCATATCATGGATTTTCAGGAGCCAGCAAGACACTCTTGGCCACAGGCCCCCAAACACAAACCTCGGCCCTTTTCCCTGGCAAAGAAAAGTCACCTGCCCTGCTTCTGGATGGCAGATTGCAGGAGCAACTTGGTACTATCAAACCAGCCCGACTTGGCAATGTTGCTACCTTGGGTCTGAGAAACATCCTGCGTATCGTGGATTTTCAGGAGCCAGCCAGCCTCTCCCAGCCACAGGCCCCCAAACACAATCCACGGCCCTTTTCCCTGGCAAACAACACTCACCTGCCCCACTTCTCGATGGCAGATTGCAGGAGTCCCTGGGTAGTTTCAATCCAGCCCGACTTGGCAGCGTTTCCACCTTGCGTCTGGGAATCATCCTGCATATCAAAGAATTTCAGGAGTCAGCCGGCACTCTCAGTCACAGGCCCCCAAACACAAACCATGGCCCTTTTCCCTTGCAAACAAAACTCACCTGCCCCGCTTCTGGATGGCAGATTGCAGCAGCCACTTAGTCCTATCAAACCAGCCCGAATTGGCACTGTGTTGAAAGCGAAGGGAAGCCAACCCACCTTGTCGTTTATCAGCATTGACTCCAATTTATTGATTAAATCAGCCACTTTATATAACAGTGTTAATTAACTTCATGCATATTGCAAAATCCAAGCTCACTATAGGTTAACAGAGAAAACTCTAACTCCTCCTTTTGTTTTACCATACCCATGATTGTTTCTTGCAAACAGGACCAGCGTTCCCACTGTGATATGAAAGTCAAGTATTGGAGAGTGCTTTTGTTACTTCTTTAGAAGGTTAGAATATGCCGAAAAGATGCTAGCTGGGGACTTGCAATTAATGAATTATTTGCTGTAAGTAGGTCAAATGACATGAGCTTTCAAAAAGGAAAAGTAGTCTTATTCCACCTGCCAATTCTAAAGTAGATTAATAAGCCTTAAGCAGAAGATGGATGTGAAGAGGGATATGACATGAAAGGTTAAGCAACACTGCTGACAGCAAAAGGCTTACCTGCTGCAGATACAGGAGACAAAATACTATTTGGACACAAACATTGCTATTCAGACGACAGTAAAATTCTGAGGGACAGCAAAATTTACTCAGTCATCATGACAGTAAAATTTGCTCCCATCAAAATGTGCTCATCAATTCTTAGTGTAAGCTAAGCACCTTAAGCAGAGGGTAGTTCAAGCCTAACTGGTATTTGATGGCAAAAAAGGCAACTTGGCCTGCGTTTCTCACTTCTACTCCATTCAAAAGCTTACTCTGTCTCAGATTCCTTTGGTGGGATACCAACGCAAGCCGCCAAACTGCACGAAAATGATGATTTAAAGAAAGATAGATGAGAAAAATGGAATAATGGTTCATGTTCTTTTCCTTCCAACTGCTTTGTTTGCCCTTTGAATTTTTTGAAGTCCTTTCTGGTGTCACCATGGTTGCACTGCAGCAAGTGTTGGGCTGTAAGCTGCCCATATTGCCGGCTTCTGGACTGCCTTCAGAAAACTTCCCACTGGTTTTGTCTAGAAATCACAAGCAGTAGAGATGACAAAGACTGCAGAAACCTTCTCATCTCCTTCTAGAGCAAGACCATGTCTTTCAGCCACTCTTAACTAGACAACTTTCATCAGTCATGAGGGAGTCTCATGTTCAAGAGCTAAGCAGTGACAGCTGTAAATGACAAAAAGCAGACTGAAATTCTCTTGGGACTCCAGCAGAGAGCAATGAAGGAGGTTGAATTCACCTTCTTGGGAAGTTCTAAAATGCACCTTCACTTGAGCACAGGAGCTAAGCCATCGTAACCTTTGTTGAGTATGTCTGCGTAGACAGACATATTTAGACCATGTTATTTAAGCCACGTTATCATCTCTAGCTGCTAAGCTGCACTTCTTGCAAAGTATCTGCAACGTATTTTACAGGGTGGGCTTTGATGTGTAATCCCTGAGTAATATTGCAAAGAGAAGTACTTGGGGTGTGGGGTGGGGGGGGAGCCGCAACTCTTAGGTTTTTCAAATCATGGTTCCATTTGAAAGTCAAAAAAGATGTCAAACCTTTCTTTCCTAGACCTATTACCAGCACAAACTGTACCAGAATTTATGACCTGTAACTGTACCGTGGACGCTCTTTCTCTGGACTATTCCTTAAGAAACAAAGTCCTCACTAGAAATAAAACAAAATTAGCCAAGTATTGGCCTGGATTAGTTCCAAGGCTCTGTACTAAAGGCCAAACACGTGTAATAATAGTAACCAGTGGACTAAAAGTTAAATCAATAGAGCATTACTCAGTTCAAAGACATCTTGTGTCCTAATGTTCTCACAGAAGACTGTCAAAACCTGTCTATTTTTGTGGGTTTCTTTTATCCATTTAGCTGTACCTTCTACTTCTCTCCACTGTCTGAGAACATTGATGATAAGGTTGGATGACCTCATGTCAACTTGTAGAAGTAAAGAAAGAGAAGCCAGGAAAGAAAGGCAAATTTGTTAATTGCAGGTGGAAAGAGGGAGGCCAACAAAAGAAAACAAAAGAACAGTACTAATGAAATGCTCCCCTGTCTTCTGTGAAAAGTAAAGGCACAGACAAGAAAGAACAAGTGCAAAATTCTCACTAGAGAAACGCACTTGATCTGACTCAAGTATTTTGCCGTACATTTCTTGCTGTTTTCTCATGCCAAACATATTAACCATTGAAGGTGTCCCTTTCCTCTCTCTGGAATCCAGCTAGGAAGATGGCTGTGTCATTGCTGACAAGCAGCTATTCTCAGAGGTGTCCAGCTGAAAGTCCTAGATCAATTGATTTGCTCTGTCACTTTGATATGGCATGACTTAGAGTTTCAGCACCTGAACTTGCCAGCCCTACAATTCTTTGCCCCTTGAATGCTTAGATAGGCTCCTTGGCAACTGGCATTTGTAAGGACTTGAAACTATGCAGAATTTGCACCGTGAGATGATGCCAAATGAGTCACACCAGTAGATTAACTGGGGCATGCAAGGCAGAGAGAGGGAAATGAGAGCACAAGAAGAGAGTACACGAGAGTACAATCTCCTTTTTTCTGAAACACTGAAGAGATCAAAGTGAACACAAATCCTCCTAGGGGTAGTTCTTGCAAAAGACTAAGAGTTCTTTTTGTGTTCACAGGCCTGGAATATTTAGCTTTGGATGACGGCAAAATGCAGATGACAAAACGAGGCCTTGAAGTCACATCCAGTATGAAGCAGTAGGAAAGAGGAAAGCAGCTGAGAGCGTCAGCCCTGCTAAGTAGTCTCAGTATTCTTCCTGACATGAGCAGAAATTTGAAATGAGTCTCTGAAAATGACAAAGGAGGCAGAAGAAAAGGGAGCGATGACTCCTCTGGCATAGTGCTTCCTAACAGGGATCTTCAAAATGTCAAGGTTGTATCATCCTTTCAACTGAAGGAAGGTATGAAAACAACAGGAAGGAAAAGGCATCCAATACTCTGGGCAGTGTACTTCTAGACAGAAAGGCCACTGATGGAAAAACCAACTAAACTGGCACCAATGCAGCAGCATTGTACTAAAGCCAGAAACGTCCAGCGCTTCGTTCTCTGCCATTCCATTCAGATGCACACAGCAGCTCTGCAACATTCCTACTGATCATCTCCTTGGCAAAGTGGCAGTGAGGGTCCGTGGTGATGCAGAGTCCCCAGGCAGATGCAAAGGAGAGCTGCTTTCTTGCAAAAACCAGGCCTTTGAAACACTCAGGCCTTTCTCATTTCCATAGATTTAAGCCATAACAAACACAATTCAGCCAACCACCATGCACCACGCTGTGAACACACGACGCTTCTAGAACTTGTTGATCTACCTCGAAGTCAGCTGCCTCACCTTCCCACAGTCCTTTTCTACTTAGCCAAAGTAATGGGCCTCAGCCCAAGGCCTTCCTTTTGTAAGCTTCTAGCTCGATGCAGCAGCAAACCACTACTTTCTTCTGTGCCAAGACTTTAGGTAGACGATTTGCATCTGCCCTCCTTCCAGTGAAACCTAATGGGGAGAGAAAAGCCTCCCAGAGATGTTCAGTCATTCCATTTTCTAGACAGGCCAAATCCAAAGAAAAGCAAGCTATGGCATTGTGTACTTGCTCTTACAAAACACCTGCTGCCCTCTGACAATCAACTAGCAGAAAACCAGCCAAACTGAGACTTGAGGAAAACAACCCTTGGAAGGGAATAATGATGTGATCAATCAAGACAACACTTTTCCAGGCTACCGAGATACTGGAAATGTCAGCAAAGCCTTGAGAGCAAAGGCTGCACTAATGGGAAAAGGGTAAAAGAATCCCAAGAAAAACATGACCAAAGATTAAAACAATTCCAAGAAGAACATAGGCAACTAACCTGTTGAAGCCTTCAGAAAAACAGTGGCCGCTGATTTACATAGGCCATTCAAGTTAATTGACCCGTGCCCCTTCCACTCCCTTTTCGGCACCATATTGAGTGAATTGAGACCATGGAATCACAATTCCTTGGATTCTGTTCTTAACTTCAGGAGAGAAGTACAGCAGCTGAAGTACCTGTTACTGATGTGATACCCAGGAACACCGAGTTGACACATTTCTTTCTTCGCCAATCACAACAAGCAAGGCTAAAAGGATAAGGCTGGCTTATTTCCATGACACATTTCTTGTTTTACAGCCTGCTCTGATTCCGGTGAAACTTTTTCATTAGCTTCTCTCTAAAAGGAGAAAGTCCAATTCAACGTCCCGCCCTACTACTGCAAGTATAACATTTGGTTTGTGGAGACGAAAAAATTGAATTGGAAGGTACAGAGCCACCGGAGCTAAGAGGCGCTCGGGGCGTCTTTCGGCAGAAGCAGCGCTAAGAGAGCACTGTGAGCGGTACAATCGTCTTTGCGCGAAGAAGCCGCTTCTTCGGCTCCGGGAGCCGGAGAGAGCGGCAGCATCGGAAAGGTGAAGAAGGAAGCTGTACAACACTGGGATTGTGTGCGCAGCTTGCCAAATGATAGAAAACAGTACCATACACTTTCCTGACGTTTCCAATCACATGAATATTCGATAAGAAGCTGTTTTGGACAGCTTTCCTTCCTTCATGCCAAACACTTGGCAGACCTCCGTGCAACGTCCAGAACACGATGGGAGATGTTTTCTGTGCTCCCGCAGGTTTTCCTTGCCAGACAGAGTGGAAAAGCTTTCTGCTAGGATGTAGACCACAAAAGACGCTAAAGACGAAGGTACGATGCTCTCCGGAGCTAAGAGCCGCTCCCGGGCTTCTTTCGGCAGAAGCGGCGCTAAGAGAGCACTGTGAGCGGTACAATGGTCTTTGCGCGAAGAAGCCGCTTCTTCGGCTCCGGGAGCCGGAGAGAGCGGCAGCATCGGAAAGGTGAAGAAGGAAGCTGTACAACACTGGGATTGTGTGCGCAGCTTGCCAACTGATAGAAAACAGTACCTTTGCATTCTCCTGACTTTTCCAATCACATGAACATTCGATTGGAAGCTGTTTTGGACAACTTTTCTTTTCTTCCTGCCAAACACTTGGCAGACCAGCGTGCAACGTCTAGAACATGATGGGAGATTTTTTCTGTGCTGGCACAATTTTTTCCTGCCAGACACAGTAGAAAAGCCTTTGGGTAAGATGTAGACGAGAAGAGACGCTAAAGACGAAGGTACGATGCTCTCCGGAGCTAAGAGCCGCTCCCGGGCGTCTTTCGGCTGAAGCCGCCTAAGGAGAGCACTGTGAGCGGCACAATCGTCTTTGTGCGAAGAAGCCGCTTTTTCGCCACCGGGAGCCGGAGAGAGCGGCAGCTTCAGAAAAGGTGCAGAAGGAAGCTGTACAACACTGGGATTGTGTGCGCAGCTTACCAACTGATAGAAACCAGTACCTTTGCACTCTCCTGACTTTTCCCATCACATGAACATTTGATTGGAAGCTGTTTTGGACAACTTTTCTTTTCTTCCTGCCAAACACTTGGCAGACCTCTCTGCAACGTCTAGAACACGATGGGAGATGTTTTCTGTGCTGGCACAATTTTTTCCTGCCAGACATTGTGGAAAAGCCATTTGGTAAGATGTAGACGAGAAAACACGCTAAAGACGAAGGTAGGAAGCTCTCCGGACCTAAGACCCGCTTTCCGGCGTCTTTCGGCAGACGCCGCCTAAGGAGAGCACTGTGAGCGGCACAATCGTCTTTGCGCGAAGAAGCCGCTTCTTCGCCTCCGGGAGCCGGAGAGAGCGGCAGCTTCGGAAAGGTGCAGAAGGAAGCTGTACAACACTGGGATTGTGTGCGCAGCTTGCCAACTGATAGAAACCAGTACCTTTGCATTCTCCTGACTTTTCCAATCACATGAACATTCGATTGGAAGCTGTTTTGGACAACTTTTCTTTTCTTCCTGCCAAACACTTGGCAGACCTCTCTGCAACGTCTAGAACACGATGGGAGATGTTTTCTGTGCTGGCACAATTTTTTCCGGCCAGACATTTTGGAAAAGTTTTTTGGTAAGATGTAGACGAGAAAACACGCTAAAGACGAAGGTACGATGCTCTCCGGAGCTAAGAGCCGCTCCCGGGCGTCTTTCGACAGAAGCCGCCTAAGGAGAGCACTGTGAGCGGCAGAATCGTCTTTGCGTGAAGAAGCCACTTCTTCGGCTCCGGGAGCCGGAGAGAGCGGCAGCATCGGAAAGGTGAAGAAGGAAGCTGTACAACACTGGGATTGTGTGCGCAGCATGCCAGCTGATAGAAAACAGTACCTTACAATTTCCTGACGTTTCCAATCACATGAATATTCGATTGGAAGCTGTTTTGGACAGCTTTTCTTTCCTTCATGCCAAACACTTGGCAGACCTCCGTGCAACGTCCAGAACACGATGGGAGATGTTTTCTGTGCTCCCGCAGGTTTTCCTTGCCAGACAGAGTGGAAAAGCTTTCTGCTAGGATGTAGACCACAAAAGACGCTAAAGACGAAGGTACGATGCTCTCCGGAGCTAAGAGCCGCTCCCGGGCTTCTTTCGGCAGAAGCGGCGCTAAGAGAGCACTGTGAGCGGTACAATCGTCTTTGCGCGAAGAAGCCGCTTCATCGCTTCGGGGAGCCGGAGAGAGCGGCAGCTTCGGAAAGGTGCAGAAGGAAGCTGCACAACACTGGGATTGTGTGCGCAGCTTGCCAACTGATAGAAACCAGTACCTTTGCATTCTCCTGACTTTTCCAATCACATGAACATTCGATTGGAAGCTGTTTTGGACAACTTTTCTTTTCTTCCAGCCAAACACTTGGCATACCTCTCTGAAACGTCTAGAACACGATAGGAGATGCTTTCTGTGCTGGCACAATTTTTTCCTGCCAGACATAGTGCAAAAGCATTTTAGTAAGATGTTGACGAGAAAACACGCTAAAGGAAGAGGTACGATGCTCTCCGGAGCTAAGAGCCGCTCCCGGGCGTCTTTCGGCTGAAGCCGCCTAAGGAGAGCACTGTGAGCGGTACAATAATCTTTGCGCGAAGAAGCCTCTTCATCGCTTCCGGGAGCCGGAGAGAGCGGCAGCTTCGGAAAGGTGCAGAAGGAAGCTGCACTACACTGGGATTGTGTGCGCAGCTTGCCAACTGATAGAAACCAGTACCTTTGCATTCTCCTGACTTTTCCAATCACATGAACATTCGATTGGAAGCTGTTTTGGACAACTTTTCTTTTCTTCCTGCCAAACACTTGGCAGACCTCTCCGCAACGTCTAGAACACGATGGGAGATGTTTTCTGTGCTGGCACAATTTTTTCCTGCCAGACATAGTGGAAAAGCCTTTTGGCAAGATGTAGACGAGAAGAGACGCTAAAGAAGAAGGTACGATGCTCTCCGGAGGTAAGAGCCGCTCCCGGGCGTCTTTCGGCTTAAGCCGCCTAAGGAGAGCACTGTGAGCGGCAGAATCGTCTTTGCGCGAAGAAGCCGCTTCGACGCCTCCGGGAGCCGGAGAGAGCGGCAGCTTCGGAAAGGTGCAGAAGGAAGCTGTACAACACTGGGATTGTGTGCGCAGCTTGCCAACTGATAGAAACCAGTACCTTTGCACTCTCCTGACTTTTCCAATCACATGAACATTCGATTGGAAGCTGTTTTGGACAACTTTTCTTTTCTTCCTGCCAAACACTTGGCAGACCTCCGTGCAACGTCTAGAACATGATGGGAGATGTTTTCTGTGCTGTCAAAATTTAAATCTGCCAGTCAGAGTGGATAACCCCTTTGCTAAGATGTAGAGGAGAAGAGACGCTAAAGACGAAGGTACGAAGCTCTCCGGAGCTAAGAGCCGCTTCCCGGCGTCTTTCGGCAGAAGCCGCCTAAGGAGAGCACTGTGAGCGCCACAATCGTCTTTGCGCGAAGAAGCCGCTTCTTCGCCTCCGGGAGCCGGAGAGAGCGGCAGCTTCGGAAAGGTGCAGAAGGAAGCTGTACAACACTGGGATTGTGTGCGCAGCTTGCCAACTGATAGAAACCAGTACCTTTGCATTCTCCTGACTTTTCCAATCACATGAACATTCGATTGGAAGCTGTTTTGGACAACTTTTCTTTTCTTCCTGCCAAACACTTGGCAGACCTCTCTGCAACGTCTAGAACACGATGGGAGATGTTTCCTGTGCTGGCACAATTTTTTCCTGCCAGACATAGTGGAAAAGCCTTTTGGTAAGATGTTGACGAGAAAACACGCTAAAGACGAAGGTGCGATGCTCTCCGGAGATAAGAGCCGCTCCCGGGCGTCTTTCGGCATAAGCCGCCTAAGGAGAGCACTGTGAGCGGCACAATCGTCTTTGCGCGAAGAAGCCGCTTCTTCGGCTCCGGGAGCCGGAGAGAGCGGCAGCATCGGAAAGGTGAAGAAGGAAGCTGTACAACACTGGGATTGTGTGCGCAGCTTGCCAACTGATAGAAAACAGTACCTTACACTTTCCTGACGTTTCCAATCACATGAATATTCGATAAGAAGCTGTTTTGGACAGCTTTCCTTCCTTCATGCCAAACACTTGGCAGACCTCCGTGCAACGTCCAGAACACGATGGGAGATGTTTTCTGTGCTCCCGCAGGTTTTCCTTGCCAGACAGAGTGGAAAAGCTTTCTGCTAGGATGTAGACCACAAAAGACGCTAAAGACGAAGGTACGATGCTCTCCGGAGCTAAGAGCCACTCCCGGGCTTCTTTCGGCAGAAGTGGCGCTAAGAGAGCACTGTGAGCGGTACAATCGTCTTTGCGCGAAGAAGCCGCTTCTTGGGCTCCGGGAGCCGGAGAGAGCGGCAGCATCGGAAAGGTGAAGAAGGAAGCTGTACAACACTGGGATTGTGTGCGCAGCTTGCCAACTGATAGAAAACAGTACCTTACACTTTCCTGACGTTTCCAATCACATGAACATGTAGTGGAAAAGCTTTTTGCTAAGATGTAGACGACAAGAGAGTCTAAAGACTGGATGAGAGCAAATGACACCCATCTCTATAAAAGGCAATTAGGAGGACTCGGAATAGTACAAACCAGCCAGCCTCCTTTTTATCCCCAGGAAGTTGATGAAGCAGCTCTTCCTGGAAAACCTTGCCAGCCACATGCACGACGACAAAATAATGTAGTTAGCATGATTTTTCAGGGGAATTTCATGCTGAACATCACTTTAAACTCCTCTGATGAATCAACTTGACTGGTAGATGAAGGGAATATTATCTGCCTGGGCTTCAGGGAGGTTTTTGACATATCTCTACATGGCAGCACGCATCCATATGGAAGCAATAGTGCAAAGGGGAGGGAACCAGTGTCTTTTCAGTGATGCTGAGTGAAAAAACAAGAGGCAGTGGGCACTCTCTGAAATACAGGAGATTGCCATTGACCATCAGCAAATGATTCTTTACTGTGAGGGTGACTGAACCACGGCACAGGCTGCCCAGAAAGATTGTGGAGCCTGGATCTTTGAAGACATTAAAAGTACACCCAGATAGACTCCTGGGCAAGAGGCTCTAGGTATCCTGGTTTAGGCAGGGGGGTTGGGCCTGGTTAGCCCCACCAACCCCTTCCACTCTCATTCATTCTGTGCTAGTGAATTCTCTTCAAGATGCATTTCAAGCACTTGCATGACAAAGTTCTGTGAAGACAGAGATCCAAATGGACACGGCATCTAAGTTCCTTAAGCAGTGTTCAAGAAGAATGTAAAACTCTGGGACGAGTGTCTCTTCCCTAACTGAATCCCTTTCATGGGAAAATTCCCAGCTCTAGAAAGATCTTCTGATACGCATGCTTAAGACTGACACTGGCTGAGCAAATTTCTCCCTATGTGTATCCAAGACCAGTTAGGATCTTCACCCAAAGTGCTGTCAACATAGTCACAGAATGTCTATTGTTAAGAAGTGACAACTTCCATCAGCATGGCAACTATTGGTCCACCAAATGGATGAATGGATGGGAATTATCTACTTGGGTTAAAAACAAAAAGAAAGAGTTGGTCTTTATTTATCAATTTCATTGCAATATTATAAGGGAAGAAAAAGACCTAAGTCCTTGACTTTCTTAACTCGAGGAAAGATTTTAAGAATTCCTTGTAAAAATGTATGATCACAATCAGACTATTGAAACCATTTGAGTTGGGAAAAGAGTTCACAAATTGTCTAGAGAGTGGCAAAGAAGCCAAGAAAAATAGGAAAGAAACAAAAAGAGAGCAGAAGCGTCAGCTTCATTGTACAAGCTCGTTCTAGAAGTGGTCTGCTGGGAAAAGGAGGCCCCAGTTGAATTTCCAATGTATTCCTGCGCTTGATTCAGTAACCGGTCAATGTAAAAACCAATCCTTTTGTACAACTTCTTCCAGCAACAAAAACTCCAACAGGTTGACACTACCATCATGCCTGTTCCAGACATATTTCAAAGAGAAATGATGATTTTCTTGAAAACCTACTTGCATAAAAGTTGCAAGATGGTGGAGGGATTCCCACATCCTCCTGCCTCCATCTGGCTTGAAAGTAGATTTGATAAAATATGCAACAAAGCACATGATTTATAAGGTAGAGTCAAATGGATGATTTGGGAATTGATCTCTTGTTGATAGGAAACTTCATATCCACTCTGTGTGACCTTTCTAAAACAAAATGTGGAGCTGAGGCATGAATCTGCCACAACAATTGTAAAGCAAACATACACACTCCCCTTCACATGCCCCCCCTTCCACACACACCTAGGCACACACAGAGATCAGCATAGCAGATCATGAACACCTTGGAAAAGACTGAAATGCTCAATGCCTCTCTTGATGGGCAAAAGAGCTGGTGCAGTAATTCAAATGCCTGGTACAGAAATTCTGTTTCATATTTAGCTCCTATTTAAAACACAGCTTTTCATTTCATTCTATTTACAGAATATTTCATGTCATTTGCTTCTTTAAAATTACTTAGTTCTCACCTGTTGTATGTCTAGGAATATTTTCTTCCAAAAATAGAAAAAAATAGATGCTATCTTTTCAGCAGAAAACATTGGTTGATACAATTTTAAACCATCACGATATGGAAGAATTGTTCTGTCCCTCTCGAAGGTGGAAGAAGCATTTGGATCACAGATCATCTACAATGAAATACTTGACATGTTTAAGATGCTTTCAATCAATTTTGATCGTCAATTGCTTCTTCGTTGTAAACAGTAATTTTTCAGTGAAGGGAAAGTGTGTGTGGTATATCTACATGATGTGGTCAAACCCAGTTCCTACTAATGGCCAGGCTGAACTCCAGTAAATAATGTCCCGAATGATATTTTGCCGCCTTCTTTGGCACTTCATGAAATCTTACCATGATGAAGTGCTGAAACACAGAGATTTTCTCTTAGAGAGTGTCTCATGTTGTAACCCATCCCATGGATTTTATGCTGTAATTCTTATCTCTTTTAAAATTTGCTATCTTCTGTACAGTTTTCATGAACCTTTCTGTTACAGTAGTGAAAATCACAGATAAATGTCATTTTGTACAACTTTGAATTTACCCCAAGAGCTGAGAGAAAACTTGCTCCTATACTTCAATCCCAGTTTCTTCTATAGTCCAACTTTGTTTCTCTACCATCAAGCTTCTCCTTTGTTGCTGCTCCAAGCCCCGTCCAAGCTGACCTTGAATACTTTCAGGGATGGGACACCCACAACTTCTCTGGGCAACCTGTCCCAGTGTTCCAGCACTCCCACAGTAAAAAAGGCCTTCCTTTCATCTAATATGTGTAGGAAATCATAAATCTAGGCATAGAAACTTGGAGTGCAAATTTGAAATTCTTTTGATTTGAAGCACATTTTATATGAATACTGACTTACAGATGACTAAAAGATGTTGATGGGCATTTGAGCTGACAAGTTTTGAAAAAGTGCACGGAAATTAAAATTGAAACCACTAAAATTAAAAACTTCTTGCCATTTTCTTTTTCCTCTCCTATTCAAAATTGCATATGTCAGATATCAGTGCTTCATGCAAACCTCTCAGATGCTCTCAGAGAAAAAGCTTTTCTTTCAGACTAAGTTGTGGTTGACGTAGAACACTAGCAGGAGTGAAAGTTTTTCTGGGCATCGGGGCAGCACCTTCTCCTTGGATTTGTGTGCAGAAAGCATTTTATCCAAACTGGAAAATAGACCCAACTCTGTTCTATTCATCATTCTTACTGCATCAGGCCTGAAGATGCTGTGAAAAGTAGCCTGTGGACCTTGAAGATAGCGCATGTGAAACAGATGAGAGGTGATGGAGAAGTTGAGAGAAGAAAGAGCATATGGCCCAGTACGGACGCCAGAAAGTATTTCTTCATGTGATCATGGCAGATTGCAGGAGCCTCTTGGTACTATCAAACCAGCCCGACTTGGCACTGGTGCCACCTTGGGTCTGGGAACCATCCTGCGTATCGTGGATTTTCAGGAGCCAGCCGGCCACTCCCAGCCACAGGCCCTTAAACACAGACCTCGGCCCTCTTACCTGGCCAAAAAACCTCATCTGCCCCGCTTCTGCATGGCACATTGCAGGAGCCACTTGGTAATATCAAACCAGCCCGACTTGGCGCTGGTGCCACCTTGGGTCTGGGAACCATCCTGCATATCATGGATTTTCAGGAGCCAGCAAGACACTCTTGGCCACAGGCCCCCAAACACAAACCTCGGCCCTTTTCCCTGGCAAAGAAAAGTCACCTGCCCTGCTTCTGGATGGCAGATTGCAGGAGCAACTTGGTACTATCAAACCAGCCCGACTTGGCAATGTTGCTACCTTGGGTCTGAGAAACATCCTGCGTATCGTGGATTTTCAGGAGCCAGCCGGCCTCTCCCAGCCACAGGCCCCCAAACACAATCCACGGCCCTTTTCCCTGGCAAACAACACTCACCTGCCCCACTTCTCGATGGCAGATTGCAGGAGTCCCTGGGTAGTTTCAATCCAGCCCGACTTGGCAGCGTTTCCACCTTGCGTCTGGGAATCATCCTGCATATCAAAGAATTTCAGGAGTCAGCCGGCACTCTCAGTCACAGGCCCCCAAACACAAACCATGGCCCTTTTCCCTTGCAAACAAAACTCACCTGCCCCGCTTCTGGATGGCAGATTGCAGCAGCCACTTAGTCCTATCAAACCAGCCCGAATTGGCACTGTGTTGAAAGCGAAGGGAAGCCAACCCACCTTGTCGTTTATCAGCATTGACTCCAATTTATTGATTAAATCAGCCACTTTATATAACAGTGTTAATTAACTTCATGCATATTGCAAAATCCAAGCTCACTATAGGTTAACAGAGAAAACTCTAACTCCTCCTTTTGTTTTACCATACCCATGATTGTTTCTTGCAAACAGGACCAGCGTTCCCACTGTGATATGAAAGTCAAGTATTGGAGAGTGCTTTTGTTACTTCTTTAGAAGGTTAGAATATGCCGAAAAGATGCTAGCTGGGGACTTGCAATTAATGAATTATTTGCTGTAAGTAGGTCAAATGACATGAGCTTTCAAAAAGGAAAAGTAGTCTTATTCCACCTGCCAATTCTAAAGTAGATTAATAAGCCTTAAGCAGAAGATGGATGTGAAGAGGGATATGACATGAAAGGTTAAGCAACACTGCTGACAGCAAAAGGCTTACCTGCTGCAGATACAGGAGACAAAATACTATTTGGACACAAACATTGCTATTCAGACGACAGTAAAATTCTGAGGGACAGCAAAATTTACTCAGTCATCATGACAGTAAAATTTGCTCCCATCAAAATGTGCTCATCAATTCTTAGTGTAAGCTAAGCACCTTAAGCAGAGGGTAGTTCAAGCCTAACTGGTATTTGATGGCAAAAAAGGCAACTTGGCCTGCGTTTCTCACTTCTACTCCATTCAAAAGCTTACTCTGTCTCAGATTCCTTTGGTGGGATACCAACGCAAGCCGCCAAACTGCACGAAAATGATGATTTAAAGAAAGATAGATGAGAAAAATGGAATAATGGTTCATGTTCTTTTCCTTCCAACTGCTTTGTTTGCCCTTTGAATTTTTTGAAGTCCTTTCTGGTGTCACCATGGTTGCACTGCAGCAAGTGTTGGGCTGTAAGCTGCCCATATTGCCGGCTTCTGGACTGCCTTCAGAAAACTTCCCACTGGTTTTGTCTAGAAATCACAAGCAGTAGAGATGACAAAGACTGCAGAAACCTTCTCATCTCCTTCTAGAGCAAGACCATGTCTTTCAGCCACTCTTAACTAGACAACTTTCATCAGTCATGAGGGAGTCTCATGTTCAAGAGCTAAGCAGTGACAGCTGTAAATGACAAAAAGCAGACTGAAATTCTCTTGGGACTCCAGCAGAGAGCAATGAAGGAGGTTGAATTCACCTTCTTGGGAAGTTCTAAAATGCACCTTCACTTGAGCACAGGAGCTAAGCCATCGTAACCTTTGTTGAGTATGTCTGCGTAGACAGACATATTTAGACCATGTTATTTAAGCCACGTTATCATCTCTAGCTGCTAAGCTGCACTTCTTGCAAAGTATCTGCAACGTATTTTACAGGGTGGGCTTTGATGTGTAATCCCTGAGTAATATTGCAAAGAGAAGTACTTGGGGTGTGGGGTGGGGGGGGAGCCGCAACTCTTAGGTTTTTCAAATCATGGTTCCATTTGAAAGTCAAAAAAGATGTCAAACCTTTCTTTCCTAGACCTATTACCAGCACAAACTGTACCAGAATTTATGACCTGTAACTGTACCGTGGACGCTCTTTCTCTGGACTATTCCTTAAGAAACAAAGTCCTCACTAGAAATAAAACAAAATTAGCCAAGTATTGGCCTGGATTAGTTCCAAGGCTCTGTACTAAAGGCCAAACACGTGTAATAATAGTAACCAGTGGACTAAAAGTTAAATCAATAGAGCATTACTCAGTTCAAAGACATCTTGTGTCCTAATGTTCTCACAGAAGACTGTCAAAACCTGTCTATTTTTGTGGGTTTCTTTTATCCATTTAGCTGTACCTTCTACTTCTCTCCACTGTCTGAGAACATTGATGATAAGGTTGGATGACCTCATGTCAACTTGTAGAAGTAAAGAAAGAGAAGCCAGGAAAGAAAGGCAAATTTGTTAATTGCAGGTGGAAAGAGGGAGGCCAACAAAAGAAAACAAAAGAACAGTACTAATGAAACGCTCCCCTGTCTTCTGTGAAAAGTAAAGGCACAGACAAGAAAGAACAAGTGCAAAATTCTCACTAGAGAAACGCACTTGATCTGACTCAAGTATTTTGCGGTACATTTCTTGCTGTTTTCTCATGCCAAACATATTAACCATTGAAGGTGTCCCTTTCCTCTCTCTGGAATCCAGCTAGGAAGATGGCTGTGTCATTGCTGACAAGCAGCTATTCTCAGAGGTGTCCAGCTGAAAGTCCTAGATCAATTGATTTGCTCTGTCACTTTGATATGGCATGACTTACAGTTTCAGCACCTGAACTTGCCAGCCCTACAATTCTTTGCCCCTTGAATGCTTAGATAGGCTCCTTGGCAACTGGCATTTGTAAGGACTTGAAACTATGCAGAATTTGCACCGTGAGATGATGCCAAATGAGTCACACCAGTAGATTAACTGGGGCATGCAAGGCAGAGAGAGGGAAATGAGAGCACAAGAAGAGAGTACACAAGAAGAGAGTACAATCTCCTTTTTTTCTGAAACACTGAAGAGATCAAAGTGAACACAAATCCTCCTAGGGGTAGTTCTTGCAAAAGACTAAGAGTTCTTTTTGTGTTCACAGGCCTGGAATATTTAGCTTTGGATGACGGCAAAATGCAGATGACAAAACGAGGCCTTGAAGTCACATCCAGTATGAAGCAGTAGGAAAGAGGAAAGCAGCTGAGAGCGTCAGCCCTGCTAAGTAGTCTCAGTATTCTTCCTGACATGAGCAGAAATTTGAAATGAGTCTCTGAAAATGACAAAGGAGGCAGAAGAAAAGGGAGCGATGACTCCTCTGGCATAGTGCTTCCTAACAGGGATCTTCAAAATGTCAAGGTTGTATCATCCTTTCAACTGAAGGAAGGTATGAAAACAACAGGAAGGAAAAGGCATCCAATACTCTGGGCAGTGTACTTCTAGACAGAAAGGCCACTGATGGAAAAACCAACTAAACTGGCACCAATGCAGCAGCATTGTACTAAAGCCAGAAACGTCCAGCGCTTCGTTCTCTGCCATTCCATTCAGATGCACACAGCAGCTCTGCAACATTCCTACTGATCATCTCCTTGGCAAAGTGGCAGTGAGGGTCCGTGGTGATGCAGAGTCCCCAGGCAGATGCAAAGGAGAGCTGCTTTCTTGCAAAAACCAGGCTTTTGAAACACTCAGGCCTTTCTCATTTCCATAGCTTTAAGCCATAACAAACACAATTCAGCCAACCACCATGCACCACGCTGTGAACACACGACGCTTCTAGAACTTGTTGATCTACCTCGAAGTCAGCTGCCTCACCTTCCCACAGTCCTTTTCTACTTAGCCAAAGTAATGGGCCTCAGCCCAAGGCCTTCCTTTTGTAAGCTTCTAGCTCGATGCAGCAGCAAACCACTACTTTCTTCTGTGCCAAGACTTTAGGTAGACGATTTGCATCTGCCCTCCTTCCAGTGAAACCTAATGGGGAGAGAAAAGCCTCCCAGAGATGTTCAGTCATTCCATTTTCTAGACAGGCCAAATCCAAAGAAAAGCAAGCTATGGCATTGTGTACTTGCTCTTACAAAACACCTGCTGCCCTCTGACAATCAACTAGCAGAAAACCAGCCAAACTGAGACTTGAGGAAAACAACCCTTGGAAGGGAATAATGATGTGATCAATCAAGACAACACTTTTCCAGGCTACCGAGATACTGGAAATGTCAGCAAAGCCTTGAGAGCAAAGGCTGCACTAATGGGAAAAGGGTAAAAGAATCCCAAGAAAAACATGACCAAAGATTAAAACAATTCCAAGAAGAACATAGGCAACTAACCTGTTGAAGCCTTCAGAAAAACAGTGGCCGCTGATTTACATAGGCCATTCAAGTTAATTGACCCGTGCCCCTTCCACTCCCTTTTCGGCACCATATTGAGTGAATTGAGACCATGGAATCACAATTCCTTGGATTCTGTTCTTAACTTCAGGAGAGAAGTACAGCAGCTGAAGTACCTGTTACTGATGTGATACCCAGGAACACCGAGTTGACACATTTCTTTCTTCGCCAATCACAACAAGCAAGGCTAAAAGGATAAGGCTGGCTTATTTCCATGACACATTTCTTGTTTTACAGCCTGCTCTGATTCCGGTGAAACTTTTTCATTAGCTTCTCTCTAAAAGGAGAAAGTCCAATTCAACGTCCCGCCCTACTACTGCAAGTATAACATTTGGTTTGTGGAGACGAAAAAATTGAATTGGAAGGTACAGAGCCACCGGAGCGAAGAGGCGCTCGGGGCGTCTTTCGGCAGAAGCGGCGCTAAGAGAGCACTGTGAGCGGTACAATCGTCTTTGCGCGAAGAAGCCGCTTCTTCGGCTCCGGGAGCCGGAGAGAGCGGCAGCATCGGAAAGGTGAAGAAGGAAGCTGTACAACACTGGGATTGTGTGCGCAGCTTGCCAACTGATAGAAAACAGTACCTTACCACTTTCCTGACGTTTCCAATCACATGAATATTCGATTGGAAGCTGTTTTGGACAACTTTTCTTTCCTTCATGCCAAACACTTGGCAGACCTCCGTGCAACGTCCAGAACACGATGGGAGATGTTTTCTGTGCTCCCGCAGGTTTTCCTTGCCAGACAGAGTGGAAAAGCTTTCTGCTAGGACGTAGACCACAAAAGACGCTAAAGACGAAGGTACGATGCTCTCCGGAGCTAAGAGCCGCTCCCGGGCTTCTTTCGGCAGAAGCGGCGCTAAGAGAGCACTGTGAGCGGTACAATCGTCTTTGCGCAAAGAAGCCGCTTCTTCGGCTCCTGGAGCTGGAGAGAGCGGCAGCATCGGAAAGGTGAAGAAGGAAGCTGTACAACACTGGGATTGTGTGCGCAGCTTGCCAACTGATAGAAAACAGTACCTTACCACTTTCCTGACGTTTCCAATCACATGAATATTCGATAAGAAGCTGTTTTGGACAGTTTTTCTTTCCTTCATGCCAAACACTTGGCAGACCTCCGTGCAACGTCCAGAACACGATGGGAGATGTTTTCTGTGCTCCCGCAGGTTTTCCTTGCCAGACAGAGTGGAAAAGCATTCTGCTAAGGATGTAGACCACAAAAGACGCTAAAGACGAAGGTACGATGCTCTCCGGAGCTAAGAGCCGCTCCCGGGCTTCTTTCGGCAGAAGCGGCGCTAAGAGAGCACTGTGAGCGGTACAATCGTGTTTGCGCGAAGAAGCCGCTTCTTCAGCTCCGGGAGCCGGAGAGAGCGGCAGCATCGGAAAGGTGAAGAAGGAAGCTGTACAACACTGGGATTGTGTGCGCAGCTTGCCAACTGATAGAAAACAGTACCTTACCACATTCCTGACGTTTCCAATCACATGAATATTCGATAGGAAGCTGTTTTGGACAACTTTCCTTTCCTTCATGCCAAACACTTGGCAGACCTCCGTGCAACGTCCAGAACACGATGGGAGATGTTTTCTGTGCTGGCACAATTTTTTCCTGCCAGACATAGTGGAAAAGCCTTTTGGCAAGATGTAGACGAGAAGAGATGCTAAAGACGAAGGTACGATGCTCTCCGGAGGTAAGAGCCGCTCCCGGGCGTCTTTCGGCTTAAGCCGCCTAAGGAGAGCACTGTGAGCGGCACAATCGTCTTTGCGCGAAGAAGCCGCTTCTTCGCCTCCGGGAGCCGGAGAGAGCGGCAGCTTCGGAAAGGTGCAGAAGGAAGCTGTACAACACTGGGATTGTGTGCGCAGCTTGCCAACTGATAGAAAACAGTACCTTTGCATTCTCCTGACTTTTCCAATCTCATGAACATTCGATTGGAAGCTGTTTTGGACAACTTTTCTTTTCTTCCTGCCAAACACTTGGCAGACCTCTCCGCAACGTCTAGAACACGATGGGAGATGTTTTCTGTGCTGGCACAATTTTTTCCTGCCAGACATAGTGGAAAAGCCTTTTGGTAAGATGTTGACGAGAAAACACGCTAAAGATGAAGGTGCGATGCTCTCCGGAGCTAAGAGCCGCTCCCGGGCGTCTTTCGGCAGAAGCCGCCTAAGGAGAGCACTGTGAGCGGCAGAATCGTCTTTGCGCGAAGAAGCCGCTTCTTCGGCTCCGGGAGCCGGAGAGAGCGGCAGCATCGGAAAGGTGAAGAAGGAAGCTGTACAACACTGGGATTGTGTGCGCAGCATGCCAACTGATAGAAAACAGTACCTTACACTTTCCTGACGTTTCCAATCACATGAATATTCGATAAGAAGCTGTTTTGGACAGCTTTCCTACCTTCATGCCAAACACTTGGCAGACCTCCGTGCAACGTCCAGAACACGATGGGAGATGTTTTCTGTGCTCCCGCAGGTTTTCCTTGCCAGACAGAGTGGAAAAGCTTTCTGCTAGGATGTAGATCACAAAAGACGCTAAAGACGAAGGTACGATGCTCTCCGGAGCTAAGAGCCGCTCCCGGGCGTCTTTCGGCTGAAGCCGCCTAAGGAGAGCACTGTGAGCGGCACAATCGTCTTTGCGCGAAGACGCCGCTTCTTCGGCTCCGGGAGCGGGAGAGAGCGGCAGCTTCGGGAAGGTGCAGAAGGAAGCTGCACAACACTGGGATTGTGTGCGCAGCTTGCCAACTGATAGAAACCAGTATCTTTGCATTCTCCTGACTTTTCCAATCACATGAACATTCGATTGGAAGCTGTTTTGGACAACTTTTCTTTCCTTCATGCCAAACACTTGGCAGACCTCTCTGAAACGTCTAGAACACGATGGGAGATGTTTTCTGTGGTGGCACAATTTTTTCCTGCCAGACATAGTGGAAAAGCCTTTTGGTAAGATGTAGACGAGAAGAGACGCTAAAGACGAAGGTACGATGCTGTCCGGAGCTAAGAGCCGCTCCCGGGCTTCTTTCGGCAAAAGCCGCCTAAGGAGAGCACTGTGAGCGGCACAATCGTCTTTGCGCGAAGAAGCCGCTTCTTCGGCTCCGGGAGCCGGAGAGAGCGGCAGCATAGGAAAGGTGAAGAAGGAAGCTGTACAACACTGGGATTGTGTGCACAGTTTGCCAACTGATAGAAAACATTGCCTTACACTTTCCTGAAGTTTCCAATCACATGAATATTCGATTGGAAGCTGTTTTGGACAACTTTTCTTTCCTTCATGCCAAACACTTGGCAGACCTCCGTGCAACGTCCAGAACACGATGGGAGATGTTTTCTGTGCTCCCGCAGGTTTTCCTTGCCAGACAGAGTGGAAAAGCTTTCTGCTAGGATGTAGACCACAAAAGACGCTAAAGACGAAGGTACGTTGCTCTCCGGAGCTAAGAGCCGCTCCCGGACTTCTTTCGGCAGAAGAGGCGCTAAGAGAGCACTGTGAGCGGTACAATCGTCTTTGCGCGAAGAAGCCGCTTCTTCGGCTCCGGGAGCCGGAGAGAGCGGCAGCATCGGAAAGGTGAAGAAGGAAGCTGTACAACACTGGGATTGTGTGCGCAGCTTGCCAACTGATAGAAAACAGTACCTTACACTTTCCTGACGTTTCCAATCACATGAATATTCGATTGGAAGCTGTTTTGGACAGCTTTTCTTTCCTTCATGCCAAACACATGGCAGACCTCCGTGCAACATCCAGAACACGATGGGAGATGTTTTCTGTGCTCCCGCAGGTTTTCCTTGCCAGACAGATTGGAAAAGCTTTCTGCTAGGATGTAGACCACAAAAGACGCTAAAGACGAAGGTACGATGCTCTCCGGAGCTAAGAGCCGCTCCCGGGCTTCTTTCGGCAGAAGCGGCGCTAAGAGAGCACTGTGAGCGGTACAATCGTCTTTGCGCGAAGGAGCCGCTTCTTCGGCTCCGGGAGCCGGAGAGAGCGGCAGCATCGGAAAGGTGAAGAAGGAAGCTGTACAACACTGGGATTGTGTGCGCAGCTTGCCAACTGATAGGAAACAGTACCTTACACTTTCCTGACGTTTCCCATCACAGGAATATTCAATTGGAAGCTGTTTTGGACAACTTTTCTTTCCTTCTTGCCAAACACTTGGCAGACCTCCGTGCAACGTCTAGAACACGATGGCAGATGTTTTCTGTGCTCCCACAGGTTTTCCTTGCCAGACAGAGTGGAAAAGCTTTCTGCTAGGATGTAGACCACAAAAGACGCTAAAGACGAAGGTACGATGCTCTCCGGAGCTAAGAGCCGCTCCAGGCGTCTTTCGGCAGAAGCAGCGCTAAGAGAGCACTGTGAGCGGTACAATCGTCTTTGCGCGAAGAAGCCGCTTCTTCGGCTCCGGGAGCCGGAGAGAGCGGCAGCATCGGAAAGGTGAAGAAGGAAGCTGTACAACACTGGGATTGTGTGCGCAGCTTGCCAAGTGATAAAAAACAGTACCTTACACGTTCCTGACGTTTCAAATCACATGAATGTTCGATTGGAAGCTGTTTTGGACAACTTTTCTTTCCTTCATGCCAAGCACTTGGCAGACCTCCGTGCAACGTCCAGAACACGATGGGAGATGTTTTCTGTGCTCCCGCAGGTTTTCCTTGCCAGACAGAGTGGAAAAGCTTTCTGCTAGGATGTAGACCACAAAACACACTAAAGACGAAGGTACGAAGCTCTCCGGAGCTAAGACCCGCTTCCCGGCGTCTTTCGGCAGAAGCCGCCTAAGGAGAGCACTGTGATCGGCACAATCGTCTTTGCGCGAAGAAGCCGCTTCTTCGCCTCCGGGAGCCGGAGAGAGCGGCAGCTTCGGAAAGGTGCAGAAGGAAGCTGTACAACACTGGGATTGTGTGCGCAGCTTGCCAACTGATAGAAACCAGTACCTTTGCATTCTCCTGACTTTTCCAATCACATGAACATTCGATTGGAAGCTGTTTTGGACAACTTTTCTTCCTGCCAAACACTTGGCAGACCTCTCTGCAACGTCTAGAACACGATGGGAGATGTTTTCTGTGCTGGCACAATTTTGTCCTGCCAGACATAGTGGAAAAGCCTTTTGGTAAGATGTAGACGAGACGAGACGCTAAAGACGAAGGTACGATGCTGTCCGGAGCTAAGAGCCGCTCCCGGGCGTCTTTCGGCAGAAGCCGCCTAAGGAGAGCACTGTGAGCGGCACAATCGTCTTTGCGCGAAGAAGCTGCTTCTTCGGCTCCGGGAGCCGGAGAGAGCGGCAGCTTCGGAAAGGTGCAGAAGGAAGCTGCACAACACTGGGATTGTGTGCGCAGCTTGCCAACTGATAGAAAACAGTACCTTTGCATTCTCCTGACTTTTCCAATCACATGAACATTCGATTGGAAGCTGTTTTGGAAAACTTTTCTTTTCTTCCTGCCAAACACTTGGCAGACCTCTCTGCAACGTCTAGAACACGATGGGAGATGTTTTCTGTGCTGGCACAATTTTTTCCTGCCAGACATAGTGGAAAAGCCTTTTGGTAAGATGTAGACGAGAAAACACGCTAAAGACGAAGGTACGATGCTCTCCGGAGCTAAGAGCCGCTCCCGGGCGTCTTTCGGCAGAAGCCGGCTTAGGAGAGCACTGTGAGCGGCACAATCGTCTTTGCGCGAAGAAGCCGCTTCTTCGCCTCCGAGAGCCGGAGAGAGCGGCAGCTTCGGAAAGGTGCAGAAGGAAGCTGTACAACACTGGGATTGTGTGCGCAGCTTGCCAACTGATAGAAACCAGTACCTTTGCATTCCCCTGACTTTTCCAATCACATGAACATTCGATTGGAAGCTGTTTTGGACAACTTTTCTTTTCTTCCTGCCAAACACTTGGCAGACCTCTCCGCAACGTCTAGAACACGATGGGAGATGTTTTCTGTGCTGGCACAATTTTTTCCTGCCAGACATTTTGGAAAAGTTTTTTAGTAAGATGTAGACGAGAAAACACGCTAAAGACAAAGGTACGATGCTCTCCAGAGCTAAGAGCCGCTCCCGGGCGTCTTTCGACAGAAGCCGCCTAAGGAGAGCACTGTGAGCGGCAGAATCGTCTTTGCGTGAAGAAGCCGCTTCTTCGGCTCCGGGAGCCGGAGAGAGCGGCAGCATCGGAAAGGTGAAGAAGGAAGCTGTACAACACTGGGATTGTGTGCGCAGCATGCCAACTGATAGAAAACAGTACCTTACAAATTCCTGACGTTTCCAATCACATGAATATTCGATAAGAAGCTGTTTTGGACAGCTTTTCTTTCCTTCATGCCAAACACTTGGCAGACCTCCGTGCAACGTCCAGAACACGATGGGAGATGTTTTCTGTGCTCCCGCAGGTTTTCCTTGCCAGACAGATTGGAAAAGCTTTCTGCTAAGGATGTAGACCACAAAACACGCTAAAGAAGAAGGTACGATGCTCTCCGGAGCTAAGAGCCGCTCCCGGGCTTCTTTCGGCAGAAGCGGCGCTAAGAGAGCACTGTGAGCGGTACAATCGTCTTTGCGCGAAGAAGCCGCTTCTTCGGCTCCGGGAGCCGGAGAGAGCGGCAGCATCGGAAAGGTGAAGAAGGAAGCTGTACAACACTGGGATTGTGTGCGCAGTTTGTCAACTGATAGAAAACTTTGCCTTACACTTTCCTGACGTTTCCAATCACATGAATATTCGATTGGAAGCTGTTTTGGACAACTTTTCTTTCCTTCATGCCAAACACTTGGCAGACCTCCGTGCAACGTCCAGAACACGATGGCAGATGTTTTCTGTGCTCCCGCAGGTTTTCCTTGCCAGACAGAGTGGAAAAGCTTTCTGCTAGGATGTAGACCACAAAAGACGCTAAAGACGAAGGTACGTTGCTCTCCGGAGCTAAGAGCCGCTCCCGGGCTTCTTTCGGCAGAAGCGGCGCTAAGAGAGCACTGTGAGCGGTACAATCGTCTTTGCGCGAAGAAGCCGCTTCTTCGGCTCCGGGAGCCGGAGAGAGCGGCAGCATCGGAAAGGTGAAGAAGGAAGCTGTACAACACTGGGATTGTGTGCGCAGCTTGCCAACTGATAGGAAACAGTACCTTACACTTTCCTGACGTTTCCCATCACAGGAATATTCGATTGGAAGCTGTTTTGGACAACTTTTCTTTCCTTCATGCCAAACACTTGGCAGACCTCCGTGCAACGTCCAGAACACGATGGGAGATGTTTTCTGTGCTCCCGCAGGTTTTCCTTGCCAGACAGAGTGGAAAAGCTTTCTGCTAGGATGTAGACCACAAAAGACGCTAAAGACGAAGGTACGATGCTCTCCGGAGCTAAGAGCCGCTCCCGGGCTTCTTTCGGCAGAAGCGGCGCTAAGAGAGCACTGTGAGCGGTACAATCGTCTTTGCGCGAAGAAGCCGCTTCTTCGGCTCTGGGAGTCGGAGAGAGCGGCAGCATCGGAAAGGTGAAGAAGGAAGCTGTACAACACTGGGATTGTGTGCGCAGCTTGCCAACTGATAGAAAACAGTACCTTACACTTTCCTGACGTTTCCCATCACATGAATATTCGATTGGAAGCTGTTTTGGACAACTTTTCTTTCCTTCATGCCAAACACTTGGCAGACCTCCGTGCAACGTCCAGAACACGATGGGAGATGTTTTCTGTGCTCCCGCAGGTTTTCCTTGCCAGACAGAGTGGAAAAGCTTTCTGCTAGGATGTAGACCACAAAAGACGCTAAAGACGAAGGTACGATGCTCTCCGGAGCTAAGAGCCGCTCCCGGGCTTCTTTCGGCAGAAGCGGCGCTAAGAGAGCACTGTGAGCGGTACAATCGTCTTTGCGCGAAGAAGCCGCTTCTTCGGCTCCGGGAGCCGGAGAGAGCGGCAGCATCGGAAAGGTGAAGAAGGAAGCTGTACAACACTGGGATTGTGTGCGCAGCTTGCCAACTGATAGAAACCAGTACCTTTGCACTCTCCTGACTTTTCCAATCACATGAACATTCGATTGGAAGCTGTTTTGGACAACTTTACTTTTCTTCCTGTCAAACACTTGGCAGACCTCCGTGCAATGTCTAGAACACGATGGGAGATGTTTTCTGTGCTGGCACAATTTTGTCCTGCCAGACATTGTGGAAAAGCCTTTTGGTAAGGTGTAGACGAGAAAACACGCTAAAGACGAAGGTACGAAGCTCTCCGGAGCTAAGACCCGCTTCCCGGCGTCTTTCGGCAGAAGCCGCCTAAGGAGAGCACTGTGATCGGCACAATCGTCTTTGCGCGAAGAAGCCGCTTCTTCGCCTCCGGGAGCCGGAGAGAGCGGCAGCTTCGGAAAGGTGCAGAAGGAAGCTGTACAACACTGGGATTGTGTGCGCAGCTTGCCAACTGATAGAAAACAGTGCCTTTGCATTCTCCTGACTTTTCCAATCACATGAACATTCGATTGGAAGCTGTTTTGGACAACTTTTCTTTTCTTCCTGCCAAACACTTGGCAGACCTCTCTGCAACGTCTAGAACACGATGGGAGGTGTTTTCTGTGCTGGCACAATTTTGTCCTGCCAGACATAGTGGAAAAGCCTTTTGGTAAGATGTAGACGAGAAGAGACGCTAAAGACGAAGGTACGATGCTGTCCGGAGCTAAGAGCCGTTCCCGGGCGTCTTTCGGCATAGGCCGCCTAAGGAGAGCACTGTGAGCGGCACAATCGTCTTTGCGCGAAGAAGCCCCTTCGACGCCTCCGGGAGCCGGAGAGAGCGGCAGCTTCGGAAAGGTGCAGAAGGAAGCTGCACAACACTGGGATTGTGTGCGCAGCTTGCCAACTGATAGAAACCAGTACCTTTGCATTCTCCTGACTTTTCCAATCACATGAACATTCGATTGGAAGCTGTTTTGGACAACTTTTCTTTTCTTCCTGCCAAACACTTGGCAGACCTCTCTGCAACGTCTAGAACACGATGGGAGATGTTTTCTGTGCTGGCACAATTTTTTCCTGCCAGACATAGTGGAAAAGCCGTTTGGTAAGGTGTAGACGAGAAAACACGCTAAAGACGAAGGTACGATGCTCTCCGGAGCTAAGAGCCGCTCCCGGGCGTCTTTCGGCAGAAGCCGGCTAAGGAGAGCACTGTGAGCGGCAGAATCGTCTTTGCGCGAAGAAGCCGCTTCTTCGCCTCCGAGAGACGGAGAGAGCGGCAGCATCGGAAAGGTGAAGAAGGAAGCTGTACAACACTGGGATTGTGTGCGCAGCTTGCCAACTGATAGAAAACAGTACCTTACACTTTCCTGACGTTTCCCATCACATGAATATTCGATGGGAAGCTGTTTTGGACAACTTTTCTTTCCTTCATGCCAAACACTTGGCAGACCTCCGTGCAACGTCCAGAACATGATGGGAGATGTTTTCTGTGCTCCCGCAGGTTTTCCTTGCCAGACAGAGTGGAAAAGGTTTCTGCTAGGATGTAGACCACAAAAGACGCTAAAGACGAAGGTACGATGCTCTCCGGAGCTAACAGCCGCTCCCGGGCTTCTTTCGGCAGAAGCGGCGCTAAGAGAGCACTGTGAGCGGTACAATCGTCTTTGCGCGAAGAAGCCGCTTCTTCGGCTCCGGGAGCCGGAGAGAGCGGCAGCATCGGAAAGGTGAAGAAGGAAGCTGTACAACACTGGGATTGTTTGCGCAGCTTGCCAAGTGATAAAAAACAGTACCTTACCACTTTCCTGACGTTTCCAATCACATGAATATTCGATTGGAAGCTGTTTTGGACAGCTTTTCTTTCCTTCATGCCAAACACTTGGCAGACCTCCGTGCAACGTCCAGAACACGATGGGAGATGTTTTCTGTGCTCCCGCAGGTTTTCCTTGCCAGACAGAGTGGAAAAGCTTTCTGCTAGGATGTAGACCACAAAAGACGCTAAAGACGAAGGTACGATGCTCTCCGGAGCTAAGCGCCGCTGCCGGGCTTCTTTCGGCAGAAGCGGCGCTAAGAGAGCACTGTGAGCGGTACAATCGTCTTTGCGCGAAGAAGCCGCTTCTTCGGCTCCGGGAGCCGGAGAGAGCGGCAGCATCGGAAAGGTGAAGAAGGAAGCTGTACAACACTGGGATTGTGTGCGCAGCTTGCCAACTGATAGAAAACAGTACCTTACACTTTCCTGACGTTTCCCATCACATGAATATTCGATTGGAAGCTGTTTTGGACAACTTTTCTTTCCTTCATGCCAAACACTTGGCAGACCTCCGTGCAACGTCTAGAACACGATGGCAGATGTTTTCTGTGCTCCCGCAGGTTTTCCTTGCCAGACAGAGTGGAAAAGCTTTCTGCTAGGATGTAGACCACAAAAGACGCTAAAGACGAAGGTACGATGCTCTCCGGAGCTAAGAGCCGCTCCCGGGCTTCTTTCGGCAGAATCGGCGCTAAGAGAGCACTGTGAGCGGTACAATCGTCTTTGCGTGAAGAAGCCGCTTCTTCGGCTCCGGACGCCGGAGAGAGCGGCAGCATCGGAAAGGTGAAGAAGGAAGCTGTACAACACTGGGATTGTGTGCGCAGCTTGCCAACTGATAGAAAACAGTACCTTACCACTTTCCTGACGTTTCCAATCACATGAATATTCGATTGGAAGCTGTTTTGGACAGCTTTTTTTGCTTCATGCCAAACACTTGGCAGACCTCCGTGCAACGTCCAGAACACGATGGGAGATGTTGTCTGTGCTCCCGCAGGTTTCCCTTGCCAGACAGAGTGGAAAAGCTTTCTGCTAGGATGTAGACCACAAAAGACGCTAAAGACGAAGGTACGATTCTCTCCGGAGCTAAGCGCACCTCCCGGGCTTCTTTCGGCAGAAGCGGTGCTAAGAGAGCACTGTGAGCGGTACAATCGTCTTTGCGCGAAGAAGCCGCTTCGTCGGCTCCTGGAGCCGGAGAGAGCGGCAGCATCGGAAAGGTGAAGAAGGAAGCTGTACAACACTGGGATTGTGTGCGCAGCTTGCCAACTGATAGAAAACAGTACCTTACAGTTTCCTGACGTTTCCAATCACATGAATATTCGATTGGAAGCTGTTTTGGACAGCTTTTCTTTCCTTCATGCCAAACACTTGGCAGACCTCCGTGCAACATCCAGAACACGATGGGATATGTTTTCTGTGCTCCCGCAGGTTTTCCTTGCCAGACAGAGTGGAAAAGCTTTCTGCTAGGATGTAGACCACAAAAGACGCTAAAGACGAAGGTACGATGCTCTCCGGAGCTAAGAGCCGCTCCCGGGCTTCTTTCGGCAGAAGCGGCGCTAAGAGAGCACTGTGAGCGGTACAATCGTCTTTGCGCGAAGAAGCCGCTTCTTCGGCTCCGGGAGCCGGAGAGAGCGGCAGCATCGGAAAGGTAAAGAAGGAAGCTGTACAACACTGGGATTGTGTGCACAGCTTGCCAACTGATAAAAAACAGTACCTTACCACTTTCCTGATTTTTCCAATCACATGAATATTCGATTGGAAGCTGTTTTGGACAGCTTTTCTTTCCTTCATGCCAAACACTTGGCAGACCTCCGTGCAACGTCCAGAACACGATGGGAGATGTTTTCTGTGCTCCCGCAGGTTTTCCTTGCCAGACAGAGTGGAAAAGCTTTCTGCTAGGATGTAGACCACAAAAGACGCTAAAGACGAAGGTACGATGCTCTCCGGAGCTAAGCGCCGCTCCCGGGCTTCTTTCGGCAGAAGCGGCGCTAAGAGAGCACTGTGAGCGGTACAATCGTCTTTGCGCGAAGAAGCCGCTTCGTCGCTCCTGGAGCCGGAGAGAGCGGCAGCATCGGAAAGGTGAAGAAGGAAGCTGTACAACACTGGGATTGTGTGCGTAGCTTGACAACTGATAGAAAACAGTACCTTACACATTCCTGACGTTTCCCATCACATGAATATTCGATTGGAAGCTGTTTTGGACAACTTTTCTTTCCTTCATGCCAAACACTTGGCAGACCTCCGTGCAACGTCCAGAACACGATGGGAGATGTTTTCTGTGCTCCCGCAGGTTTTCCTTGCCAGACAGAGTGGAAAAGCTTTCTGCTAGGATGTAGACCACAAAAGACGCTAAAGACGAAGGTACGATTCTCTCCGGAGCTAAGCGCACCTCCCGGGCTTCTTTCGGCAGAAGCGGTGCTAAGAGCGCACTGTGAGCGGTACAATCGTCTTTGCGCGAAGAAGCCGCTTCGTCGGCTCCTGGAGCCGGAGAGAGCGGCAGCATCGGAAAGGTGAAGAAGGAAGCTGTACAACACTGGGATTGTGTGCGCAGCTTGCCAACTGATAGAAAACAGTACCTTACACTTTCCTGACGTTTCCAATCACATGAATATTCGATTGGAAGCTGTTTTGGACAGCTTTTCTTTCCTTCATGCCAAACACTTGGCAGACCTCCGTGCAACGTCCAGAACACGATGGGAGATGTTTTCTGTGCTCCCGCAGGTTTTCCTTGCCAGACAGAGTGGAAAAGGTTTCTGCTAGGATGTAGACCACAAAAGACGCTAAAGACGAAGGTACGATGCTCTCCGGAGCTAAGCGCCGCTCCCGGGCTTCTTTCGCCAGAAGCGGCGCTAAGAGAGCACTGTGAGCGGTACAATCGTCTTTGCGCGAAGAAGCCGCTTCGTCGGCTCCGGGAGCCGGAGAGAGCGGCAGCAGCGGAAAGGTAAAGAAGGAAGCTGTACAACACTGGGATTGTGTGCGCAGCTTGCCAACTGATAAAAAACAGTACCTTACCACTTTCCTGATTTTTCCAATCACATGAATATTCGATTGGAAGCTGTTTTGGACACCTTTTCTTTCCTTCATGCCAAACACTTGGCAGACCTCCGTGCAACGTCCAGAACACGATGGGAGATGTTTTCTGTGCTCCCGCAGGTTTTCCTTGCCAGACAGAGTGGAAAAGCTTTCTGCTAGGATGTAGACCACAAAAGACGCTAAAGACGAAGGTACGATGCTCTCCAGAGCTAAGCGCCGCTCCCGGGCTTCTTTCGGCAGAAGCGGCGCTAAGAGAGCACTGTGAGCGGTACAATGGTCTTTGCGCGAAGAAGCCGCTTCTTCGGCTCCGGGAGCCGGAGAGAGCGGCAGCATCGGAAAGGTGAAGAAGGAAGCTGTACAACACTGGGATTGTGTGCGCAGCTTGCCAACTGATAGAAAACAGTACCCTACCACTTTCCTGACGTTTCCAATGACATGAATATTCGATTGGAAGCTGTTTTGGACAACTTTTCTTTCCTTCATGCCAAACACTTGGCAGACCTCCGTGCAACGTCCAGAACACGATGGGAGATGTTTTCTGTGCTCCCACAGGTTTTCCTTGCCAGACAGAGTGGAAAAGCTTTCTGCTAGGATGTAGACCACAAAAGACGCTAAAGACGAAGGTACGATGCTCTCCGGAGCTAAGCGCCGCTCCCGGGCTTCTTTCGGCAGAAGCGGCGCTAAGAGAGCACTGTGAGCGGTACAATCGTCTTTGCGCGAAGAAGCCGCTTCGTCGGCTCCGGGAGCCGGAGAGAGCGGCAGCATCGGAAAGGTAAAGAAGGAAGCTGTACAACACTGGGATTCTGTGCGCAGCTTGCCAACTGATAAAAAACAGTACCTTACCACTTTCCTGATTTTTCCAATCACATGAATATTCGACTGGAAGCTGTTTTGGACAGCTTTTCTTTCCTTCATGCCAAACACTTGGCAGACCTCCGTGCAACGTCCAGAACACGATGGGAGATGTTTTCTGTGCTCCCGCAGGTTTTCCTTGCCAGACAGAGTGGAAAAGCTTTCTGCTAGGATGTAGACCACAAAAGACGCTAAAGACGAAGGTACGATGCTCTCCGGAGCTAAGCGCCGCTCCCGGGCTTCTTTCGGCAGAAGCGGCGCTAAGAGAGCACTGTGAGCGGTACAATCGTCTTTGCGCGAAGAAGCCGCTTCTTCGGCTCCGGGAGCCGGAGAGAGCGGCAGCATCGGAAAGGTGAAGAAGGAAGCTGTACAACACTGGGATTGTGTGCGCAGCTTGCCAACTGATAGAAAACAGTACCCTACCACTTTCCTGACGTTTCCAATGACATGAATATTCGATTGGAAGCTGTTTTGGACAACTTTTCTTTCCTTCATGCCAAACACTTGGCAGACCTCCGTGCAACGTCCAGAACACGATGGGAGATGTTTTCTGTGCTCCCGCAGGTTTTCCTTGCCAGACAGAGTGGAAAAGCTTTCTGCTAGGATGTAGACCACAAAAGACGCTAAAGACGAAGGTACGATGCTCTCCGGAGCTAAGCGCAGCTCCCGGGCTTCTTTCGGCAGAAGCGGCGCTAAGAGAGCACTGTGAGCGGTACAATCGTCTTTGCGCGAAGAAGCCGCTTCTTCGGCTCCGGGAGCCGGAGAGAGCGGCAGCATCGGAAAGGTGAAGAAGGAAGCTGTACAACACTGGGATTGTGTGCGCAGCTTGCCAACTGATAGAAACAGTACCTTACCACTTTCCTGACGTTTCCAATCACATGAATATTCGATTGGAAGCTGTTTTGGACAGCTTTTCTTTCCTTCATGCCAAACACTTGGCAGACCTCCGTGCAACGTCCAGAACACGATGGGAGATGTTTTCTGTGCTCCCGCAGGTTTTCCTTGCCAGACAGAGTGGAAAAGCTTTCTGCTAGGATGTAGACCACAAAAGACGCTAAAGACGAAGGTACGATGCTCTCCGGAGCTAAGCGCCGCTCCCGGGCTTCTTTCGGCAGAAGCGGCGCTTAGAGAGCACTGTGAGCGGTACAATCGTCTTTGCGCGAAGAAGCCGCTTCTTCGGCTCCGGGAGCCGGAGAGAGCGGCAGCATCGGAAAGGTGAAGAAGGAAGCTGTACAACACTGGGATTGTGTGCGCAGCTTGCCAACTGATAGAAAACAGTACCCTACCACTTTCCTGACGTTTCCAATGACATGAATATTCGATTGGAAGCTGTTTTGGACAACTTTTCTTTCCTTCATGCCAAACACTTGGCAGACCTCCGTGCAACGTCCAGAACACGATGGGAGGTGTTTTCTGTGCTCCCGCAGGTTTTCCTTGCCAGACAGAGTGGACAAGCTTTCTGCTAGGATGTAGACCACAAAAGACGCTAAAGACGAAGGTACGATGCTCTCCGGAGCTAAGCGCACCTCCCGGGCTTCTTTCGGCAGAAGCGGTGCTAAGAGAGCACTGTGAGCGGTACAATCGTCTTTGCGCGAAGAAGCCGCTTCGTCGGCTCCGGGAGCCGGAGAGAGCGGCAGCATCGGAAAGGTGAAGAAGGAAGCTGTACAACACTGGGATTGTGTGCGCAGCTTGCCAACTGATAGAAACAGTACCTTACCACTTTCCTGACGTTTCCAATCACATGAACATTCGATTGGAAGCTGTTTTGGACAGCTTTTCTTTCCTTCATGCCAAACACTTGGCAGACCTCCGTGCAACGTCCAGAACACGATGGGAGATGTTTTCTGTGCTCCCGCAGGTTTTCCTTGCCAGACAGAGTGGAAAAGCTTTCTGCTAGGATGTAGACCACAAAAGACGCTAAAGACGAAGGTACGATGCTCTTCGGAGCTAAGAGCCGCTCCCGGGCTTCTTTCGGCAGAAGCGGCGCTAAGAGAGCACTGTGAGCGGTACAATCGTCTTTGCGCGAAGGAGCCGCTTCTTCGGCTCCGGGAGCCGGAGAGAGCGGCAGCATCGGAAAGGTGAAGAAGGAAGCTGTACAACACTGGGATTGTGTGCGCAGCTTGCCAACTGATAGAAAACAGTACCTTACCACTTTCCTGACGTTTCCAATCACATGAATATTCGATTGGAAGCTGTTTTGGACAGCTTTTCTTTCCTTCATGCCAAACACTTGGCAGACCTCCGTGCAACGTCCAGAACACGATGGGAGATGTTTTCTGTGCTCCCGCAGGTTTTCCTTGCCAGACAGAGTGGAAAAGCTTTCTGCTAGGATGTAGACCACAAAAGACGCTAAAGACGAAGGTACGATGCTCTTCGGAGCTAAGAGCCGCTCCCGGGCTTCTTTCGGCAGAAGCGGCGCTAAGAGAGCACTGTGAGCGGTACAATCGTCTTTGCGCGAAGAAGCCGCTTCTTCGGCTCCGGGAGCTGGAGAGAGCGGCAGCATCGGAAAGGTGAAGAAGAAGCTGTACAACACTGGGATTGTGTGCGCAGCTTGCCAACTGATAGAAAACAGTACCTTACACTTTCCTGACGTTTCCCATCACATGAATATTCGATTGGAAGCTGTTTTGGACAACTTTTCTTTCCTTCATGCCAAACACTTTGCAGACCTCCGTGCAACGTCCAGAACACGATGGGAGATGTTTTCTGTGCTCCCGCAGGTTTTCCTTGCCAGACAGAGTGGAAAAGCTTTCTGCTAGGATGTAGACCACAAAAGACGCTAAAGACGAAGGTACGATGCTCTCCGGAGCTAAGAGCCGCTCCCGAGCTTCTTTCGGAAAAAGCGGCGCAAAGTGAGCACTGTGAGCGGTACAATGATCTTTGCGCGAAGAAGCCGCTTCTTCGGCTCCGGGAGCCGGAGAGAGCGGCAGCATCGGAAAGGTGAAGAAGGAAGCTGTACAACACTGGGATTGTGTGCGCAGCTTGCCAACAGATAAAAAACTGTACCTTACCACTTTCCTGATTTTTCCAAACACATGAACATTCGATTGGAAGCTGTTTTGGACAACTTTTCTTTCCTTCATGCCAAACACTTGGCAGACCTCCGTGCAACGTCCAGAACACGATGGGAGATGTTTTCTGTGCTCCCACAGGTTTTCCTTGCCAGACAGAGTGGAAAAGCTTTCTGCTAGGATGTAGACCACAAAAGACGCTAAAGACGAAGGTACGATGCTCTCCGGAGCTAAGCGCCGCTCCCGGGCTTCTTTCGGCAGAAGCGGCGCTAAGAGAGCACTGTGAGCGGTACAATCGTCTTTGCGCGAAGAAGCCGCTTCTTCGGCTCCGGGAGCCAGAGAGAGCGGCAGCATCGGAAAAGTGAAGAAGGAAGCTGTACAACACTGGGATTGTGTGCGCAGCTTGCCAACTGATAAAAAACAGTACCTTACCACTTTCCTGACGTTTCCAATCACATGAATATTCGATTGGAAGCTGTTTTGGACAGCTTGTCTTTCCTTCATGCCAAACACTTGGCAGACCTCCGTGCAACGTCCAGAACACGATGGGAGATGTTGTCTGTGCTCCCGCAGGTTTTCCTTGCCAGACAGAGTGGAAAAGCTTTCTGCTAGGATGTAGACCACAAAAGACGCTAAAGACGAAGGTACGATGCTCTCCGGAGCTAAGCGCCGCTCCCGGGCTTCTTTCGGCAGAAGCGGCGCTAAGAGAGCACTGTGAGCGGTACAATCGTCTTTGCGCGAAGAAGCCGCTTCTTCGGCTCCGGGAGCCGGAGAGAGCGGCAGCATCGGAAAGGTGAAGAAGGAAGCTGTACAACACTGGGATTGTGTGCGCAGCTTGCCAACTGATAGAAAACAGTACCTTACCACTTTCCTGACGTTTCCAATCACATGAATATTCGATTGGAAGCTGTTTTGGACAGCTTTTCTTTCCTTCATGCCAAACACTTGGCAGACCTCCGTGCAACGTCCAGAACACGATGGGAGATGTTTTCTGTGCTCCCGCAGGTTTTCCTTGCCAGACAGAGTGGAAAAGCTTTCTGCTAGGATGTAGACCACAAAAGACGCTAAAGACGAAGGTACGATGCTCTCCGGAGCTAAGCGCCGCTCCCGGGCTTCTTTCGGCAGAAGCGGCGCTAAGAGAGCACTGTGAGCGGTACAATCGTCTTTGCGCGAAGAAGCCGCTTCTTCGGCTCCGGGAGCCGGAGAGAGCGGCAGCATCGGAAAGGTGAAGAAGGAAGCTGTACAACACTGGGATTGTGTGCGCAGCTTGCCAACTGATAGAAAACAGTACCTTACCACTTTCCTGACGTTTCCAATCACATGAATATTCGATTGGAAGCTGTTTTGGACAGCTTTTCTTTCCTTCATGCCAAACACTTGGCAGACCTCCGTGCAACGTCCAGAACACGATGGGAGATGTTTTCTGTGCTCGCGCAGGTTTTCCTTGCCAGACAGAGTGGAAAAGCTTTCTGCTAGGATGTAGACCACAAAAGACGCTAAAGACGAAGGTACGATGCTCTCCGGAGCTAAGCGCCGCTCCCGGGCTTCTTTCAGCAGAAGCGGCGCTAAGAGAGCACTGTGAGCGGTACAATCGTCTTTGCGCGAAGAAGCCGCTTCTTCGGCTCCGGGAGCCGGAGAGAGCAGCAGCATCGGAAAGGTGAAGAAGGAAGCTGTACAACACTGGGATTGTGTGCGCAGCTTGCCAACTGATAGAAAACAGTACCTTTGCACTCTCCTGACTTTTCCAATCACATGAACATTCGATAAGAAGCAGTTTTGGACAGCTTTTCTTTCCTTCATGCCAAACACTTGGCAGACCTCCGTGCAACGTCCAGAACACGATGGGAGATGTTTTCTGTGCTCCCGCAGGTTTTCCTTGCCAGACAGAGTGGAAAAGCTTTCTGCTAGGATGTAGACCACAAAAGACGCTAAAGACGAAGGTACGATGCTCTCCGGAGCTAAGAGCCGCTCCAGGCGTCTTTCGGCAGAAGCAGCGTTATGGGAGCACCGTGAGCGGTACAATCGTCTTTGCGCGAAGAAGCCGCTTCTTCGGCTCCTGGAGCCGGAGAGAGCGGCAGCATCGGAAAGGTGAAGAAGGAAGCTGTACAACACTGGGATTGTGTGCGCAGCTTGCCAACTGATAGAAAATAGTACCTTACACTTTCCTGACGTTTCCCATAACATGAATATTCGATTGGAAGCTGTTTTGGACAACTTTTCTTTCCTTCATGCCAAACACTTGGCAGACCTCCGTGCAACGTCCAGAACACGATGGGAGATGTTTTCTGTGCTCCCGCAGGTTTTCCTTGCCAGACAGAGTGGAAAAGCTTTCTGCTAGGATGTAGACCACAAAAGACGCTAAAGACGAAGGTACGATGCTCTCCGGAGCTAAGAGCCGCTCCCGGGCTTCTTTCGGCAGAAGCGGCGCTAAGAGAGCACTGTGAGCGGTACAATCGTCTTTGCGCGAAGAAGCCGCTTCTTCGGCTCCGGGAGCCGGAGAGAGCAGCAGCATCGGAAAGGTGAAGAAGGAAGCTGTACAACACTGGGATTGTGTGCGCAGCTTGCCAACTGATAGAAAACAGTACCTTACCACTTTCCTGACGTTTCCAATCACATGAATATTCGATTGGAAGCTGTTTTGGACAGCTTGTCTTTCCTTCATGCCAAACACTTGGCAGACCTCCGTGCAACGTCCAGAACACGATGGGAGATGTTTTCTGTGCTCCCGCAGGTTTTCCTTGCCAGACAGAGTGGAAAAGCTTTCTGCTAGGATGTAGACCACAAAAGACGCTAAAGACGAAGGTACAATGCTCTCCGGAGCTAAGCGCCGCTCCCGGGCTTCTTTCGGCAGAAGCGGCGCTAAGAGAGCACTGTGAGCGGTACAATGGTCTTTGCGCGAAGAAGCCGCTTCTTCTGCTCCGGGAGCCGGAGAGAGCGGCAGCATCGGAAAGGTGAAGAAGGAAGCTGTACAACACTGGGATTGTGTGCGCAGCTTGCCAACTGATAGAAAACAGTACCTTACCACTTTCCTGACGTTTCCAATCACATGAATATTCGATTGGAAGCTGTTTTGGACAGCTTTTCTTTCCTTCATGCCAAACACTTGGCAGACCTCCGTGCAACGTCCAGAACACGATGGGAGATGTTTTCTGTGCTCCCGCAGGTTTTCCTTGCCAGACAGAGTGGAAAAGCTTTCTGCTAGGATGTAGACCACAAAAGACGCTAAAGACGAAGGTAAGATTCTCTCCGGAGCTAAGCGCAGCTCCCGGGCTTCTTTCGGCAGAAGCGGTGCTTAGAGAGCACTGTGAGCGGTACAATCGTCTTGCGCGAAGAAGCCGCTTCTTCGGCTCCGGGAGCCGGAGAGCGCGGCAGCATCGGAAAGGTGAAGAAGGAAGCTGTACAACACTGGGATTGTGTGCGCAGCTTGCCAACTGATAGAAAACAGTACCTTACCACTTTCCTGACGTTTCCAATCACATGAATATTCGATTGGAAGCTGTTTTGGACAGCTTTTCTTTCCTTCATGCCAAACACTTGGCAGACCTCCGTGCAACGTCCAGAACACGATGGGAGATGTTTTCTGTGCTCCCGCAGGTTTTCCTTGCCAGACAGAGTGGAAAAGCTTTCTGCTAGGATGTAGACCACAAAAGACGCTAAAGACGAAGGTACGATGCTCTCCGGAGCTAAGCGCCGCTCCCGGGCTTCTTTCGGCAGAAGCGGCGCTAAGAGAGCACTGTGAGCGGTACAATCGTCTTTGCGCGAAGAAGCCGCTTCTTCGGCTCCGGGAGCTGGAGAGAGCGGCAGCATCGGAAAGGTGAAGAAGGAAGCTGTACAACACTGGGATTGTGTGCGCAGCTTGCCAACTGATAGAAAACAGTACCTTACACTTTCCTGACGTTTCCCATCACATGAATATTCGATTGGAAGCTGTTTTGGACAACTTTTCTTTCCTTCATGCCAAACACTTGGCAGACCTCCGTGCAACGTCCAGAACACGATGGGAGATGTTTTCTGTGCTCCCGCAGGTTTTCCTTGCCAGACAGAGTGGAAAAGCTTTCTGCTAGGATGTAGACCACAAAAGACGCTAAAGACGAAGGTACAATGCTCTCCGGAGCTAAGCGCCGCGCCCGGGCTTCTTTCGGCAGAAGCCGCGCTAAGAGAGCACTGTGAGCGGTACAATGGTCTTTGCGCGAAGAAGCCGCTTCTTCTGCTCCGGGAGCCGGAGAGAGCGGCAGCATCGGAAAGGTGAAGAAGGAAGCTGTACAACACTGGGATTGTGTGCGCAGCTTGCCAACTGATAGAAAACAGTACCTTACCACTTTCCTGACGTTTCCAATCACATGAACATTCGATTGGAAGCTGTTTTGGACAGCTTTTCTTTCCTTCATGCCAAACACTTGGCAGACCTCCGTGCAACGTCCAGAACACGATGGGAGATGTTTTCTGTGCTCCCGCAGGTTTTCCTTGCCAGACAGAGTGGAAAAGCTTTCTGCTAGGATGTAGACCACAAAAGACGCTAAAGACGAAGGTACGATGCTCTTCGGAGCTAAGAGCCGCTCCCGGGCTTCTTTCGGCAGAAGCGGCGCTAAGAGAGCACTGTGAGCGGTACAATCGTCTTTGCGCGAAGAAGCCGCTTCTTCGGCTCCGGGAGCCGGAGAGAGCGGCAGCATCGGAAAAGTGAAGAAGGAAGCTGTACAACACTGGGATTGTGTGCGCAGCTTGCCAACTGATAGAAACAGTACCTTACCACTTTCCTGACGTTTCCAATCACATGAATATTCGATTGGAAGCTGTTTTGGACAGCTTGTCTTTCCTTCATGCCAAACACTTGGCAGACCTCCGTGCAACGTCCAGAACACGATGGGAGATGTTTTCTGTGCTCCCGCAGGTTTTCCTTGCCAGACAGAGTGGAAAAGCTTTCTGCTAGGATGTAGACCACAAAAGACGCTAAAGACGAAGGTACAATGCTCTCCGGAGCTAAGCGCCGCTCCCGGGCTTCTTTCGGCAGAAGCGGCGCTAAGAGAGCACTGTGAGCGGTACAATGGTCTTTGCGCGAAGAAGCCGCTTCTTCTGCTCCGGGAGCCGGAGAGAGCGGCAGCATCGGAAAGGTGAAGAAGGAAGCTGTACAACACTGGGATTGTGTGCGCAGCTTGCCAACTGATAGAAAACAGTACCTTACCACTTTCCTGACGTTTCCAATCACATGAATATTCGATTGGAAGCTGTTTTGGACAGCTTTTCTTTCCTTCATGCCAAACACTTGGCAGACCTCCGTGCAACGTCCAGAACACGATGGGAGATGTTTTCTGTGCTCCCGCAGGTTTTCCTTGCCAGACAGAGTGGAAAAGCTTTCTGCTAGGATGTAGACCACAAAAGACGCTAAAGACGAAGGTAAGATTCTCTCCGGAGCTAAGCGCAGCTCCCGGGCTTCTTTCGGCAGAAGCGGTGCTTAGAGAGCACTGTGAGCGGTACAATCGTCTTTGCGCGAAGAAGCCGCTTCTTCGGCTCCGGGAGCCGGAGAGCGCGGCAGCATCGGAAAGGTGAAGAAGGAAGCTGTACAACACTGGGATTGTGTGCGCAGCTTGCCAACTGATAGAAAACAGTACCTTACCACTTTCCTGACGTTTCCAATCACATGAATATTCGATTGGAAGCTGTTTTGGACAGCTTTTCTTTCCTTCATGCCAAACACTTGGCAGACCTCCGTGCAACGTCCAGAACACGATGGGAGATGTTTTCTGTGCTCCCGCAGGTTTTCCTTGCCAGACAGAGTGGAAAAGCTTTCTGCTAGGATGTAGACCACAAAAGACGCTAAAGACGAAGGTACGATGCTCTCCGGAGCTAAGCGCCGCTCCCGGGCTTCTTTCGGCAGAAGCGGCGCTAAGAGAGCACTGTGAGCGGTACAATCGTCTTTGCGCGAAGAAGCCGCTTCTTCGGCTCCGGGAGCTGGAGAGAGCGGCAGCATCGGAAAGGTGAAGAAGGAAGCTGTACAACACTGGGATTGTGTGCGCAGCTTGCCAACTGATAGAAAACAGTACCTTACACTTTCCTGACGTTTCCCATCACATGAATATTCGATTGGAAGCTGTTTTGGACAACTTTTCTTTCCTTCATGCCAAACACTTGGCAGACCTCCGTGCAACGTCCAGAACACGATGGGAGATGTTTTCTGTGCTCCCGCAGGTTTTCCTTGCCAGACAGAGTGGAAAAGCTTTCTGCTAGGATGTAGACCACAAAAGACGCTAAAGACGAAGGTACAATGCTCTCCGGAGCTAAGCGCCGCTCCCGGGCTTCTTTCGGCAGAAGCCGCGCTAAGAGAGCACTGTGAGCGGTACAATGGTCTTTGCGCGAAGAAACCGCTTCTTCTGCTCCGGGAGCCGGAGAGAGCGGCAGCATCGGAAAGGTGAAGAAGGAAGCTGTACAACACTGGGATTGTGTGCGCAGCTTGCCAACTGATAGAAAACAGTACCTTACCACTTTCCTGACGTTTCCAATCACATGAACATTCGATTGGAAGCTGTTTTGGACAGCTTTTCTTTCCTTCATGCCAAACACTTGGCAGACCTCCGTGCAACGTCCAGAACACGATGGGAGATGTTTTCTGTGCTCCCGCAGGTTTTCCTTGCCAGACAGAGTGGAAAAGCTTTCTGCTAGGATGTAGACCACAAAAGACGCTAAAGACGAAGGTAAGATTCTCTCCGGAGCTAAGCGCAGCTCCCGGGCTTCTTTCGGCAGAAGCGGTGCTTAGAGAGCACTGTGAGCGGTACAATCGTCTTTGCGCGAAGAAGCCGCTTCTTCGGCTCCGGGAGCCGGAGAGAGCGGCAGCATCGGAAAGGTGAAGAAGGAAGCTGTACAACACTGGGATTGTGTGCGCAGCTTGCCAAGTGATAAAAAACAGTACCTTACACTTTCCTGACATTTCCAATCACATGAATGTTCGATTGGAAGCTGTTTTGGACAGCTTTTCTTTCCTTCATGCCAAACACTTGGCAGACCTCCGTGCAACGTCCAGAACACGATGGGAGATGTTTTCTGTGCTCCCGCAGGTTTTCCTTGCCAGACAGAGTGGAAAAGCTTTCTGCTAGGATGTAGACCACAAAAGACGCTAAAGACGAAGGTACAATGCTCTCCGGAGCTAAGCGCCGCTCCCGGGCTTCTTTCGGCAGAAGCGGCGCTAAGAGAGCACTGTGAGCGGTACAATGGTCTTTGCGCGAAGAAGCCGCTTCTTCTGCTCCGGGAGCCGGAGAGAGCGGCAGCATCGGAAAGGTGAAGAAGGAAGCTGTACAACACTGGGATTGTGTGCGCAGCTTGCCAACTGATAGAAAACAGTACCTTACCACTTTCCTGACGTTTCCAATCACATGAATATTCGATTGGAAGCTGTTTTGGACAGCTTTTCTTTCCTTCATGCCAAACACTTGGCAGACCTCCGTGCAACGTCCAGAACACGATGGGAGATGTTTTCTGTGCTCCCGCAGGTTTTCCTTGCCAGACAGAGTGGAAAAGCTTTCTGCTAGGATGTAGACCACAAAAGACGCTAAAGACGAAGGTAAGATTCTCTCCGGAGCTAAGCGCAGCTCCCGGGCTTCTTTCGGCAGAAGCGGTGCTTAGAGAGCACTGTGAGCGGTACAATCGTCTTGCGCGAAGAAGCCGCTTCTTCGGCTCCGGGAGCCGGAGAGCGCGGCAGCATCGGAAAGGTGAAGAAGGAAGCTGTACAACACTGGGATTGTGTGCGCAGCTTGCCAACTGATAGAAAACAGTACCTTACCACTTTCCTGACGTTTCCAATCACATGAATATTCGATTGGAAGCTGTTTTGGACAGCTTTTCTTTCCTTCATGCCAAACACTTGGCAGACCTCCGTGCAACGTCCAGAACACGATGGGAGATGTTTTCTGTGCTCCCGCAGGTTTTCCTTGCCAGACAGAGTGGAAAAGCTTTCTGCTAGGATGTAGACCACAAAAGACGCTAAAGACGAAGGTACGATGCTCTCCGGAGCTAAGCGCCGCTCCCGGGCTTCTTTCGGCAGAAGCGGCGCTAAGAGAGCACTGTGAGCGGTACAATCGTCTTTGCGCGAAGAAGCCGCTTCTTCGGCTCCGGGAGCTGGAGAGAGCGGCAGCATCGGAAAGGTGAAGAAGGAAGCTGTACAACACTGGGATTGTGTGCGCAGCTTGCCAACTGATAGAAAACAGTACCTTACACTTTCCTGACGTTTCCCATCACATGAATATTCGATTGGAAGCTGTTTTGGACAACTTTTCTTTCCTTCATGCCAAACACTTGGCAGACCTCCGTGCAACGTCCAGAACACGATGGGAGATGTTTTCTGTGCTCCCGCAGGTTTTCCTTGCCAGACAGAGTGGAAAAGCTTTCTGCTAGGATGTAGACCACAAAAGACGCTAAAGACGAAGGTACAATGCTCTCCGGAGCTAAGCGCCGCGCCCGGGCTTCTTTCGGCAGAAGCCGCGCTAAGAGAGCACTGTGAGCGGTACAATGGTCTTTGCGCGAAGAAGCCGCTTCTTCTGCTCCGGGAGCCGGAGAGAGCGGCAGCATCGGAAAGGTGAAGAAGGAAGCTGTACAACACTGGGATTGTGTGCGCAGCTTGCCAACTGATAGAAAACAGTACCTTACCACTTTCCTGACGTTTCCAATCACATGAACATTCGATTGGAAGCTGTTTTGGACAGCTTTTCTTTCCTTCATGCCAAACACTTGGCAGACCTCCGTGCAACGTCCAGAACACGATGGGAGATGTTTTCTGTGCTCCCGCAGGTTTTCCTTGCCAGACAGAGTGGAAAAGCTTTCTGCTAGGATGTAGACCACAAAAGACGCTAAAGACGAAGGTAAGATTCTCTCCGGAGCTAAGCGCAGCTCCCGGGCTTCTTTCGGCAGAAGCGGTGCTTAGAGAGCACTGTGAGCGGTACAATCGTCTTTGCGCGAAGAAGCCGCTTCTTCGGCTCCGGGAGCCGGAGAGAGCGGCAGCATCGGAAAGGTGAAGAAGGAAGCTGTACAACACTGGGATTGTGTGCGCAGCTTGCCAACTGATAGAAACAGTGCCTTACCACTTTCCTGACGTTTCCAATCACATGAATATTCGATTGGAAGCTGTTTTGGACAGCTTTTCTTTCCTTCATGCCAAACACTTGGCAGACCTCCGTGCAACGTCCAGAACACGATGGGAGATGTTTTCTGTGCTCCCGCAGGTTTTCCTTGCCAGACAGAGTGGAAAAGCTTTCTGCTAGGATGTAGACCACAAAAGACGCTAAAGACGAAGGTACGATGCTCTCCGGAGCTAAGCGCCGCTCCCGGGCTTCTTTCGGCAGAAGCGGCGCTAAGAGAGCACTGTGAGCGGTACAATCGTCTCTGCGCAAAGAAGCTGCTGCTTCGGCTCCGGGAGCCGGAGAGAGCGGCAGCATCGGAAAGGTGAAGAAGGAAGCTGTACAACACTGGGATTGTGTGCGCAGTTTGCCAACTGATAGAAACAGTACCTTACACTTTCCTGACGTTTCCAATCGCATGAATATTCGATTGGAAGCTGTTTTGGACAGCTTTTCTTTCCTTCATGCCAAACACTTGGCAGACCTCCGTGCAACGTCCAGAACACGATGGGAGATGTTTTCTGTGCTCCCGCAGGTTTTCCTTGCCAGACAGAGTGGAAAAGCTTTCTGCTAGGATGTAGACCACAAAAGACGCTAAAGACGAAGGTAAGATTCTCTCCGGAGCTAAGCGCAGCTCCCGGGCTTCTTTCGGCAGAAGCGGTGCTTAGAGAGCACTGTGAGCGGTACAATCGTCTTTGCGCGAAGAAGCCGCTTCTTCGGCTCCGGGAGCCGGAGAGAGCGGCAGCATCGGAAAGGTGAAGAAGGAAGCTGTACAACACTGGGATTGTGTGCGCAGCTTGCCAACTGATAGAAACAGTGCCTTACCACTTTCCTGACGTTTCCAATCACATGAATATTCGATTGGAAGCTGTTTTGGACAGCTTTTCTTTCCTTCATGCCAAACACTTGGCAGACCTCCGTGCAACGTCCAGAACACGATGGGAGATGTTTTCTGTGCTCCCGCAGGTTTTCCTTGCCAGACAGAGTGGAAAAGCTTTCTGCTAGGATGTAGACCACAAAAGACGCTAAAGACGAAGGTACGATGCTCTCCGGAGCTAAGAGCCGCTCCAGGCGTCTTTCGGCAGAAGCAGCGTTATGGGAGCACCGTGAGCGGTACAATCGTCTTTGCGCGAAGAAGCCGCTTCTTCGGCTCCTGGAGCCGGAGAGAGCGGCAGCATCGGAAAGGTGAAGAAGGAAGCTGTACAACACTGGGATTGTGTGCGCAGCTTGCCAACTGATAGAAAATAGTACCTTACACTTTCCTGACGTTTCCCATAACATGAATATTCGATTGGAAGCTGTTTTGGACAACTTTTCTTTCCTTCATGCCAAACACTTGGCAGACCTCCGTGCAACGTCCAGAACACGATGGGAGATGTTTTCTGTGCTCCCGCAGGTTTTCCTTGCCAGACAGAGTGGAAAAGCTTTCTGCTAGGATGTAGACCACAAAAGACGCTAAAGACGAAGGTACGATGCTCTCCGGAGCTAAGAGCCGCTCCCGGGCTTCTTTCGGCAGAAGCGGCGCTAAGAGAGCACTGTGAGCGGTACAATCGTCTTTGCGCGAAGAAGCCGCTTCTTCGGCTCCGGGAGCCGGAGAGAGCAGCAGCATCGGAAAGGTGAAGAAGGAAGCTGTACAACACTGGGATTGTGTGCGCAGCTTGCCAACTGATAGAAAACAGTACCTTACCACTTTCCTGACTTTTCCAATCACATGAACATTCGATTGGAAGCTGTTTTGGACAGCTTTTCTTTCCTTCATGCCAAACACTTGGCAGACCTCCGTGCAACGTCCAGAACACGATGGGAGATGTTTTCTGTGCTCCCGCAGGTTTTCCTTGCCAGACAGAGTGGAAAAGCTTTCTGCTAGGATGTAGACCACAAAAGACGCTAAAGACGAAGGTACGATGCTCTTCGGAGCTAAGAGCCGCTCCCGGGCTTCTTTCGGCAGAAGCGGCGCTAAGAGAGCACTGTGAGCGGTACAATCGTCTTTGCGCGAAGAAGCCGCTTCTTCGGCTCCGGGAGCCGGAGAGAGCGGCAGCATCGGAAAAGTGAAGAAGGAAGCTGTACAACACTGGGATTGTGTGCGCAGCTTGCCAACTGATAGAAACAGTACCTTACCACTTTCCTGACGTTTCCAATCACATGAATATTCGATTGGAAGCTGTTTTGGACAGCTTGTCTTTCCTTCATGCCAAACACTTGGCAGACCTCCGTGCAACGTCCAGAACACGATGGGAGATGTTTTCTGTGCTCCCGCAGGTTTTCCTTGCCAGACAGAGTGGAAAAGCTTTCTGCTAGGATGTAGACCACAAAAGACGCTAAAGACGAAGGTACAATGCTCTCCGGAGCTAAGCGCCGCTCCCGGGCTTCTTTCGGCAGAAGCGGCGCTAAGAGAGCACTGTGAGCGGTACAATGGTCTTTGCGCGAAGAAGCCGCTTCTTCTGCTCCGGGAGCCGGAGAGAGCGGCAGCATCGGAAAGGTGAAGAAGGAAGCTGTACAACACTGGGATTGTGTGCGCAGCTTGCCAACTGATAGAAAACAGTACCTTACCACTTTCCTGACGTTTCCAATCACATGAATATTCGATTGGAAGCTGTTTTGGACAGCTTTTCTTTCCTTCATGCCAAACACTTGGCAGACCTCCGTGCAACGTCCAGAACACGATGGGAGATGTTTTCTGTGCTCCCGCAGGTTTTCCTTGCCAGACAGAGTGGAAAAGCTTTCTGCTAGGATGTAGACCACAAAAGACGCTAAAGACGAAGGTAAGATTCTCTCCGGAGCTAAGCGCAGCTCCCGGGCTTCTTTCGGCAGAAGCGGTGCTTAGAGAGCACTGTGAGCGGTACAATCGTCTTTGCGCGAAGAAGCCGCTTCTTCGGCTCCGGGAGCCGGAGAGCGCGGCAGCATCGGAAAGGTGAAGAAGGAAGCTGTACAACACTGGGATTGTGTGCGCAGCTTGCCAACTGATAGAAAACAGTACCTTACCACTTTCCTGACGTTTCCAATCACATGAATATTCGATTGGAAGCTGTTTTGGACAGCTTTTCTTTCCTTCATGCCAAACACTTGGCAGACCTCCGTGCAACGTCCAGAACACGATGGGAGATGTTTTCTGTGCTCCCGCAGGTTTTCCTTGCCAGACAGAGTGGAAAAGCTTTCTGCTAGGATGTAGACCACAAAAGACGCTAAAGACGAAGGTACGATGCTCTCCGGAGCTAAGCGCCGCTCCCGGGCTTCTTTCGGCAGAAGCGGCGCTAAGAGAGCACTGTGAGCGGTACAATCGTCTTTGCGCGAAGAAGCCGCTTCTTCGGCTCCGGGAGCTGGAGAGAGCGGCAGCATCGGAAAGGTGAAGAAGGAAGCTGTACAACACTGGGATTGTGTGCGCAGCTTGCCAACTGATAGAAAACAGTACCTTACACTTTCCTGACGTTTCCCATCACATGAATATTCGATTGGAAGCTGTTTTGGACAACTTTTCTTTCCTTCATGCCAAACACTTGGCAGACCTCCGTGCAACGTCCAGAACACGATGGGAGATGTTTTCTGTGCTCCCGCAGGTTTTCCTTGCCAGACAGAGTGGAAAAGCTTTCTGCTAGGATGTAGACCACAAAAGACGCTAAAGACGAAGGTACAATGCTCTCCGGAGCTAAGCGCCGCTCCCGGGCTTCTTTCGGCAGAAGCCGCGCTAAGAGAGCACTGTGAGCGGTACAATGGTCTTTGCGCGAAGAAACCGCTTCTTCTGCTCCGGGAGCCGGAGAGAGCGGCAGCATCGGAAAGGTGAAGAAGGAAGCTGTACAACACTGGGATTGTGTGCGCAGCTTGCCAACTGATAGAAAACAGTACCTTACCACTTTCCTGACGTTTCCAATCACATGAACATTCGATTGGAAGCTGTTTTGGACAGCTTTTCTTTCCTTCATGCCAAACACTTGGCAGACCTCCGTGCAACGTCCAGAACACGATGGGAGATGTTTTCTGTGCTCCCGCAGGTTTTCCTTGCCAGACAGAGTGGAAAAGCTTTCTGCTAGGATGTAGACCACAAAAGACGCTAAAGACGAAGGTAAGATTCTCTCCGGAGCTAAGCGCAGCTCCCGGGCTTCTTTCGGCAGAAGCGGTGCTTAGAGAGCACTGTGAGCGGTACAATCGTCTTTGCGCGAAGAAGCCGCTTCTTCGGCTCCGGGAGCCGGAGAGAGCGGCAGCATCGGAAAGGTGAAGAAGGAAGCTGTACAACACTGGGATTGTGTGCGCAGCTTGCCAAGTGATAAAAAACAGTACCTTACACTTTCCTGACATTTCCAATCACATGAATGTTCGATTGGAAGCTGTTTTGGACAGCTTTTCTTTCCTTCATGCCAAACACTTGGCAGACCTCCGTGCAACGTCCAGAACACGATGGGAGATGTTTTCTGTGCTCCCGCAGGTTTTCCTTGCCAGACAGAGTGGAAAAGCTCTCTGCTAGGATGTAGACCACAAAAGACGCTAAAGACAAAGGTACGATGCTCTCCGGAGCTAAGAGCCGCTCCTGGCGTCTTTCGGCAGAAGCGGCGTTATGAGAGCACCGTGAGCGGTACAATCGTCTTTGCGCGAAGAAGCCGCTTCTTCGGCTCCGGGAGCCGGAGAGAGCGGCAGCATCGGAAAGGTGAAGAAGGAAGCTGTACAACACTGGGATTGTGTGCGCAGCTTGCCAACTGATAAAAAACAGTACCTTACACTTTCCTGACTTTTCCAATCACATGAATATTCGATTGGAAGCTGTTTTGGACAGCTTTTCTTTCCTTCATGCCAAACACTTGGCAGACCTCCGTGCAATGTCCAGAACACGATGGGAGATATTTTCTGTGCTCCCGCAGGTTTTCCTTGCCAGACAGAGTGGAAAAGCTTTCTGCTAGGATGTAGACCACAAAAGACGCTAAAGACGAAGGTACGATGCTCTCCGGAGCTAAGAGCCGCTCCCGGGCTTCTTTCGGCAGAAGCGGCGCTAAGAGAGCACTGTGAGCGGTACAATCGTCTTTGCGCGAAGAAGCCGCTTCTTCGGCTCCGGGAGCCGGAGAGAGCAGCAGCATCGGAAAGGTGAAGAAGGAAGCTGTACAACACTGGGATTGTGTGCGCAGCTTGCCAACTGATAGAAAACAGTACCTTACCACTTTCCTGACTTTTCCAATCACATGAACATTCGATAAGAAGCTGTTTTGGACAGCTTTTCTTTCCTTCATGCCAAACACTTGGCAGACCTCCGTGCAACGTCCAGAACACGATGGGAGATATTTTCTGTGCTCCCGCAGGTTTTCCTCGCCAGACAGAGTGGAAAAGCTTTCTGCTAGGATGTAGACCACAAAAGACGCTAAAGACGAAGGTACGATGCTCTTCGGAGCTAAGAGCCGCTCCCGGGCTTCTTTCGGCAGAATCGGCGCTAAGAGAGCACTGTGAGCGGTACAATCGTCTTTGCGCGAAGAAGCCGCTTCTTCGGCTCCGGGAGCTGGAGAGAGCGGCAGCATCGGAAAGGTGAAGAAGGAAGCTGTACAACACTGGGATTGTGTGCGCAGCTTGCCAACTGATAGAAAACAGTACCTTACACTTTCCTGACGTTTCCCATCACATGAATATTCGATTGGAAGCTGTTTTGGACAACTTTTCTTTCCTTCATGCCAAACACTTGGCAGACCTCCGTGCAACGTCCAGAACACGATGGGAGATGTTTTCTGTGCTCCCGCAGGTTTTCCTTGCCAGACAGAGTGGAAAAGCTTTCTGCTAGGATGTAGACCACAAAAGACGCTAAAGACGAAGGTACAATGCTCTCCGGAGCTAAGCGCCGCTCCCGGGCTTCTTTCGGCAGAAGCCGCGCTAAGAGAGCACTGTGAGCGGTACAATCGTCTTTGCGCGAAGAAGCCGCTTCTTCGGCTCCGGGAGCCGGAGAGAGCAGCAGCATCGGAAAGGTGAAGAAGGAAGCTGTACAACACTGGGATTGTGTGCGCAGCTTGCCAACTGATAGAAAACAGTACCTTTGCACTCTCCTGACTTTTCCAATCACATGAACATTCGATAAGAAGCAGTTTTGGACAGCTTTTCTTTCCTTCATGCCAAACACTTGGCAGACCTCCGTGCAACGTCCAGAACACGATGGGAGATGTTTTCTGTGCTCCCGCAGGTTTTCCTTGCCAGACAGAGTGGAAAAGCTTTCTGCTAGGATGTAGACCACAAAAGACGCTAAAGACGAAGGTACGATGCTCTCCGGAGCTAAGAGCCGCTCCAGGCGTCTTTCGGCAGAAGCAGCGTTATGGGAGCACCGTGAGCGGTACAATCGTCTTTGCGCGAAGAAGCCGCTTCTTCGGCTCCTGGAGCCGGAGAGAGCGGCAGCATCGGAAAGGTGAAGAAGGAAGCTGTACAACACTGGGATTGTGTGCGCAGCTTGCCAACTGATAGAAAATAGTACCTTACACTTTCCTGACGTTTCCCATAACATGAATATTCGATTGGAAGCTGTTTTGGACAACTTTTCTTTCCTTCATGCCAAACACTTGGCAGACCTCCGTGCAACGTCCAGAACACGATGGGAGATGTTTTCTGTGCTCCCGCAGGTTTTCCTTGCCAGACAGAGTGGAAAAGCTTTCTGCTAGGATGTAGACCACAAAAGACGCTAAAGACGAAGGTACGATGCTCTCCGGAGCTAAGAGCCGCTCCCGGGCTTCTTTCGGCAGAAGCGGCGCTAAGAGAGCACTGTGAGCGGTACAATCGTCTTTGCGCGAAGAAGCCGCTTCTTCGGCTCCGGGAGCCGGAGAGAGCGGCAGCATCGGAAAGGTGAAGAAGGAAGCTGTACAACACTGGGATTGTGTGCGCAGCTTGCCAACTGATAGAAAACAGTACCTTACCACTTTCCTGACGTTTCCAATCACATGAATATTCGATTGGAAGCTGTTTTGGACAGCTTTTCTTTCCTTCATGCCAAACACTTGGCAGACCTCCGTGCAACGTCCAGAACACGATGGGAGATGTTTTCTGTGCTCCCGCAGGTTTTCCTTGCCAGACAGAGTGGAAAAGCTTTCTGCTAGGATGTAGACCACAAAAGACGCTAAAGACGAAGGTAAGATTCTCTCCGGAGCTAAGCGCAGCTCCCGGGCTTCTTTCGGCAGAAGCGGTGCTTAGAGAGCACTGTGAGCGGTACAATCGTCTTTGCGCGAAGAAGCCGCTTCTTCGGCTCCGGGAGCCGGAGAGCGCGGCAGCATCGGAAAGGTGAAGAAGGAAGCTGTACAACACTGGGATTGTGTGCGCAGCTTGCCAACTGATAGAAAACAGTACCTTACCACTTTCCTGACGTTTCCAATCACATGAATATTCGATTGGAAGCTGTTTTGGACAGCTTTTCTTTCCTTCATGCCAAACACTTGGCAGACCTCCGTGCAACGTCCAGAACACGATGGGAGATGTTTTCTGTGCTCCCGCAGGTTTTCCTTGCCAGACAGAGTGGAAAAGCTTTCTGCTAGGATGTAGACCACAAAAGACGCTAAAGACGAAGGTACAATGCTCTCCGGAGCTAAGCGCCGCTCCCGGGCTTCTTTCGGCAGAAGCCGCGCTAAGAGAGCACTGTGAGCGGTACAATGGTCTTTGCGCGAAGAAACCGCTTCTTCTGCTCCGGGAGCCGGAGAGAGCGGCAGCATCGGAAAGGTGAAGAAGGAAGCTGTACAACACTGGAATTGTGTGCGCAGCATGCCAACTGATAGAAAACAGTGCCTTACCACTTTCCTGACGTTTCCAATCACATGAATATTCGATTGGAAGCTGTTTTGGACAGCTTTTCTTTCCTTCATGCCAAACACTTGGCAGACCTCCGTGCAACGTCCAGAACACGATGGGAGATGTTTTCTGTGCTCCCGCAGGTTTTCCTTGCCAGACAGAGTGGAAAAGCTTTCTGCTAGGATGTAGACCACAAAAGACGCTAAAGACGAAGGTACGATGCTCTCCAGAGCTAAGCGCCGCTCCCGGGCTTCTTTCGGCAGAAGCGGCGCTAAGAGAGCACTGTGAGCGGTACAATCGTCTCTGCGCAAAGAAGCTGCTGCTTCGGCTCCGGGAGCCGGAGAGAGCGGCAGCATCGGAAAGGTGAAGAAGGAAGCTGTACAACACTGGGATTGTGTGCGCAGTTTGCCAACTGATAGAAACAGTACCTTACCACTTTCCTGACGTTTCCAATCGCATGAATATTCGATTGGAAGCTGTTTTTGACAGCTTTTCTTTCCTTCATGCCAAACACTTGGCAGACCTCCGTGCAACGTCCAGAACACGATGGGATATGTTTTCTGTGCTCCCGCAGGTTTTCCTTGCCAGACAGAGTGGAAAAGCTTTCTGCTAAGGATGTAGACCACAAAAGACGCTAAAGACGAAGGTACGATGCTCTCCGGAGCTAAGAGCCGCTCCCGGGCTTCTTTCGGCAGAATCGGCGCTAAGAGAGCACTGTGAGCGGTACAATCGTCTTTGCGCGAGGAAGCCGCTTCTTCGGCTCCGGGAGCTGGAGAGAGCGGCAGCATCGGAAAGGTGAAGAAGGAAGCTGTACAACACTGGGATTGTGTGCGCAGCTTGCCAACTGATAGAAAACAGTACCTTACACTTTCCTGACGTTTCCCATCACATGAATATTCGATTGGAAGCTGTTTTGGACAACTTTTCTTTCCTTCATGCCAAACACTTGGCAGACCTCCGTGCAACGTCCAGAACACGATGGGAGATGTTTTCTGTGCTCCCGCAGGTTTTCCTTGCCAGACAGAGTGGAAAAGCTTTCTGCTAGGATGTAGACCACAAAAGACGCTAAAGACGAAGGTACGATGCTCTCCGGAGCTAAGAGCCGCTCCAGGCGTCTTTCGGCAGAAGCAGCGTTATGGGAGCACCGTGAGCGGTACAATCGTCTTTGCGCGAAGAAGCCGCTTCTTCGGCTCCGGGAGCCGGAGAGAGCGGCAGCATCGGAAAGGTGAAGAAGGAAGCTGTACAACACTGGGATTGTGTGCGCAGCTTGCCAAGTGATAAAAAACAGTACCTTACACTTTCCTGACGTTTCCAATCACATGAATGTTCGATTGGAAGCTGTTTTGGACAGCTTTTCTTTCCTTCATGCCAAACACTTGGCAGACCTCCGTGCAACGTCCAGAACACGATGGGAGATGTTTTCTGTGCTCCCGCAGGTTTTCCTTGCCAGACAGAATGGGAAAGCTTTCTGCTAGGATGTAGACCACAAAAGACGCTAAAGACGAAGGTACGATGCTCTCCAGAGTTAAGAGCCGCTCCCGGCCTTCTTTCGGCAGAAGCGGCGCTAAGAGAGCACTGTGAGCGGTACAATCGTCTTTGCGCGAAGAAGCCGCTTCTCCGGCTCCGGGAGCCGGAGAGAGCGGCAGCATCGGAAAGGTGAAGAAGGAAGCTGTACAACACTGGGATTGTGTGCGCAGCTTGCCAACTGATAGGAAACAGTACTTTACACTTTCCTGACGTTTCCAATCACATGAGTATTCGATAAGAAGCTGTTTTGGACAACTTTCCTTTCCTTCATGCCAAACACTTGGCAGACCTCCGTGCAACGTCCAGAACACGATGGGAGATGTTTTCTGTGCTCCCGCAGGTTTTCCTTGCCAGACAGAGTGGAAAAGCTCTCTGCTAGGATGTAGACCACAAAAGATGCTAAAGACAAAGGTACGATGCTCTCCGGAGCTAAGAGCCGCTCCTGGCGTCTTTCGGCAGAAGCGGCGTTATGAGAGCACCGTGAGCGGTACAATCGTCTTTGCGCGAAGAAGCCGCTTCTTCGGCTCCGGGAGCCGGAGAGAGCGGCAGCATCGGAGAGGTGAAGAAGGAAGCTGTACAACACTGGGATTGTGTGCGCAGCTTGCCAACTGATAAAAAACAGTACCTTACACTTTCCTGACTTTTCCAATCACATGAATATTCGATTGGAAGCTGTTTTGGACAGCTTTTCTTTCCTTCATGCCAAACACTTGGCAGACCTCCGTGCAATGTCCAGAACACGATGGGAGATATTTTCTGTGCTCCCGCAGGTTTTCCTTGCCAGACAGAGTGGAAAAGCTTTCTGCTAGGATGTAGACCACAAAAGACGCTAAAGACGAAGGTACGATGCTCTCCGGAGCTAAGAGCCGCTCCCGGGCTTCTTTCGGCAGAAGCGGCGCTAAGAGAGCACTGTGAGCGGTACAATCGTCTTTGCGCGAAGAAGCCGCTTCTTCGGCTCCGGGAGCCGGAGAGAGCAGCAGCATCGGAAAGGTGAAGAAGGAAGCTGTACAACACTGGGATTGTGTGCGCAGCTTGCCAACTGATAGAAAACAGTACCTTACCACTTTCCTGACTTTTCCAATCACATGAACATTCGATAAGAAGCAGTTTTGGACAGCTTTTCTTTCCTTCATGCCAAACACTTGGCAGACCACCGTGCAACGTCCAGAACACGATGGGAGATATTTTCTGTGCTCCCGCAGGTTTTCCTTGCCAGACAGAGTGGAAAAGCTTTCTGCTAGGATGTAGACCACAAAAGACGCTAAAGACGAAGGTACGATGCTCTTCGGAGCTAAGAGCCGCTCCCGGGCTTCTTTCGGCAGAATCGGCGCTAAGAGAGCACTGTGAGCGGTACAATCGTCTTTGCGCGAAGAAGCCGCTTCTTCGGCTCCGGGAGCTGGAGAGAGCGGCAGCATCGGAAAGGTGAAGAAGGAAGCTGTACAACACTGGGATTGTGTGCGCAGCTTGCCAACTGATAGAAAACAGTACCTTACACTTTCCTGACGTTTCCCATCACATGAACATTCGATTGGAAGCTGTTTTGGACAACTTTTCTTTCCTTCATGCCAAACACTTGGCAGACCTCTGTGCAACGTCCAGAACACGATGGGAGATGTTTTCTGTGCTCCCGCAGGTTTTCCTTGCCAGACAGAGTGGAAAAGCTTTCTGCTAGGATGTAGACCACAAAAGACGCTAAAGACGAAGGTACGATGCTCTCCGGAGCTAAGAGCCGCTCCCGAGCTTCTTTCGGCAGAAGCGGTGCTAAGAGAGCATTGTGAGCGGTACAATCGTCTTTGCGCGAAGAAGCCGCTTCTTCGGCTCCGGGAGCCGGAGAGAGCAGCAGCATCGGAAAGGTGAAGAAGGAAGCTGTACAACACTGGGATTGTGTGCGCAGCTTGCCAACTGATAGAAAACAGTACCTTTGCACTCTCCTGACTTTTCCAATCACATGAACATTCGATAAGAAGCTGTTTTGGACAGCTTTTCTTTCCTTCATGCCAAACACTTGGCAGACCTCCGTGCAACGTCCAGAACACGATGGGAGATGTTTTCTGTGCTCCCGCAGGTTTTCCTTGCCAGACAGAGTGGAAAAGCTTTCTGCTAGGATGTAGACCACAAAAGACGCTAAAGACGAAGGTACAATGCTCTCCGGAGCTAAGCGCCGCTCCCGGGCTTCTTTCGGCAGAAGCGGCGCTAAGAGAACACTGTGAGCGGTACAATGGTCTTTGCGCGAAGAAGCCGCTTCTCCGGCTCCGGGAGCCGGAGAGAGCGGCAGCATCGGAAAGGTGAAGAAGGAAGCTGTACAACACTGGGATTGTGTGCGCAGCTTGCCAACTGATAGAAAACAGTACTTTACACTTTCCTGACGTTTCCAATCACATGAATATTCGATTGGAAGCTGTTTTGGACAGCTTTTCTTTCCTTCATGCCAAACACTTGGCAGACCTCCGTGCAACGTCCAGAACACGATGGGAGATGTTTTCTGTGCTCCCGCAGGTTTTCCTTGCCAGACAGAGTGGAAAAGCTTTCTGCTAGGATGTAGACCACAAAAGACGCTAAAGACGAAGGTAAGATTCTCTCCGGAGCTAAGCGCAGCTCCCGGGCTTCTTTCGGCAGAAGCGGTGCTTAGAGAGCACTGTGAGCGGTACAATCGTCTTTGCGCGAAGAAGCCGCTTCTTCGGCTCCGGGAGCCGGAGAGAGCGGCAGCATCGGAAAGGTGAAGAAGGAAGCTGTACAACACTGGGATTGTGTGCGCAGCTTGCCAACTGATAGAAAACAGTACCTTACCACTTTCCTGACGTTTCCAATCACATGAATATTCGATTGGAAGCTGTTTTGGACAGCTTTTCTTTCCTTCATGCCAAACACTTGGCAGACCTCCGTGCAACGTCCAGAACACGATGGGAGATGTTTTCTGTGCTCCCGCAGGTTTTCCTTGCCAGACAGAGTGGAAAAGCTTTCTGCTAGGATGTAGACCACAAAAGACGCTAAAGACGAAGGTACGATGCTCTCCGGAGCTAAGCGCCGCTCCCGGGCTTCTTTCGGCAGAAGCGGCGCTAAGAGAGCACTGTGAGCGGTACAATCGTCTTTGCGCGAAGAAGCCGCTTCTTCGGCTCCGGGAGCAGGAGAGAGCGGCAGCATCGGAAAGGTGAAGAAGGAAGCTGTACAACACTGGGATTGTGTGCGCAGCTTGCCAACTGATAGAAAACAGTACCTTACACTTTCCTGACATTTCCCATCACATGAATATTCGATTGGAAGCTGTTTTGGACAACTTTTCTTTCCTTCATGCCAAACACTTGGCAGACCTCCGTGCAACGTCCAGAACACGATGGGAGATGTTTTCTGTGCTCCCGCAGGTTTTCCTTGCCAGACAGAGTGGAAAAGCTTTCTGCTAGGATGTAGACCACAAAAGACGCTAAAGACGAAGGTACAATGCTCTCCGGAGCTAAGCGCCGCTCCCGGGCTTCTTTCGGCAGAAGCCGCGCTAAGAGAGCACTGTGAGCGGTACAATCGTCTTTGCGCGAAGAAGCCGCTTCTTCTGCTCCGGGAGCCGGAGAGAGCGGCAGCATCGGAAAGGTGAAGAAGGAAGCTGTACAACACTGGGATTGTGTGCGCAGCTTGCCAACTGATAGAAAACAGTACCTTACCACTTTCCTGACGTTTCCAATCACATGAACATTCGATTGGAAGCTGTTTTGGACAGCTTTTCTTTCCTTCATGCCAAACACTTGGCAGACCTCCGTGCAACGTCCAGAACACGATGGGAGATGTTTTCTGTGCTCCCGCAGGTTTTCCTTGCCAGACAGAGTGGAAAAGCTTTCTGCTAGGATGTAGACCACAAAAGACGCTAAAGACGAAGGTAAGATTCTCTCCGGAGCTAAGCGCAGCTCCCGGGCTTCTTTCGGCAGAAGCGGTGCTTAGAGAGCACTGTGAGCGGTACAATCGTCTTTGCGCGAAGAAGCCGCTTCTTCGGCTCCGGGAGCCGGAGAGAGCGGCAGCATCGGAAAGGTGAAGAAGGAAGCTGTACAACACTGGGATTGTGTGCGCAGCTTGCCAACTGATAGAAAACAGTACCTTACCACTTTCCTGACGTTTCCAATCACATGAATATTCGATTGGAAGCTGTTTTGGACAGCTTTTCTTTCCTTCATGCCAAACACTTGGCAGACCTCCGTGCAACGTCCAGAACACGATGGGAGATGTTTTCTGTGCTCCCGCAGGTTTTCCTTGCCAGACAGAGTGGAAAAGCTTTCTGCTAGGATGTAGACCACAAAAGACGCTAAAGACGAAGGTACGATGCTCTCCGGAGCTAAGCGCCGCTCCCGGGCTGCTTTCGGCAGAAGCGGCGCTAAGAGAGCACTGTGAGCGGTACAATCGTCTTTGCGCGAAGAAGCCGCTTCTTCGGCTCCGGGAGCCGGAGAGAGCGGCAGCATCGGAAAGGTGAAGAAGGAAGCTGTACAACACTGGGATTGTGTGCGCAGCTTGCCAACTGATAGAAACAGTGCCTTACCTCTTTCCTGACGTTTCCAATCACATGAATATTCGATTGGAAGCTGTTTTGGACAGCTTTTCTTTCCTTCATGCCAAACACTTGGCAGACCTCCGTGCAACGTCCAGAACACGATGGGAGATGTTTTCTGTGCTCCCGCAGGTTTTCCTTGCCAGACAGAGTGGAAAAGCTTTCTGCTAGGATGTAGACCACAAAAGACGCTAAAGACGAAGGTACGATGCTCTCCAGAGCTAAGCGCCGCTGCCGGGCTTCTTTCGGCAGAAGCGGCGCTAAGAGAGCACTGTGAGCGGTACAATCGTCTCTGCGCAAAGAAGCCGCTTCTTCGGCTCCGGGAGCCGGAGAGAGCGGCAGCATCGGAAAGGTGAAGAAGGAAGCTGTACAACACTGGGATTGTGTGCGCAGTTTGCCAACTGATAGAAACAGTACCTTACCACTTTCCTGACGTTTCCAATCGCATGAAAATTCGATTGGAAGCTGTTTTGGACAGCTTTTCTTTCCTTCATGCCAAACACTTGGCAGACCTCCGTGCAACGTCCAGAACACGATGGGAGATGTTTTCTGTGCTCCCGCAGGTTTTCCTTGCCAGACAGAGTGGAAAAGCTTTCTGCTAAGGATGTAGACCACAAAAGACGCTAAAGACGAAGGTACGATGCTCTCCGGAGCTAAGAGCCGCTCCCGGGCTTCTTTCGGCAGAAGCGGCGCTAAGAGAGCACTGTGAGCGGTACAATCGTCTTTGCACGAGGAAGCCACTTCTTCGGCTCCGGGAGCTGGAGAGAGCGGCAGCATCGGAAAGGTGAAGAAGGAAGCTGGACAACACTGGGATTGTGTGCGCAGCTTGCCAACTGATAGAAAACAGTACCTTACACTTTCCTGACGTTTCCAATCACATGAATATGCCATTGGAAGCTGTTTTGGACAACTTTTCTTTCCTTCATGCCAAACACTTGGCAGACCTCCGTGCAACGTCCAGAACACGATGGGAGATGTTTTCTGTGCTCCCGCAGGTTTTCCATGCCAGACAGAGTGGAAAAGCTTTCTGCTAGGATGTAGACCACAAAAGACGCTAAAGACGAAGGTACGATGCTCTCCGGAGCTAAGAGCCGCTCCAGGCGTCTTTCGGCAGAAGCAGCGTTATGGGAGCACCGTGAGCGGTACAATCGTCTTTGCGCGAAGAAGCCGCTTCTTCGGCTCCGGGAGCCGGAGAGAGCGGCAGCATCGGAAAGGTGAAGAAGGAAGCTGTACAACACTGGGATTGTGTGCGCAGCTTGCCAAGTGATAAAAAACAGTACCTTACACTTTCCTGACGTTTCCAATCACATGAATGTTCGATTGGAAGCTGTTTTGGACAGCTTTTCTTTCCTTCATGCCAAACACTTGGCAGACCTCCGTGCAACGTCCAGAACACGATGGGAGATGTTTTCTGTGCTCCCGCAGGTTTTCCTTGCCAGACAGAGTGGGAAAGCTTTCTGCTAGGATGTAGACCACAAAAGACGCTAAAGACGAAGGTACGATGCTCTCCAGAGTTAAGAGCCGCTCCCGGCCTTCTTTCGGCCGAAGCCGCGCTAAGAGAGCACTGTGAGCGGTACAATCGTCTTTGCGCGAAGAAGCCGCTTCTCCGGCTCCGGGAGCCGGAGAGAGCGGCAGCATCGGAAAGGTGAAGAAGGAAGCTGTACAACACTGGGATTGTGTGCGCAGCTTGCCGACTGATAGGAAACAGTACTTTACACTTTCCTGACGTTTCCAATCACATGAATATTCGATAAGAAGCTGTTTTGGACAACTTTTCTTTCCTTCATGCCAAACACTTGGCAGACCTCCGTGCAACGTCCAGAACACGATGGGAGATGTTTTCTGTGCTCCCGCAGGTTTTCCTTGCCAGACAGAGTGGAAAAGCTTTCTGCTAGGATGTAGACCACAAAAGACGCTAAAGACAAAGGTACGATGCTCTCCGGAGCTAAGAGCCGCTCCAGGCGTCTTTCGGCAGAAGCGGCGTTAAGAGAGCACCGTGAGCGGTACAATCGTCTTTGCGCGAAGAAGCCGCTTCTTCGGCTCCGGGAGCCGGAGAGAGCGGCAGCATCGGAAAGGTGAAGAAGGAAGCTGTACAACACTGGGATTGTGTGCGCAGCTTGCCAACTGATAAAAAACAGTACCTTACACTTTCCTGACTTTTCCAATCACATGAATATTCGATTGGAAGCTGTTTTGGACAGCTTTTCTTTCCTTCATGCCAAACACTTGGCAGACCTCCGTGCAATGTCCAGAACACGATGGGAGATATTTTCTGTGCTCCCGCAGGTTTTCCTTGCCAGACAGAGTGGAAAAGCTTTCTGCTAGGATGTAGACCACAAAAGACGCTAAAGACGAAGGTACGATGCTCTCCGGAGCTAAGAGCCGCTCCCGGGCTTCTTTCGGCAGAAGCGGCGCTAAGAGAGCACTGTGAGCGGTACAATCGTCTTTGCGCGAAGGAGCCGCTTCTTCGGCTCCGGGAGCCGGAGAGAGCGGCAGCATCGGAAAGGTGAAGAAGGAAGCTGTACAACACTGGGATTGTGTGCGCAGCTTGCCAACTGATAGAAAACAGTGCCTTTGCACTCTCCTGACTTTTCCAATCACATGAACATTCGATAAGAAGCTGTTTTTGACAGCTTTTCTTTCCTTCATGCCAAACACTTGGCAGACCTTCGTGCAATATCCAGAACACGATGGGAGATGTTTTCTGTGCTCCCGCAGGTTTTCCTTGCCAGACAGACTGGAAAAGCTTTCTGCTAGGATGTAGACCACAAAAGACACTAAAGACGAAGGTACGATGCTCTCCGGAGCTAAGCGCCGCTCCCGGGCTTCTTTCGGCATAAGCAGCGCTAAGAGAGCACTGTGAGCGGTACAATCGTCTTTGCGCGAAGAAGCCGCTTCTTCGGCTCCGGGAGCCGGAGAGAGCGGCAGCATCGGAAAGGTGAAGAAGGAAGCTGTACAACACTGGGATTGTGTGCGCAGCTTGCCAAGTGATAAAAAACAGTACCTTACACTTTCCTGACGTTTCCAATCACATGAATATTTGATTGGAAGCTGTTTTGGACAACTTTTCTTTCCTTCATGCCAAACACTTGGCAGACCTCCGTGCAACGTCCAGAACACGATGGGAGATGTTTTCAGTGCTCCCGCAGGTTTTCCTTGCCAGACAGAGTGGAAAAGCTTTCTGCTAGGATGTAGACCACAAAAGACGCTAAAGACGAAGGTACGATGCTCTCCGGAGCTAAGCGCCGCTCCCGGGCTTCTTTCGGCAGAAGCGGCGCTAAGAGAGCACTGTGAGCGGTACAATCGTCTTTGCGCGAAGAAGCCGCTTCTTCGGCTCCGGGAGCCGGAGAGAGCGGCAGCATCGGAAAGGTGAAGAAGGAAGCTGTACAACACTGGGATTGTGTGCGCAGCTTGCCAACTGATAGAAAACAGTACCTTACCACTTTCCTGACGTTTCCAATCACATGAATATTCGATTGGAAGCTGTTTTGGACAACTTTTCTTTCCTTCATGCCAAAAACTTGGCAGACCTCCGTGCAACGTCTAGAACACGATGGGAGATGTTTTCTGTGCTCCCGCAGGTTTTCCTTGCCAGACAGAGTGGAAAAGCTTTCTGCTAGGATGTAGACCACAAAAGATGCTAAAGACGAAGGTACGATGCTCTCCGGAGCTAAGATCCGCTCCCAGGCTTCTTTCGGCAGAAGCGGCGCTAAGAGAGCACTGTGAGCGGTACAATCGTCTTTGCGCGAAGAAGCCGCTTCTTCGGCTCCGGGAGCCGGAGAGAGCGGCAGCATCGGAAAGGTGAAGAAGGAAGCTGTACAAGACTGGGATTGTGTGCGCAGCTTGCCAAGTGATAGAAAACAGTACCTTACACTTTCCTGACGTTTCCAATCACATGAATATTCGATTGGAAGCTGTTTTGGACAACTTTTCTTTCCTTCATGCCAAACACTTTGCAGACCTCCGTGCAACGTCCAGAACACGATGGGAGATGTTTTCTGTGCTCCCGCAGGTTTTCCTTGCCAGACAGAGTGGAAAAGCTTTCTGCTAGGATGTAGACCACAAAAGACGCTAAAGACGAAGGTACGATGCTCTCCGGAGCTAAGAGCCGCTCCCGGGCTTCTTTCGGCGGAAGCGGCGCTAAGAGAGCACTGTGAGCGGTACAATCGTCTTTGCGCGAAGAAGCCGCTTCTTCGGCTCCGGGAGCTGGAGAGAGCGGCAGCATCGGAAAGGTGAAGAAGGAAGCTGTACAACAGTGGGATTGTGTGCGCAGCTTGCCAAATGATAGAAAACAGTACCTTACACTTTCCTGACGTTTCCAATCACATGAATATTCGATTGGAAGCTGTTTTGGACAGCTTTTCTTTCCTTCATGCCAAACACTTGGCAGACCTCCGTGCAACGTCCAGAACACGATGGGAGATGTTTTCTGTGCTCCCGCAGGTTTTCCTTGCCAGACAGAGTGGAAAAGCTTTCTGCTAGGATGTAGACCACAAAAGACGCTAAAGACGAAGGTACGATGCTCTCCGGAGCTAAGAGCCGCTCCCGGGCTTCTTTCGGCAGAAGCGGCACTAAGAGAGCACTGTGAGCGGTACAATCGTCTTTGCGCGACGAAGCCGCTTCTTCGGCTTCGGGAGCCGGAGAGGGCGGCAGCATCGGAAAGGTGAAGAAGGAAGCTGTACAACACTGGGATTGTGTGCGCAGCTTGCCAACTGATAGAAAACAGTACCTTACCACTTTCCTGACGTTTCCAGTCACATGAATATTCGATAAGAAGCTGTTTTGGGCATCTTTTCTCTCCTTCATGCCAAACACTTGGCAGACCTCCGTGCAACGTCCAGAACACGATGGGAGATGTTTTCTGTGCTCCCGCAGGTTTTCCTTGCCAGACAGAGTGGAAAAGCTTTCTGCTAGGATGTAGACCACAAAAGACGGTAAAGACGAAGGTACGATGCTCTCCGGATCTAAGCGCCGCTCCCGGACTTCTTTCGGCAGAAGCGGCTCTAAGAGAGCACTGTGAGCGGTACAATCGTCTTTGCGCGAAGAAGCCGCTTCTTCAGCTCCGGGAGCCGGAGAGAGCGGCAGCATCGGAAAGGTGAAGAAGGAAGCTGTACAACACTGGGATTGTGTGCGCAGCTTGCCAACTGATAGAAAACAGTACCTTACCACTTTCCTGACGTTTCCAATCACATGAATATTCGATTGGAAGCTGTTTTGGACAGCTTTTCTTTCCTTCATGCCAAACACTTGGCAGACCTCCGTGCAACGTCCAGAACACGATGGGAGATGTTTTCTGTGCTCCCGCAGGTTTTCCTTGCCAGACAGAGTGGAAAAGCTTTCTGCTAGGATGTAGACCACAAAAGACGCTAAAGACGAAGGTACAATGCTCTCCGGAGCTAAGCGCCGCTCCCGGGCTTCTTTCGGCAGAAGCCGCGCTAAGAGAGCACTGTGAGCGGTACAATGGTCTTTGCGCGAAGAAGCCGCTTCTTCGGCTCCGGGAGCCGGAGAGAGCAGCAGCATCGGAAAGGTGAAGAAGGAAGCTGTACAACACTGGGATTGTGTGCGCAGCTTGCCAACTGATAGAAAACAGTACCTTTGCACTCTCCTGACTTTTCCAATCACATGAACATTCGATAAGAAGCAGTTTTGGACAGCTTTTCTTTCCTTCATGCCAAACACTTGGCAGACCTCCGTGCAACGTCCAGAACACGATGGGAGATGTTTTCTGTGCTCCCGCAGGTTTTCCTTGCCAGACAGAGTGGAAAAGCTTTCTGCTAGGATGTAGACCACAAAAGACGCTAAAGACGAATGTAAGATTCTCTCCGGAGCTAAGCGCAGCTCCCGGGCTTCTTTCGGCAGAAGCGGTGCTAAGAGAGCACTGTGAGCGGTACAATCGTCTTTGCGCGAAGAAGCCGCTTCTTCGGCTCCTGGAGCCGGAGAGAGCGGCAGCATCGGAAAGGTGAAGAAGGAAGCTGTACAACACTGGGATTGTGTGCGCAGCTTGCCAACTGATAGAAAACAGTACCTTACCACTTTCCTGACGTTTCCAATCACATGAATATTCGATTGGAAGCTGTTTTGGACAGCTTTTCTTTCCTTCATGCCAAACACTTGGCAGACCTCCGTGCAACGTCCAGAACACGATGGGAGATGTTTTCTGTGCTCCCGCAGGTTTTCCTTGCCAGACAGAGTGGAAAAGCTTTCTGCTAGGATGTAGACCACAAAAGACGCTAAAGACGAAGGTACGATGCTCTCCGGAGCTAAGCGCCGCTCCCGGGCTTCTTTCGGCAGAAGCGGCGCTAAGAGAGCACTGTGAGCGGTACAATCGTCTTTGCGCGAAGAAGCCGCTTCTTCGGCTCCGGGAGCCGGAGAGAGCGGCAGCATCGGAAAGGTGAAGAAGGAAGCTGTACAACACTGGGATTGTGTGCGCAGCTTGCCAACTGATAGAAACAGTACCTTACCACTTTCCTGACGTTTCCAATCACATGAATATTCGATTGGAAGCTGTTTTGGACAGCTTTTCTTTCCTTCATGCCAAACACTTGGCAGACCTCCGTGCAACGTCCAGAACACGATGGGAGATGTTTTCTGTGCTCCCGCAGGTTTTCCTTGCCAGACAGAGTGGAAAAGCTTTCTGCTAGGATGTAGACCACAAAAGACGCTAAAGACGAAGGTACGATGCTCTCCGGAGCTAAGAGCCGCTCCCGGGCTTCTTTCGGCAGAATCGGCGCTAAGAGAGCACTGTGAGCGGTACAATCGTCTTTGCGCGAAGAAGCCGCTTCTTCGGCTCCGGGAGCTGGAGAGAGCGGCAGCATCGGAAAGGTGAAGAAGGAAGCTGTACAACACTGGGATTGTGTGCGCAGCTTGCCAAGTGATAGAAAACAGTACCTTACCACTTTCCTGACGTTTCCAATCACATGAATATTCGATTGGAAGCTGTTTTGGACAGCTTTTCTTTCCTTCATGCCAAACACTTGGCAGACCTCCGTGCAACGTCCAGAACACGATGGGAGATGTTTTCTGTGCTCCCGCAGGTTTTCCTTGCCAGACAGAGTGGAAAAGCTTTCTGCTAGGATGTAGACCACAAAAGACGCTAAAGACGAAGGTATGATGCTCTCCGGAGCTAAGAGCCGCTCCAGGCGTCTTTCGGCAGAAGCAGCGTTATGGGAGCACCGTGAGCGGTACAATCGTCTTTGCGCGAAGAAGCCGCTTCTTCGGCTCCGGGAGCCGGAGAGAGCGGCAGCATCGGAAAGGTGAAGAAGGAAGCTGTACAACACTGGGATTTTGTGCGCAGCTTGCCAACTGATAGGAAACAGTACTTTACAATTTCCTGACGTTTCCAATCACATGAGAATTCGATAAGAAGCTGTTTTGGACAGCTTTTCTTTCCTTCATGCCAAACACTTGGCAGACCTCAGTGCAACGTCCAGAACACGATGGGAGATGTTTTCTGTGCTCCCGCAGGTTTTCCTTGCCAGACAGAGTGGAAAAGCTTTCTGCTAGGATGTAGACCACAAAAGACGCTAAAGACGAAGGTACGATGCTCTCCGGAGCTAAGAGCCGCTCCAGGCGTCTTTCGGCAGAAGCGGCGTTAAGAGAGCACCGTGAGCAGTACAATCGTCTTTGCGCGAAGAAGCCGCTTCTTCGGCTCCGGGAGCCGGAGAGAGCGGCAGCATCGGAAAGGTGAAGAAGGAAGCTGTACAACACTGGGATTGTGTGCGCAGCTTGCCAACTGATAGAAAACAGTACCTTACCACTTTCCTGACGTTTCCAATCACATGAATATTCGATTGGAAGCTGTTTTGGACAGCTTTTCTTTCCTTCATGCCAAACACTTTGCAGACCTCCGTGCAACGTCCAGAACACGATGGGAGATGTTTTCTGTGCTCCCGCAGGTTTTCCTTGCCAGACAGAGTGGAAAAGCTTTCTGCTAGGATGTAGACCACAAAAGACGCTAAAGACGAAGGTACGATGCTCTCCGGAGCTAAGCGCAGCTCCCGGGCTTCTTTCGGCAGAAGCGGTGCTAAGAGAGCACTGTGAGCGGTACAATGGTCTTTGCGCGAAGAAGCCGCTTCTTCGGCTCCGGGAGCCGGAGAGAGCGGCAGCATCGGAAAGGTGAAGAAGGAAGCTCTACAACACTGGGATTGTGTGCGCAGCTTGCCAACTGATAGAAAACAGTACCTTACCACTTTCCTGACGTTTCCAATCACATGAATATTCGATTGGAAGCTGTTTTGGACAGCTTTTCTTTCCTTCATGCCAAACACTTGGCAGACCTCCGTGCAACGTCCAGAACACGATGGGAGATGTTTTCTGTGCTCCCGCAGGTTTTCCTTGCCAGACAGAGTGGAAAAGCTTTCTGCTAGGATGTAGACCACAAAAGACGCTAAAGACGAAGGTAAGATTCTCTCCGGAGCTAAGCGCAGCTCCCGGGCTTCTTTCGGCAGAAGCGGTGCTAAGAGAGCACTGTGAGCGGTACAATCGTCTTTGCGCGAAGAAGCCGCTTCTTCGGCTCCTGGAGCCGGAGAGAGCGGCAGCATCGGAAAGGTGAAGAAGGAAGCTGTACAACACTGGGATTGTGTGCGCAGCTTGCCAACTGATAGAAAACAGTACCTTACCACTTTCCTGACGTTTCCAATCACATGAATATTCGATTGGAAGCTGTTTTGGACAGCTTTTCTTTCCTTCATGCCAAACACTTGGCAGACCTCCGTGCAACGTCCAGAACACGATGGGAGATGTTTTCTGTGCTCCCGCAGGTTTTCCTTGCCAGACAGAGTGGAAAAGCTTTCTGCTAGGATGTAGACCACAAAAGACGCTAAAGACGAAGGTACGATGCTCTCAGGAGCTAAGCGCCGCTCCCGGGCTTCTTTCGGCAGAAGCGGTGCTTAGAGAGCACTGTGAGCGGTACAATCGTCTTTGCGCGAAGAAGCCGCTTCTTCGGCTCCTGGAGCCGGAGAGAGCGGCAGCATCGGAAAGGTGAAGAAGGAAGCTGTACAACACTGGGATTGTGTGCGCAGCTTGCCAACTGATAGAAAACAGTACCTTACCACTTTCCTGACGTTTCCAATCACATGAATATTCGATTGGAAGCTGTTTTGGACAGCTTTTCTTTCCTTCATGCCAAACACTTGGCAGACCTCCGTGCAACGTCCAGAACACGATGGGAGATGTTTTCTGTGCTCCCGCAGGTTTTCCTTGCCAGACAGAGTGGAAAAGCTTTCTGCTAGGATGTAGACCACAAAAGACGCTAAAGACGAAGGTACGATGCTCTCCGGAGCTAAGCGCCGCTCCCGGGCTGCTTTCGGCAGAAGCGGCGCTAAGAGAGCACTGTGAGCGGTACAATCGTCTTTGCGCGAAGAAGCCGCTTCTTCGGCTCCGGGAGCCGGAGAGAGCGGCAGCATCGGAAAGGTGAAGAAGGAAGCTGTACAACACTGGGATTGTGTGCGCAGCTTGCCAACTGATAGAAACAGTACCTTACCACTTTCCTGACGTTTCCAATCACATGAATATTCGATTGGAAGCTGTTTTGGACAGCTTTTATTCCTTCATGCCAAACACTTGGCAGACCTCCGTGCAACGTCCAGAACACGATGGGAGATGTTTTCTGTGCTCCCGCAGGTTTTCCTTGCCAGACAGAGTGGAAAAGCTTTCTGCTAGGATGTAGACCACAAAAGACGCTAAATACGAAGGTACGATGCTCTCCAGAGCTAAGCGCCGCTCCCGGGCTTCTTTCGGCAGAAGCGGCGCTAAGAGAGCACTGTGAGCGGTACAATCGTCTCTGCGCAAAGAAGCCGCTTCTTCGGCTCCGGGAGCCGGAGAGAGCGGCAGCATCGGAAAGGTGAAGAAGGAAGTTGTACAACACTGGGATTGTGTGCGCAGCTTGCCAGCTGATAGAAACAGTACTTTACCACTTTCCTGACGTTTCCAATCGCATGAATATTCGATTGGAAGCTGTTTTGGACAGCTTTTCTTTCCTTCATGCCAAACACTTGGCAGACCTCCGTGCAACGTCCAGAACACGATGGGAGATGTTTTCTGTGCTCCCGCAGGTTTTCCTTGCCAGACAGAGTGGAAAAGCTTTCTGCTAGGATGTAGACCACAAAAGACGCTAAAGACGAAGGTACGATGCTCTCCGGAGCTAAGCGCCGCTCCCGGGCTTCTTTCGGCAGAAGCGGCGCTAAGAGAGCACTGTGAGCGGTACAATCGTCTTTGCGTGAAGAAGCCGCTTCTTCGGCTCCGGGAGCTGGAGAGAGCGGCAGCATCGGAAAGGTGAAGAAGGAAGCTGGACAACACTGGGATTGTGTGCGCAGCTTGCCAACTGATAGAAAACAGTACCTTACACTTTCCTGACGTTTCCCATCACATGAATATTCGAATGGAAGCTGTTTTGGACAACTTTTCTTTCCTTCATGCCAAACACTTGGCAGACCTCCGTGCAACGTCCAGAACACGATGGGAGATGTTTTCTGTGCTCCCGCAGGTTTTCCTTGCCAGACAGAGTGGAAAAGCTTTCTGCTAGGATGTAGACCACAAAAGACGCTAAAGACGAAGGTACGATGCTCTCCGGAGCTAAGAGCCGCTCCAGGCGTCTTTCGGCAGAAGCAGCGTTATGGGAGCACCGTGAGCGGTACAATCGTCTTTGCGCGAAGAAGCCGCTTCTTCAGCTCCGGGAGCCGGAGAGAGCGGCAGCATCGGAAAGGTGAAGAAGGAAGCTGTACAACACTGGGATTGTGTGCGCAGCTTGCCAACTGATAGAAAACAGTACCTTACCACTTTCCTGACGTTTCCAATCACATGAATATTCGATTGGAAGCTGTTTTGGACAGCTTTTCTTTCCTTCATGCCAAACACTTGGCAGACCTCCGTGCAACGTCCAGAACACGATGGGAGATGTTTTCTGTGCTCCCGCAGGTTTTCCTTGCCAGACAGAGTGGAAAAGCTTTCTGCTAGGATGTAGACCACAAAAGACGCTAAAGACGAAGGTACGATGCTCTCCGGAGCTAAGCGCCGCTCCCGGGCTTCTTTCGGCAGAAGCGGCGCTAAGAGAGCACTGTGAGCGGTACAATCGTCTTTGCGCGAAGAAGCCGCTTCTTCGGCTCCGGGAGCCGGAGAGAGCGGCAGCATCGGAAAGGTGAAGAAGGAAGCTGTACAACACTGGGATTGTGTGCGCAGCTTGCCAACTGATAGAAACAGTACCTTACCACTTTCCTGACGTTTCCAATCACATGAATATTCGATTGGAAGCTGTTTTGGACAGCTTTTCTTTCCTTCATGCCAAACACTTGGCAGACCTCCGTGCAACGTCCAGAACACGATGGGAGATGTTTTCTGTGCTCCCGCAGGTTTTCCTTGCCAGACAGAGTGGAAAAGCTTTCTGCTAGGATGTAGACCACAAAAGACGCTAAAGACGAAGGTACGATGCTCTCCGGAGCTAAGAGCCGCTCCAGGCGTCTTTCGGCAGAAGCAGCGTTATGGGAGCACCGTGAGCGGTACAATCGTCTTTGCGCGAAGAAGCCGCTTCTTGGGCTCCGGGAGCCGGAGAGAGCGGCAGCATCGGAAAGGTGAAGAAGGAAGCTGTACAACACTGGGATTGTGTGCGCAGCTTGCCAAGTGATAAAAAACAGTACCTTACACTTTCCTGACGTTTCCAATCACATGAATGTTCGATTGGAAGCTGTTTTGGACAGCTTTTCTTTCCTTCATGCCAAACACTTGGCAGACCTCCGTGCAACGTCCAGAACACGATGGGAGATGTTTTCTGTGCTCCCGCAGGTTTTCCTTGCCAGACAGAGTGGAAAAGCTTTCTGCTAGGATGTAGACCACAAAAGATGCTAAAGACGAAGGTACGATGCTCTCCGGAGCTAAGATCCGCTCCCAGGCTTCTTTCGGCATAAGCGGCGCTAAGAGAGCACTGTGAGCGGTACAATCGTCTTTGCGCGAAGAAGCCGCTTCTTCGGCTCCGGGAGCCGGAGAGAGCGGCAGCATCGGAAAGGTGAAGAAGGAAGCTGTACAACACTGGGATTGTGTGCGCAGCTTGCCAACTGATAGAAAACAGTACCTTACCACTTTCCTGACGTTTCCAATCACATGAATATTCGATTGGAAGCTGTTTTGGACAACTTTTCTTTCCTTCATGCCAAACACTTTGCAGACCTCCGTGCAATGTCCAGAACACGATGGGAGATGTTTTCTGTGCTCCCGCAGGTTTTCCTTGCCAGACAGAGTGGAAAAGCTTTCTGCTAGGATGTAGACCACAAAAGACGCTAAAGACGAAGGTACGATGCTCTCCGGAGCTAAGAGCCGCTCCTGGGCTTCTTTCGGCGGAAGCGGCGCTAAGAGAGCACTGTGAGCGGTACAATCGTCTTTGCGCGAAGAAGCCGCTTCTTCGGCTCCGGGAGCCGGAGAGAGCGGCAGCATCGGAAAGGTGAAGAAGGAAGCTGTACAACACTGGGATTGTGTGCGCAGCTTTCCAAATGATAGAAAACAGTACCTTACACTTTCCTGACGTTTCCAATCACATGAATATTCGATTGGAAGCTGTTTTGGACAGCTTTTCTTTCCTTCATGCCAAACACTTGGCAGACCTCCGTGCAACGTCCAGAACACGATGGGAGATGTTTTCTGTGCTCCCGCAGGTTTTCCTTGCCAGACAGAGTGGAAAAGCTTTCTGCTAGGATGTAGACCACAAAAGACGCTAAAGACGAAGGTACGATGCTCTCCGGAGCTAAGAGCCGCTCCCGGGCTTCTTTCGGCAGAAGCGGCGCTAAGAGAGCACTGTGAGCGGTACAATCGTCTTTGCGCGACGAAGCCGCTTCTTCGGCTCCGGGAGCCGGAGAGAGCGGCAGCATCGGAAAGGTGAAGAAGGAAGCTGTACAAGACTGGGATTGTGTGCGCAGCTTGCCAACTGATAGAAAACAGTACCTTACCACTTTCCTGACGTTTCCAATCACATGAATATTCGATTGGAAGCTGTTTTGGACAACTTTTCTTTCCTTCATGCCAAACACTTTGCAGACCTCCGTGCAATGTCCAGAACACGATGGGAGATGTTTTCTGTGCTCCCGCAGGTTTTCCTTGCCAGACAGAGTGGAAAAGCTTTCTGCTAGGATGTAGACCACAAAAGACGCTAAAGACGAAGGTACGATGCTCTCCGGAGCTAAGAGCCGCTCCTGGGCTTCTTTCGGCGGAAGCGGCGCTAAGAGAGCACTGTGAGCGGTACAATGGTCTTTGCGCGAAGAAGCCGCTTCTTCGGCTCCGGGAGCCGGAGAGAGCGGCAGCATCGGAAAGGTGAAGAAGGAAGCTGTACAACAGTGGGATTGTGTGCGCAGCTTTCCAAATGATAGAAAACAGTACCTTACACTTTCCTGACGTTTCCAATCACATGAATATTCGATTGGAAGCTGTTTTGGACAGCTTTTCTTTCCTTCATGCCAAACACTTGGCAGACCTCCGTGCAACGTCCAGAACACGATGGGAGATGTTTTCTGTGCTCCCGCAGGTTTTCCTTGCCAGACAGAGTGGAAAAGCTTTCTGCTAGGATGTAGACCACAAAAGACGCTAAAGACGAAGGTACGATGCTCTCCGGAGCTAAGAGCCGCTCCCGGGCTTCTTTCGGCAGAAGCGGCGCTAAGAGAGCACTGTGAGCGGTACAATCGTCTTTGCGCGACGAAGCCGCTTCTTCGGCTTCGGGAGCCGGAGAGAGCTGCAGCATCGGAAAGGTGAAGAAGGAAGCTGTACAACACTGGGATTGTGTGCGCAGCTTGCCAACTGATAGAAAACAGTACCTTACCACTTTCCTGACGTTTCCAGTCACATGAATATTCGATAAGAAGCTGTTTTGGGCATCTTTTCTCTCCTTCATGCCAAACACTTGGCAGACCTCCGTGCAACGTCCAGAATACAATGGGAGATGTTTTCTGTGCTCCCGCAGGTTTTCCTTGCCAGGCAGAGTGGAAAAGCTTTCTGCTAGGATGTAGACCACAAAAGACGCTAAAGACGAAGGTACGATGCTCTCCGGAGCTAAGCGCCGCTCCCGGACTTCTTTCGGCAGAAGCGGCTCTAAGAGAGCACTGTGAGCGGTACAATCGTCTTTGCGCGAAGAAGCCGCTTCTTCGGCTCCGGGAGCCGGAGAGAGCGGCAGCATCGGAAAGGTGAAGAAGGAAGCTGTACAACACTGGGATTGTGTGCGCAGCTTGCCAACTGATAGAAAACAGTACCTTACCACTTTCCTGACGTTTCCAATCACATGAATATTCGATTGGAAGCTGTTTTGGACAGCTTTTCTTTCCTTCATGCCAAACACTTGGCAGACCTCCGTGCAACGTCCAGAACACGATGGGAGATGTTTTCTGTGCTCCCGCAGGTTTTCCTTGCCAGACAGAGTGGAAAAGCTTTCTGCTAGGATGTAGACCACAAAAGACGCTAAAGACGAAGGTACGATGCTCTCCGGAGCTAAGCGCCGCTCCCGGGCTTCTTTCGGCAGAAGCGGCGCTAAGAGAGCACTGTGAGCGGTACAATCGTCTTTGCGCGAAGAAGCCGCTTCTTCGGCTCCGGGAGCCGGAGAGAGCGGCAGCATCGGAAAGGTGAAGAAGGAAGCTGTACAACACTGGGATTGTGTGCGCAGCTTGCCAACTGATAGAAACAGTACCTTACCACATTCCTGACGTTTCCAATCACATGAATATTCGATTGGAAGCTGTTTTGGACAGCTTTTCTTTCCTTCATGCCAAACACTTGGCAGACCTCCGTGCAACGTCCAGAACACGATGGGAGATGTTTTCTGTGCTCCCGCAGGTTTTCCTTGCCAGACAGAGTGGAAAAGCTTTCTGCTAGGATGTAGACCACAAAAGACGCTAAAGACGAAGGTACGATGCTCTCCGGAGCTAAGAGCCGCTCCCGGGCTTCTTTCGGCAGAAGCGGCGCTAAGAGAGCACTGTGAGCGGTACAATCGTCTTTGCGCGAAGAAGCCGCTTCTTCGGCTCCGGGAGCTGGAGAGAGCGGCAGCATCGGAAAGGTGAAGAAGGAAGCTGTACAACACTGGGATTGTGTGCGCAGCTTGCCAACTGATAGAAAACAGTACCTTACACTTTCCTGACATTTCCCATCACATGAATATTCGATTGGAAGCTGTTTTGGACAACTTTTCTTTCCTTCATGCCAAACACTTGGCAGACCTCCGTGCAACATCCAGAACACGATGGGAGATGTTTTCTGTGCTCCCGCATGTTTTCCTTGCCAGACAGAGTGGAAAGGCTTTCTGCTAGGATGTAGACCACAAAAGACGCTAAAGACGAAGGTACGATGCTCTCCGGAGCTAAGCGCCGCTCCCGGGCTTCTTTCGGCAGAAGCGGCGCTAAGAGAGCACTGTGAGCGGTACAATCGTCTTTGCGCGAAGAAGCCGCTTCTCCGGCTCCGGGAGCCGGAGAGAGCGGCAGCATCGGAAAGGTGAAGAAGGAAGCTGTACAACACTGGGATTGTGTGCGCAGCTTGCCAACTGATGGAAAACAGTACCTTACCACTTTCCTGACGTTTCCAGTCACATGAATATTCGATAAGAAGCTGTTTTGGACAGCTTTTCTCTCCTTCATGCCAAACACTTGGCAGACCTCCGTGAAACGTCCAGAACACGATGGCAGATTTTTTCTGTGCTCCCGCCGGTTTTCCTTGCCAGACAGAGTGGAAAAGCTTTCTGCTAGGATGTAGACCACAAAAGACGCTAAAGACGAAGGTACGATGCTCTCCGGAGCTAAGAGCCGCTCCCGGGCTTCTTTCGGCAGAAGCGGCGCTAAGAGAGCACTGTGAGCGGTACAATCGTCTTTGCGCGAAGAAGCCGCTTCTTCGGCTCCGGGAGCCGGAGAGAGCGGCAGCATCGGAAAGGTGAAGAAGGAAGCTGTACAACACTGGGATTCTGTGCGCAGCTTGCCAACTGATAGGAAACAGTACTTTACAATTTCCTGACGTTTCCAATCACATGAGAATTCGATAAGAAGCTGTTTTGGACAGCTTTTCTTTCCTTCATGCCAAACACTTTGCAGACCTCCGTGCAACGTCCAGAACACGATGGGAGATGTTTTCTGTGCTCCTGCAGGTTTTCCTTGCCAGACAGAGTGGAAAAGCTTTCTGCTAGGATGTAGACCACAAAAGACGCTAAAGACGAAGGTACGATGCTCTCCGGAGCTAAGCGCAGCTCCCGGGCTTCTTTCGGCAGAAGCGGTGCTAAGAGAGCACTGTGAGCGGTACAATGGTCTTTGCGCGAAGAAGCCGCTCCTTCGGCTCCGGGAGCCGGAGAGAGCGGCAGCATCGGAAACGTGAAGAAGGAAGCTCTACAACACTGGGATTGTGTGCGCAGCTTGCCAAGTGATAGAAAACAGTACCTTACCACTTTCCTGACGTTTCCAATCACATGAATATTCGATTGGAAGCTGTTTTGGACAGCTTTTCTTTCCTTCATGCCAAACACTTGGCAGACCTCCGTGCAACGTCCAGAACACGATGGGAGATGTTTTCTGTGCTCCCGCAGGTTTTCCTTGCCAGACAGAGTGGAAAAGCTTTCTGCTAGGATGTAGACCACAAAAGACGCTAAAGACGAAGGTAAGATTCTCTCCGGAGCTAAGCGCAGCTCCCGGGCTTCTTTCGGCAGAAGCGGTGCTAAGAGAGCACTGTGAGCGGTACAATCGTCTTTGCGCGAAGAAGCCGCTTCTTCGGCTCCTGGAGCCGGAGAGAGCGGCAGCATCGGAAAGGTGAAGAAGGAAGCTGTACAACACTGGGATTGTGTGCGCAGCTTGCCAACTGATAGAAAACAGTACCTTACCACTTTCCTGACGTTTCCAATCACATGAATATTCGATTGGAAGCTGTTTTGGACAGCTTTTCTTTCCTTCATGCCAAACACTTGGCAGACCTCCGTGCAACGTCCAGAACACAATGGGAGATGTTTTCTGTGCTCCCGCAGGTTTTCCTTGCCAGACAGAGTGGAAAAGCTTTCTGCTAGGATGTAGACCACAAAAGACGCTAAAGACGAAGGTACGATGCTCTCCGGAGCTAAGAGCCGCTCCCGGGCTTCTTTCGGCAGAAGCGGCGCTAAGAGAGCACTGTGAGCGGTACAATCGTCTTTGCGCGAAGAAGCCGCTTCTTCGGCTCCGGGAGCCGGAGAGAGCGGCAGCATCGGAAAGGTGAAGAAGGAAGCTGTACAACACTGGGATTGTGTGCGCAGCTTGCCAACTGATAGAAACAGTACCTTACCACTTTCCTGACGTTTCCAATCACATGAATATTCGATTGGAAGCTGTTTTGGACAGCTTTTCTTTCCTTCATGCCAAACACTTGGCAGACCTCCGTGCAACGTCCAGAACACGATGGGAGATGTTTTCTGTGCTCCCGCAGGTTTTCCTTGCCAGACAGAGTGGAAAAGCTTTCTGCTAGGATGTAGACCACAAAAGACGCTAAAGACGAAGGTACGATGCTCTCCGGAGCTAAGAGCCGCTCCCGGGCTTCTTTCGGCAGAAGCGGTGCTAAGAGAGCACTGTGAGCGGTACAATGGTCTTTGCGCGAAGAAGCCGCTTCTTCGGCTCCTGGAGCCGGAGAGAGCGGCAGCATCGGAAAGGTGAAGAAGGAAGCTGTACAACACTGGGATTGTGTGCGCAGCTTGCCAACTGATAGAAAACAGTACCTTACCACTTTCCTGACGTTTCCAATCACATGAATATTCGATTGGAAGCTGTTTTGGACAGCTTTTCTTTCCTTCATGCCAAACACTTGGCAGACCTCCGTGCAACGTCCAGAACACGATGGGAGATGTTTTCTGTGCTCCCGCAGGTTTTCCTTGCCAGACAGAGTGGAAAAGCTTTCTGCTAGGATGTAGACCACAAAAGACGCTAAAGACGAAGGTACGATGCTCTCCGGAGCTAAGAGCCGCTCCCGGGCTTCTTTCGGCAGAAGCGGCGCTAAGAGAGCACTGTGAGCGGTACAATCGTCTTTGCGCGAAGAAGCCGCTTCTCCGGCTCCGGGAGCCGGAGAGAGCGGCAGCATCGGAAAGGTGAAGAAGGAAGCTGTACAACACTGGGATTGTGTGCGCAGCTTGCCAACTGATAGAAAACAGTACCTTACCACTTTCCTGACGTTTCCAGTCACATGAATATTCGATAAGAAGCTGTTTTGGACAGCTTTTCTCTCCTTCATGCCAAACACTTGGCAGACCTCCGTGAAACGTCCAGAACACGATGGGAGATTTTTTCTGTGCTACCGCCGGTTTTCCTTGCCAGACAGAGTGGAAAAGCTTTCTGCTAGGATGTAGACCACAAAAGACGCTAAAGACGAAGGTACGATGCTCTCCGGAGCTAAGAGCCGCTCCCGGGCTTCTTTCGGCAGAAGCGGCGCTAAGAGAGCACTGTGAGCGGTACAATCGTCTTTGCGCGAAGAAGCCGCTTCTTCGGCTCCGGGAGCCGGAGAGAGCGGCAGCATCGGAAAGGTGAAGAAGGAAGCTGTACAACACTGGGATTGTGTGCGCAGCTTGCCAAGTGATAAAAAACAGTACCTTACACTTTCCTGACATTTCCAATCACATGAATGTTCGATTGGAAGCTGTTTTGGACAGCTTTTCTTTCCTTCATGCCAAACACTTGGCAGACCTCCGTGCAACGTCCAGAACACGATGGGAGATGTTTTCTGTGCTCCCGCAGGTTTTCCTTGCCAGACAGAGTGGGAAAGCTTTCTGCTAGGATGTAGACCACAAAAGACGCTAAAGACGAAGGTACGATGCTCTCCAGAGTTAAGAGCCGCTCCCGGGCCTCTTTCGGCAGAAGCGGCGCTAAGAGAGCACTGTGAGCGGTACAATCGTCTTTGCGCGAAGAAGCCGCTTCTCCGGCTCCGGGAGCCGGAGAGAGCGGCAGCATCGGAAAGGTGAAGAAGGAAGCTGTACAACACTGGGATTGTGTGCGCAGCTTGCCAACTGATAGAAAACAGTACCTTACCACTTTCCTGACGTTTCCAGTCACATGAATATTCGATAAGAAGCTGTTTTGGACAGCTTTTCTCTCCTTCATGCCAAACACTTGGCAGACCTCCGTGAAACGTCCAGAACACGATGGGAGATTTTTTCTGTGCTCCCGCCGGTTTTCCTTGCCAGACAGAGTGGAAAAGCTTTCTGCTAGGATGTAGACCACAAAAGACGCTAAAGACGAAGGTACGATGCTCTCCGGAGCTAAGTGCCGCTCCCGGGCTTCTTTCGGCAGAAGCGGCGCTAAGAGAGCACTGTGAGCGGTACAATGGTCTTTGCGCGAAGAAGCCGCTTCTTCGGCTCCGGGAGCCGGAGAGAGCGGCAGCATCGGAAAGGTGAAGAAGGAAGCTGTACAACACTGGGATTGTGTGCGCAGCTTGCCAACTGATAGAAAACAGTACCTTACACTTTCCTGACGTTACCAATCACATGAATATTCGATTGGAAGCTGTTTTGGACAGCTCTTCTTTCCTTCATGCCAAACACTTGGCAGACATCCGTGCAACGTCCAGAACACGATGGGAGATGTTTTCTGTGCTCCCGCAGGTTTTCCTTGCCAGACAGAGTGGAAAAGCTTTCTGCTAGGATGTAGACCACAAAAGACGCTAAAGACGAAGGTATGATGCTCTCCGGAGCTAAGCGCCGCTCCCGGGCTTCTTTCGGCAGAAGCGGCGCTAAGAGAGCACTGTGAGCGGTACAATCGTCTTTGCGCGAAGAAGCCGCTTCTTCGGCTCCGGGAGCCGGAGAGAGCGGCAGCATCGGAAAGGTGAAGAAGGAAGCTGTACAACACTGGGATTGTGTGCGCAGCTTGCCAACTGATAGGAAACAGTACTTTACAATTTCCTGACGTTTCCAATCACATGAGAATTCGATAAGAAGCTGTTTTGGACAGCTTTTCTTTCCTTCATGCCAAACACTTTGCAGACCTCCGTGCAACGTCCAGAACACGATGGGAGATGTTTTCTGTGCTCCTGCACGTTTTCCTTGCCAGACAGAGTGGAAAAGCTTTCTGCTAGGATGTAGACCACAAAAGACGCTAAAGACGAAGGTACGATGCTCTCCGGAGCTAAGCGCAGCTCCCGGGCTTCTTTCGGCAGAAGCGGTGCTAAGAGAGCACTGTGAGCGGTACAATCGTCTTTGCGCGAAGAAGCCGCTTCTTCGGCTCCTGGAGCCGGAGAGAGCGGCAGCATCGGAAAGGTGAAGAAGGAAGCTGTACAACACTGGGATTGTGTGCGCAGCTTGCCAACTGATAGAAAACAGTACCTTACCACTTTCCTGACGTTTCCAATCACATGAATATTCGATTGGAAGCTGTTTTGGACAACTTTTCTTTCCTTCATGCCAAACACTTGGCAGACCTCCGTGCAACGTCCAGAACACGATGGGAGATGTTTTCTGTGCTCCCGCAGGTTTTCCTTGCCAGACAGAGTGGAAAAGCTTTCTGCTAGGATGTAGACCACAAAAGACGCTAAAGACGAAGGTACGATGCTCTCCGGAGCTAAGAGCCGCTCCCGGGCTTCTTTCGGCAGAAGCGGCGCTAAGAGAGCACTGTGAGCGGTACAATCGTCTTTGCGCGAAGAAGCCGCTTCTTCGGCTCCGGGAGCCGGAGAGAGCGGCAGCATCGGAAAGGTGAAGAAGGAAGCTGTACAACACTGGGATTGTGTGCGCAGCTTGCCAACTGATAGAAACAGTACCTTACCACTTTCCTGACGTTTCCAATCACATGAATATTCGATTGGAAGCTGTTTTGGACAACTTTTCTTTCCTTCATGACAAACACTTGGCAGACCTCCGTGCAACGTCCAGAACACGATGGGAGATGTTTTCTGTGCTCCCGCAGGTTTTCCTTGCCAGACAGAGTGGAAAAGCTTTCTGCTAGGATGTAGACCACAAAAGACGCTAAAGACGAAGGTACGATGCTCTCCGGAGCTAAGAGCAGCTCCCGGGCTTCTTTCGGCAGAAGCGGTGCTAAGAGAGCACTGTGAGCGGTACAATGGTCTTTGCGCGAAGAAGCCGCTTCTTCGGCTCCGGGAGCCGGAGAGAGCGGCAGCATCGGAAACATGAAGAAGGAAGATCTACAACACTGGGATTGTGTGCGCAGCTTGCCAACTGATAGAAAACAGTACCTTACCACTTTCCTGACGTTTCCAATCACATGAATATTCGATTGGAAGCTGTTTTGGACAGCTTTTCTTTCCTTCATGCCAAACACTTGGCAGACCTCCGTGCAACGTCCAGAACACGATGGGAGATGTTTTCTGTGCTCCCGCAGGTTTTCCTTGCCAGACAGAGTGGAAAAGCTTTCTGCTAGGATGTAGACCACAAAAGACGCTAAAGACGAAGGTAAGATTCTCTCCGGAGCTAAGCGCAGCTCCCGGGCTTCTTTCGGCAGAAGCGGTGCTAAGAGAGCACTGTGAGCGGTACAATCGTCTTTGCGCGAAGAAGCCGCTTCTTCGGCTGCTGGAGCCGGAGAGAGCGGCAGCATCGGAAAGGTGAAGAAGGAAGCTGTACAACACTGGGATTGTGTGCGCAGCTTGCCAACTGATAGAAAACAGTACCTTACCACTTTCCTGACGTTTCCAATCACATGAATATTCGATTGGAAGCTGTTTTGGACAACTTTTCTTTCCTTCATGCCAAACACTTGGCAGACCTCCGTGCAACGTCCAGAACACGATGGGAGATGTTTTCTGTGCTCCCGCAGGTTTTCCTTGCCAGACAGAGTGGAAAAGCTTTCTGCTAGGATGTAGACCACAAAAGACGCTAAAGACGAAGGTACGATGCTCTCCGGAGCTAAGAGCCGCTCCCGGGCTTCTTTCGGCAGAAGCGGCGCTAAGAGAGCACTGTGAGCGGTACAATCGTCTTTGCGCGAAGAAGCCGCTTCTTCGGCTCCGGGAGCCGGAGAGATCGGCAGCATCGGAAAGGTGAAGAAGGAAGCTGTACAACACTGGGATTGTGTGCGCAGCTTGCCAACTGATAGAAACAGTACCTTACCACTTTCCTGACGTTTCCAATCACATGAATATTCGATTGGAAGCTGTTTTGGACAGCTTTTCTTTCCTTCATGACAAACACTTGGCAGACCTCCGTGCAACGTCCAGAACACGATGGGAGATGTTTTCTGTGCTCCCGCAGGTTTTCCTTGCCAGACAGAGTGGAAAAGCTTTCTGCTAGGATGTAGACCACAAAAGACGCTAAAGACGAAGGTACGATGCTCTCCGGAGCTAAGCGCCGCTCCCGGGCTTCTTTCGGCAGAAGCGGCGCTAAGAGAGCACTGTGAGCGGTACAATCGTCTTTGCGCGAAGAAGCCGCTTCTTCGGCTCCGGGAGCCGGAGAGAGCGGCAGCATCGGAAAGGTGAAGAAGGAAGCTGTACAACACTGGGATTGTGTGCGCAGCTTGCCAACTGATAGAAACAGTACCTTACCACTTTCCTGACGTTTCCAAACACATGAATATTCGATTGGAAGCTGTTTTGGACAGCTTTTCTTTCCTTCATGCCAAACACTTGGCAGACCTCCGTGCAACGTCCAGAACACGATGGCAGATGTTTTCTGTGCTCCCGCAGGTTTTCCTTGCCAGACAGAGTGGAAAAGCTTTCTGCTAGGATGTAGACCACAAAAGACGCTAAAGACGAAGGTACGATGCTCTCCGGAGCTAAGCGCCGCTCCCGGGCTTCTTTCGGCAGAAGCGGCGCTAAGAGAGCACTGTGAGCGGTACAATCGTCTTTGCGCGAAGAAGCCGCTTCTTCGGCTCCGGGAGCCGGAGAGAGCGGCAGCATCGGAAAGGTGAAGAAGGAAGCTGTACAACACTGGGATTGTGTGCGCAGCTTGCCAACTGATAGAAAACAGTACCTTACCACTTTCCTGACGTTTCCAATCACATGAATATTCGATTGGAAGCTGTTTTGGACAGCTTTTCTTTCCTTCATGCCAAACACTTGGCAGACCTCCGTGCAACGTCCAGAACACGATGGGAGATGTTTTCTGTGCTCCCGCAGGTTTTCCTTGCCAGACAGAGTGGAAAAGCTTTCTGCTAGGATGTAGACCACAAAAGACGCTAAAGACGAAGGTACGATGCTCTCCGGAGCTAAGAGCCGCTCCCGGGCTTCTTTCGGCAGAAGCGGCGCTAAGAGAGCACTGTGAGCGGTACAATCGTCTTTGCGCGAAGAAGCCGCTTCTTCGGCTCCGGGAGCCGGAGAGAGCGGCAGCATCGGAAAGGTGAAGAAGGAAGCTGTACAACACTGGGATTGTGTGCGCAGCTTGCCAACTGATAGAAACAGTACCTTACCACTTTCCTGACGTTTCCAATCACATGAATATTCGATTGGAAGCTGTTTTGGACAGCTTTTCTTTCCTTCATGCCAAACACTTGGCAGACCTCCGTGCAACGTCCAGAACACGATGGGAGATGTTTTCTGTGCTCCCGCAGGTTTTCCTTGCCAGACAGAGTGGAAAAGCTTTCTGCTAGGATGTAGACCACAAAAGACGCTAAAGACGAAGGTACGATGCTCTCCGGAGCTAAGAGCCGCTCCCCGGCTTCTTTCGGCGGAATCGGCGCTAAGAGAGCACTGTGAGCGGTACAATCGTCTTTGCGCGAAGAAGCCGCTTCTTCGGTTCCGGGAGCTGGAGAGAGCGGCAGCATCGGAAAGGTGAAGAAGGAAGCTGTACAACACTGGGATTGTGTGCGCAGCTTGCCAACTGATAGAAAACAGTACCTTACCACTTTCCTGACGTTTCCAATCACATGAATATTCGATTGGAAGCTGTTTTGGACAGCTTTTCTTTCCTTCATGCCAAACACTTGGCAGACCTCCGTGCAACGTCCAGAACACGATGGCAGATGTTTTCTGTGCTCCCGCAGGTTTTCCTTGCCAGACAGAGTGGAAAAGCTTTCTGCTAGGATGTAGACCACAAAAGACGCTAAAGACGAAGGTAAGATTCTCTCCGGAGCTAAGCGCAGCTCCCGGGCTTCTTTCGGCAGAAGCGGTGCTAAGAGAGCACTGTGAGCGGTACAATCGTCTTTGCGTGAAGAAGCCGCTTCTTCGGCTCCTGGAGCCGGAGAGAGCGGCAGCATCGGAAAGGTGAAGAAGGAAGCTGTACAACACTGGGATTGTGTGCGCAGCTTGCCAACTGATAGAAAACAGTACCTTACCACTTTCCTGACGTTTCCAATCACATGAATATTCGATTGGAAGCTGTTTTGGACAGCTTTTCTTTCCTTCATGCCAAACACTTGGCAGACCTCCGTGCAACGTCCAGAACACGATGGGAGATGTTTTCTGTGCTCCCGCAGGTTTTCCTTGCCAGACAGAGTGGAAAAGCTTTCTGCTAGGATGTAGACCACAAAAGACGCTAAAGACGAAGGTACGATGCTCTCCGGAGCTAAGCGCCGCTCCCGGGCTTCTTTCGGCAGAAGCGGCGCTAAGAGAGCACTGTGAGCGGTACAATCGTCTTTGCGCGAAGAAGCCGCTTCTTCGGCTCCGGGAGCCGGAGAGAGCGGCAGCATCGGAAAGGTGAAGAAGGAAGCTGTACAACACTGGGATTGTGTGCGCAGCTTGCCAACTGATAGAAACAGTACCTTACCACTTTCCTGACGTTTCCAAACACATGAATATTCGATTGGAAGCTGTTTTGGACAGCTTTTCTTTCCTTCATGCCAAACACTTGGCAGACCTCCGTGCAACGTCCAGAACACGATGGGAGATGTTTTCTGTGCTCCCGCAGGTTTTCCTTGCCAGACAGAGTGGAAAAGCTTTCTGCTAGGATGTAGACCACAAAAGACGCTAAAGACGAAGGTAAGATTCTCTCCGGAGCTAAGCGCAGCTCCCGGGCTTCTTTCGGCAGAAGCGGTGCTAAGAGAGCACTGTGAGAGGTACAATCGTCTTTGCGCGAAGAAGCCGCTTCTTCGGCTCCTGGAGCCGGAGAGAGCGGCAGCATCGGAAAGGTGAAGAAGGAAGCTGTACAACACTGGGATTGTGTGCGCAGCTTGCCAACTGATAGAAAACAGTACCTTACCACTTTCCTGACGTTTCCAATCACATGAATATTCGATTGGAAGCTGTTTTGGACAGCTTTTCTTTCCTTCATGCCAAACACTTGGCAGACCTCCGTGCAACGTCCAGAACACGATGGGAGATGTTTTCTGTGCTCCCGCAGGTTTTCCTTGCCAGACAGAGTGGAAAAGCTTTCTGCTAGGATGTAGACCACAAAAGACGCTAAAGACGAAGGTACGATGCTCTCCGGAGCTAAGCGCCGCTCCCGGGCTTCTTTCGGCAGAAGCGGCGCTAAGAGAGCACTGTGAGCGGTACAATCGTCTTTGCGCGAAGAAGCCGCTTCTTCGGCTCCTGGAGCCGGAGAGAGCGGCAGCATCGGAAAGGTGAAGAAGGAAGCTGTACAACACTGGGATTGTGTGCGCAGCTTGCCAACTGATAGAAAACAGTACCTTACCACTTTCCTGACGTTTCCAATCACATGAATATTCGATTGGAAGCTGTTTTGGACAGCTTTTCTTTCCTTCATGCCAAACACTTGGCAGACCTCCGTGCAACGTCCAGAACACGATGGCAGATGTTTTCTGTGCTCCCGCAGGTTTTCCTTGCCAGACAGAGTGGAAAAGCTTTCTGCTAGGATGTAGACCACAAAAGACGCTAAAGACGAAGGTACGATGCTCTCCGGAGCTAAGAGCCGCTCCCGGGCTTCTTTCGGCAGAAGCGGCGCTAAGAGAGCACTGTGAGCGGTACAATCGTCTTTGCGCGAAGAAGCCGCTTCTTCGGCTCCGGGAGCCGGAGAGAGCGGCAGCATCGGAAAGGTGAAGAAGGAAGCTGTACAACACTGGGATTGTGTGCGCAGCTTGCCAACTGATAGAAAACAGTACCTTACCACTTTCCTGACGTTTCCAATCACATGAATATTCGATTGGAAGCTGTTTTGGACAGCTTTTCTTTCCTTCATGCCAAACACTTGGCAGACCTCCGTGCAACGTCCAGAACACGATGGCAGATGTTTTCTGTGCTCCCGCAGGTTTTCCTTGCCAGACAGAGTGGAAAAGCTTTCTGCTAGGATGTAGACCACAAAAGACGCTAAAGACGAAGGTACGATGCTCTCCGGAGCTAAGAGCCGCTCCCGGGCTTCTTTCGGCAGAATCGGCGCTAAGAGAGCACTGTGAGCGGTACAATCGTCTTTGTGCGAAGAAGCCGCTTCTTCGGCTCCGGGAGCCGGAGAGAGCGGCAGCATCGGAAAGGTGAAGAAGGAAGCTGTACAACACTGGGATTGTGTGCGCAGCTTGCCAACTGATAGAAACAGTACCTTACCACTTTCCTGACGTTTCCAAACACATGAATATTCGATTGGAAGCTGTTTTGGACAGCTTTTCTTTCCTTCATGCCAAACACTTGGCAGACCTCCGTGCAACGTCCAGAACACGATGGGAGATGTTTTCTGTGCTCCCGCAGGTTTTCCTTGCCAGACAGAGTGGAAAAGCTTTCTGCTAGGATGTAGACCACAAAAGACGCTAAAGACGAAGGTACGATGCTCTCCGGAGCTAAGAGCCGCTCCCGGGCTTCTTTCGGCAGAATCGGCGCTAAGAGAGCACTGTGAGCGGTACAATCGTCTTTGCGCGAAGAAGCCGCTTCTTCGGTTCCGGGAGCTGGAGAGAGCGGCAGCATCGGAAAGGTGAAGAAGGAAGCTGTACAACACTGGGATTGTGTGCGCAGCTTGCCAACTGATAGAAACAGTACCTTACCACTTTCCTGACGTTTCCAATCACATGAATATTCGATTGGAAGCTGTTTTGGACAGCTTTTCTTTCCTTCATGCCAAACACTTGGCAGACCTCCGTGCAACGTCCAGAACACGATGGGAGATGTTTTCTGTGCTCCCGCAGGTTTTCCTTGCCAGACAGAGTGGAAAAGCTTTCTGCTAGGATGTAGACCACAAAAGACGCTAAAGACGAAGGTACGATGCTCTCCGGAGCTAAGAGCCGCTCCCCGGCTTCTTTCGGCAGAATCGGCGCTAAGAGAGCACTGTGAGCGGTACAATCGTCTTTGCGCGAAGAAGCCGCTTCTTCGGTTCCGGGAGCTGGAGAGAGCGGCAGCATCGGAAAGGTGAAGAAGGAAGCTGTACAACACTGGGATTGTGTGCGCAGCTTGCCAACTGATAGAAAACAGTACCTTACCACTTTCCTGACGTTTCCAATCACATGAATATTCGATTGGAAGCTGTTTTGGACAGCTTTTCTTTCCTTCATGCCAAACACTTGGCAGACCTCCGTGCAACGTCCAGAACACGATGGCAGATGTTTTCTGTGCTCCCGCAGGTTTTCCTTGCCAGACAGAGTGGAAAAGCTTTCTGCTAGGATGTAGACCACAAAAGACGCTAAAGACGAAGGTAAGATTCTCTCCGGAGCTAAGCGCAGCTCCCGGGCTTCTTTCGGCAGAAGCGGTGCTAAGAGAGCACTGTGAGCGGTACAATCGTCTTTGCGTGAAGAAGCCGCTTCTTCGGCTCCTGGAGCCGGAGAGAGCGGCAGCATCGGAAAGGTGAAGAAGGAAGCTGTACAACACTGGGATTGTGTGCGCAGCTTGCCAACTGATAGAAAACAGTACCTTACCACTTTCCTGACGTTTCCAATCACATGAATATTCGATTGGAAGCTGTTTTGGACAGCTTTTCTTTCCTTCATGCCAAACACTTGGCAGACCTCCGTGCAACGTCCAGAACACGATGGGAGATGTTTTCTGTGCTCCCGCAGGTTTTCCTTGCCAGACAGAGTGGAAAAGCTTTCTGCTAGGATGTAGACCACAAAAGACGCTAAAGACGAAGGTACGATGCTCTCCGGAGCTAAGCGCCGCTCCCGGGCTTCTTTCGGCAGAAGCGGCGCTAAGAGAGCACTGTGAGAGGTACAATCGTCTTTGCGCGAAGAAGCCGCTTCTTCGGTTCCGGGAGCTGGAGAGAGCGGCAGCATCGGAAAGGTGAAGAAGGAAGCTGTACAACACTGGGATTGTGTGCGCAGCTTGCCAACTGATAGAAAACAGTACCTTACCACTTTCCTGACGTTTCCAATCACATGAATATTCGATTGGAAGCTGTTTTGGACAGCTTTTCTTTCCTTCATGCCAAACACTTGGCAGACCTCCGTGCAACGTCCAGAACACGATGGCAGATGTTTTCTGTGCTCCCGCAGGTTTTCCTTGCCAGACAGAGTGGAAAAGCTTTCTGCTAGGATGTAGACCACAAAAGACGCTAAAGACGAAGGTAAGATTCTCTCCGGAGCTAAGCGCAGCTCCCGGGCTTCTTTCGGCAGAAGCGGTGCTAAGAGAGCACTGTGAGCGGTACAATCGTCTTTGCGTGAAGAAGCCGCTTCTTCGGCTCCTGGAGCCGGAGAGAGCGGCAGCATCGGAAAGGTGAAGAAGGAAGCTGTACAACACTGGGATTGTGTGCGCAGCTTGCCAACTGATAGAAAACAGTACCTTACCACTTTCCTGACGTTTCCAATCACATGAATATTCGATTGGAAGCTGTTTTGGACAGCTTTTCTTTCCTTCATGCCAAACACTTGGCAGACCTCCGTGCAACGTCCAGAACACGATGGGAGATGTTTTCTGTGCTCCCGCAGGTTTTCCTTGCCAGACAGAGTGGAAAAGCTTTCTGCTAGGATGTAGACCACAAAAGACGCTAAAGACGAAGGTACGATGCTCTCCGGAGCTAAGCGCCGCTCCCGGGCTTCTTTCGGCAGAAGCGGCGCTAAGAGAGCACTGTGAGAGGTACAATCGTCTTTGCGCGAAGAAGCCGCTTCTTCGGCTCCGGGAGCCGGAGAGAGCGGCAGCATCGGAAAGGTGAAGAAGGAAGCTGTACAACACTGGGATTGTGTGCGCAGCTTGCCAACTGATAGAAACAGTACCTTACCACTTTCCTGACGTTTCCAAACACATGAATATTCGATTGGAAGCTGTTTTGGACAGCTTTTCTTTCCTTCATGCCAAACACTTGGCAGACCTCCGTGCAACGTCCAGAACACGATGGGAGATGTTTTCTGTGCTCCCGCAGGTTTTCCTTGCCAGACAGAGTGGAAAAGCTTTCTGCTAGGATGTAGACCACAAAAGACGCTAAAGACGAAGGTACGATGCTCTCCGGAGCTAAGAGCCGCTCCCGGGCTTCTTTCGGCAGAAGCGGCGCTAAGAGAGCACTGTGAGCGGTACGATCGTCTTTGCGCGAAGAAGCCGCTTCTTCGGCTCCGGGAGCCGGAGAGAGCGGCAGCATCGGAAAGGTGAAGAAGGAAGCTGTACAACACTGGGATTGTGTGCGCAGCTTGCCAACTGATAGAAAACAGTACCTTACACTTTCCTGACGTTTCCAATCACATGAATATTCGATTGGAAGCTGTTTTGGACAGCTTTTCTTTCCTTCATGCCAAACACTTGGCAGACCTCCGTGCAACGTCCAGAACACGATGGCAGATGTTTTCTGTGCTCCCGCAGGTTTTCCTTGCCAGACAGAGTGGAAAAGCTTTCTGCTAGGATGTAGACCACAAAAGACGCTAAAGACGAAGGTAAGATTCTCTCCGGAGCTAAGCGCAGCTCCCGGGCTTCTTTCGGCAGAAGCGGTGCTAAGAGAGCACTGTGAGCGGTACAATCGTCTTTGCGTGAAGAAGCCGCTTCTTCGGCTCCTGGAGCCGGAGAGAGCGGCAGCATCGGAAAGGTGAAGAAGGAAGCTGTACAACACTGGGATTGTGTGCGCAGCTTGCCAACTGATAGAAAACAGTACCTTACCACTTTCCTGACGTTTCCAATCACATGAATATTCGATTGGAAGCTGTTTTGGACAGCTTTTCTTTCCTTCATGCCAAACACTTGGCAGACCTCCGTGCAACGTCCAGAACACGATGGGAGATGTTTTCTGTGCTCCCGCAGGTTTTCCTTGCCAGACAGAGTGGAAAAGCTTTCTGCTAGGATGTAGACCACAAAAGACGCTAAAGACGAAGGTACGATGCTCTCCGGAGCTAAGCGCCGCTCCCGGGCTTCTTTCGGCAGAAGCGGCGCTAAGAGAGCACTGTGAGAGGTACAATCGTCTTTGCGCGAAGAAGCCGCTTCTTCGGCTCCGGGAGCCGGAGAGAGCGGCAGCATCGGAAAGGTGAAGAAGGAAGCTGTACAACACTGGGATTGTGTGCGCAGCTTGCCAACTGATAGAAACAGTACCTTACCACTTTCCTGACGTTTCCAAACACATGAATATTCGATTGGAAGCTGTTTTGGACAGCTTTTCTTTCCTTCATGCCAAACACTTGGCAGACCTCCGTGCAACGTCCAGAACACGATGGGAGATGTTTTCTGTGCTCCCGCAGGTTTTCCTTGCCAGACAGAGTGGAAAAGCTTTCTGCTAGGATGTAGACCACAAAAGACGCTAAAGACGAAGGTACGATGCTCTCCGGAGCTAAGAGCCGCTCCCGGGCTTCTTTCGGCAGAAGCGGCGCTAAGAGAGCACTGTGAGCGGTACGATCGTCTTTGCGCGAAGAAGCCGCTTCTTCGGCTCCGGGAGCCGGAGAGAGCGGCAGCATCGGAAAGGTGAAGAAGGAAGCTGTACAACACTGGGATTGTGTGCGCAGCTTGCCAACTGATAGAAAACAGTACCTTACACTTTCCTGACGTTTCCAATCACATGAATATTCGATTGGAAGCTGTTTTGGACAGCTTTTCTTTCCTTCATGCCAAACACTTGGCAGACCTCCATGCAACGTCCAGAACATGATGGGAGATGTTTTCTGTGCTCCCGCAGGTTTTCCTTGCCAGACAGAGTGGAAAAGCTTTCTGCTAGGATGTAGACCACAAAAGACGCTAAAGACGAAGGTACGATGCTCTCCGGAGCTAAGCGCAGCTCCCGGGCTTCTTTCGGCAGAACCGGTGCTAAGAGAGCACTGTGAGCGGTACAATCGTCTTTGCGTGAAGAAGCCGCTTCTTCGGCTCCTGGAGCCGGAGAGAGCGGCAGCATCGGAAAGGTGAAGAAGGAAGCTGTACAACACTGGGATTGTGTGCGCAGCTTGCCAACTGGTAGAAAACAGTACCTTACCACTTTCCTGACGTTTCCAATCACATGAATATTCGATTGGAAGCTGTTTTGGACAGCTTTTCTTTCCTTCATGCCAAACACTTGGCAGACCTCCGTGCAATGTCCAGAACACGATGGGAGATGTTTTCTGTGCTCCCGCAGGTTTTCCTTGCCAGACAGAGTGGAAAAGCTTTCTGCTAGGATGTAGACCACAAAAGACGCTAAAGACGAAGGTACGATGCTCTCCGGAGCTAAGAGCCGCTCCCGGGCTTCTTTCGGCAGAAGCGGCGCTAAGAGAGCACTGTGAGCGGTACAATCGTCTTTGCGCGAAGAAGCCGCTTCTTCGGCTCCGGGAGCCGGAGAGAGCGGCAGCATCGGAAAGGTGAAGAAGGAAGCTGTACAACACTGGGATTGTGTGCGCAGCTTGCCAACTGATAGAAACAGTACCTTACCACTTTCCTGACGTTTCCAATCACATGAATATGCGATTGGAAGCTGTTTTGGACAGCTTTTCTTTCCTTCATGCCAAACACTTGGCAGACCTCCGTGCAACGTCCAGAACACGATGGGAGATGTTTTCTGTGCTCCCGCAGGTTTTCCTTGCCAGACAGAGTGGAAAAGCTTTCTGCTAGGATGTAGACCACAAAAGACGCTAAAGACGAAGGTACGATGCTCTCCGGAGCTAAGAGCCGCTCCCGGGCTTCTTTCGGCAGAATCGGCGCTAAGAGAGCACTGTGAGCGGTACAATCGTCTTTGTGCGAAGAAGCCGCTTCTTCGGCTCCGGGAGCCGGAGAGAGCGGCAGCATCGGAAAGGTGAAGAAGGAAGCTGTACAACACTGGGATTGTGTGCGCAGCTTGCCAACTGATAGAAACAGTACCTTACCACTTTCCTGACGTTTCCAATCACATGAATATTCGATTGGAAGCTGTTTTGGACAGCTTTTCTTTCCTTCATGCCAAACACTTGGCAGACCTCCGTGCAACGTCCAGAACACGATGGGAGATGTTTTCTGTGCTCCCGCAGGTTTTCCTTGCCAGACAGAGTGGAAAAGCTTTCTGCTAGGATGTAGACCACAAAAGACGCTAAAGACGAAGGTACGATGCTCTCCGGAGCTAACAGCCGCTCCCCGGCTTCTTTCGGCAGAATCGGCGCTAAGAGAGCACTGTGAGCGGTACAATCGTCTTTGCGCGAAGAAGCCGCTTCTTCGGTTCCGGGAGCTGGAGAGAGCGGCAGCATCGGAAAGGTGAAGAAGGAAGCTGTACAACACTGGGATTGTGTGCGCAGCTTGCCAACTGATAGAAAACAGTACCTTACCACTTTCCTGACGTTTCCAATCACATGAATATTCGATTGGAAGCTGTTTTGGACAGCTTTTCTTTCCTTCATGCCAAACACTTGGCAGACCTCCGTGCAACGTCCAGAACACGATGGGAGATGTTTTCTGTGCTCCCGCAGGTTTTCCTTGCCAGACAGAGTGGAAAAGCTTTCTGCTAGGATGTAGACCACAAAAGACGCTAAAGACGAAGGTAAGATTCTCTCCGGAGCTAAGCGCAGCTCCCGGGCTTCTTTCGGCAGAAGCGGTGCTAAGAGAGCACTGTGAGCGGTACAATCGTCTTTGCGTGAAGAAGCCGCTTCTTCGGCTCCTGGAGCCGGAGAGAGCGGCAGCATCGGAAAGGTGAAGAAGGAAGCTGTACAACACTGGGATTGTGTGCGCAGCTTGCCAACTGATAGAAAACAGTACCTTACCACTTTCCTGACGTTTCCAATCACATGAATATTCGATTGGAAGCTGTTTTGGACAGCTTTTCTTTCCTTCATGCCAAACACTTGGCAGACCTCCGTGCAACGTCCAGAACACGATGGGAGATGTTTTCTGTGCTCCCGCAGGTTTTCCTTGCCAGACAGAGTGGAAAAGCTTTCTGCTAGGATGTAGACCACAAAAGACGCTAAAGACGAAGGTACGATGCTCTCCGGAGCTAAGCGCCGCTGCCGGGCTTCTTTCGGCAGAAGCGGCGCTAAGAGAGCACTGTGAGCGGTACAATCGTCTTTGCGCGAAGAAGCCGCTTCTTCGGCTCCGGGAGCCGGAGAGAGCGGCAGCATCGGAAAGGTGAAGAAGGAAGCTGTACAACACTGGGATTGTGTGCGCAGCTTGCCAACTGATAGAAACAGTACCTTACCACTTTCCTGACGTTTCCAAACACATGAATATTCGATTGGAAGCTGTTTTGGACAGCTTTTCTTTCCTTCATGCCAAACACTTGGCAGACCTCCGTGCAACGTCCAGAACACGATGGGAGATGTTTTCTGTGCTCCCGCAGGTTTTCCTTGCCAGACAGAGTGGAAAAGCTTTCTGCTAGGATGTAGACCACAAAAGACGCTAAAGACGAAGGTACGATGCTCTCCGGAGCTAAGAGCCGCTCCCGGGCTTCTTTCGGCAGAAGCGGCGCTAAGAGAGCACTGTGAGCGGTACAATCGTCTTTGCGCGAAGAAGCCGCTTCTTCGGCTCCGGGAGCCGGAGAGAGCGGCAGCATCGGAAAGGTGAAGAAGGAAGCTGTACAACACTGGGATTGTGTGCGCAGCTTGCCAACTGATAGAAAACAGTACCTTACACTTTCCTGACGTTTCCAATCACATGAATATTCGATTGGAAGCTGTTTTGGACAGCTTTTCTTTCCTTCATGCCAAACACTTGGCAGACCTCCGTGCAACGTCCAGAACACGATGGGAGATGTTTTCTGTGCTCCCGCAGGTTTTCCTTGCCAGACAGAGTGGAAAAGCTTTCTGCTAGGATGTAGACCACAAAAGACGCTAAAGACGAAGGTACGATGCTCTCCGGAGCTAAGAGCCGCTCCCGGGCTTCTTTCGGCAGAATCGGCGCTAAGAGAGCACTGTGAGCGGTACAATCGTCTTTGTGCAAAGAAGCCGCTTCTTCGGCTCCGGGAGCCGGAGAGAGCGGCAGCATCGGGAAGGTGAAGAAGGAAGCTGTACAACACTGGGATTGTGTGCGCAGCTTGCCAACTGATAGAAAACAGTACCTTACCACTTTCCTGACGTTTCCAATCACATGAATATTCGATTGGAAGCTGTTTTGGACAGCTTTTCTTTCCTTCATGCCAAACACTTGGCAGACCTCCGTGCAACGTCCAGAACACGATGGGAGATGTTTTCTGTGCTCCCGCAGGTTTTCCTTGCCAGACAGAGTGGAAAAGCTTTCTGCTAGGATGTAGACCACAAAAGACGCTAAAGACGAAGGTAAGATTCTCTCCGGAGCTAAGCGCAGCTCCCGGCCTTCTTTCGGCAGAAGCGGTGCTAAGAGAGCACTGTGAGCGGTACAATCGTCTTTGCGCGAAGAAGCCGCTTCTTCGGCTCCGGGAGCCGGAGAGAGCGGCAGCATCGGAAAGGTGAAGAAGGAAGCTGTACAACACTGGGATTGTGTGCGCAGCTTGCCAACTGATAGAAAACAGTACCTTACCACTTTCCTGACGTTTCCAATCACATGAATATTCGATTGGAAGCTGTTTTGGACAGCTTTTCTTTCCTTCATGCCAAACACTTGGCAGACCTCCGTGCAACGTCCAGAACACGATGGGAGATGTTTTCTGTGCTCCCGCAGGTTTTCCTTGCCAGACAGAGTGGAAAAGCTTTCTGCTAGGATGTAGACCACAAAAGACGCTAAAGACGACGGTACGATGCTCTCCGGAGCTAAGAGCCGCTCCCGGGCTTCTTTCGGCAGAAGCGGCGCTAAGAGAGCACTGTGAGCGGTACAATCGTCTTTGCGCGAAGAAGCCGCTTCTTCGGCTCCGGGAGCCGGAGAGAGCGGCAGCATCGGAAAGGTGAAGAAGGAAGCTGTACAACACTGGGATTGTGTGCGCAGCTTGCCAACTGATAGAAACAGTACCTTACCACTTTCCTGACGTTTCCAATCACATGAATATTCGATTGGAAGCTGTTTTGGACAGCTTTTCTTTCCTTCATGCCAAACACTTGGCAGACCTCCGTGCAACGTCCAGAACACGATGGGAGATGTTTTCTGTGCTCCCGCAGGTTTTCCTTGCCAGACAGAGTGGAAAAGCTTTCTGCTAGGATGTAGACCACAAAAGACGCTAAATACGAAGGTAAGATTCTCTCCGGAGCTAAGCGCAGCTCCCGGGCTTCTTTCGGCAGAAGCGGTGCTAAGAGAGCACTGTGAGCGGTACAATCGTCTTTGCGTGAAGAAGCCGCTTCTTCGGCTCCTGGAGCCGGAGAGAGCGGCAGCATCGGAAAGGTGAAGAAGGAAGCTGTACAACACTGGGATTGTGTGCGCAGCTTGCCAACTGATAGAAAACAGTACCTTACCACTTTCCTGACGTTTCCAATCACATGAATATTCGATTGGAAGCTGTTTTGGACAGCTTTTCTTTCCTTCATGCCAAACACTTGGCAGACCTCCGTGCAACGTCCAGAACACGATGGGAGATGTTTTCTGTGCTCCCGCAGGTTTTCCTTGCCAGACAGAGTGGAAAAGCTTTCTGCTAGGATGTAGACCACAAAAGACGCTAAAGACCAAGGTACGATGCTCTCCGGAGCTAAGCGCCGCTCCCGGGCTTCTTTCGGCAGAAGCGGCGCTAAGAGAGCACTGTGAGCGGTACAATCGTCTTTGCGCGAAGAAGCCGCTTCTTCGGCTCCGGGAGCCGGAGAGAGCGGCAGCATCGGAAAGGTGAAGAAGGAAGCTGTACAACACTGGGATTGTGTGCGCAGCTTGCCAACTGATAGAAACAGTACCTTACCACTTTCCTGACGTTTCCAATCACATGAATATTCGATTGGAAGCTGTTTTGGACAGCTTTTCTTTCCTTCATGCCAAACACTTGGCAGACCTCCGTGCAACGTCCAGAACACGATGGGAGATGTTTTCTGTGCTCCCGCAGGTTTTCCTTGCCAGACAGAGTGGAAAAGCTTTCTGCTAGGATGTAGACCACAAAAGACGCTAAAGACGAAGGTAAGATTCTCTCCGGAGCTAAGCGCAGCTCCCGGGCTTCTTTCGGCAGAAGCGGTGCTAAGAGAGCACTGTGAGCGGTACAATCGTCTTTGCGTGAAGAAGCCGCTTCTTCGGCTCCTGGAGCCGGAGAGAGCGGCAGCATCGGAAAGGTGAAGAAGGAAGCTGTACAACACTGGGATTGTGTGCGCAGCTTGCCAACTGATAGAAAACAGTACCTTACCACTTTCCTGACGTTTCCAATCACATGAATATTCGATTGGAAGCTGTTTTGGACAACTTTTCTTTCCTTCATGCCAAACACTTGGCAGACCTCCGTGCAACGTCCAGAACACGATGGGAGATGTTTTCTGTGCTCCCGCAGGTTTTCCTTGCCAGACAGAGTGGAAAAGCTTTCTGCTAGGATGTAGACCACAAAAGACGCTAAAGACGAAGGTACGATGCTCTCCGGAGCTAAGCGCCGCTCCCGGGCTTCTTTCGGCAGAAGCGGCGCTAAGAGAGCACTGTGAGCGGTACAATCGTCTTTGCGCGAAGAAGCCGCTTCTTCGGCTCCGGGAGCCGGAGAGAGCGGCAGCATCGGAAAGGTGAAGAAGGAAGCTGTACAACACTGGGATTGTGTGCGCAGCTTGCCAACTGATAGAAACAGTACCTTACCACTTTCCTGACGTTTCCAAACACATGAATATTCGATTGGAAGCTGTTTTGGACAGCTTTTCTTTCCTTCATGCCAAACACTTGGCAGACCTCCGTGCAACGTCCAGAACACGATGGGAGATGTTTTCTGTGCTCCCGCAGGTTTTCCTTGCCAGACAGAGTGGAAAAGCTTTCTGCTAGGATGTAGACCACAAAAGACGCTAAAGACGAAGGTACGATGCTCTCCGGAGCTAAGAGCCGCTCCCCGGCTTCTTTCGGCAGAATCGGCGCTAAGAGAGCACTGTGAGCGGTACAATCGTCTTTGTGCGAAGAAGCCGCATCTTCGGCTCCGGGAGCCGGAGAGAGCGGCAGCATCGGAAAGGTGAAGAAGGAAGCTGTACAACACTGGGATTGTGTGCGCAGCTTGCCAACTGATAGAAACAGTACCTTACCACTTTCCTGACGTTTCCAATCACATGAATATTCGATTGGAAGCTGTTTTGGACAGCTTTTCTTTCCTTCATGCCAAACACTTGGCAGACCTCCGTGCAACGTCCAGAACACGATGGGAGATATTTTCTGTGCTCCCGCAGGTTTTCCTTGCCAGACAGAGTGGAAAAGCTTTCTGCTAGGATGTAGACCACAAAAGACGCTAAAGACGAAGGTACGATGCTCTCCGGAGCTAAGAGCCGCTCCCGGGCTTCTTTCGGCAGAATCGGCGCTAAGAGAGCACTGTGAGCGGTACAATCGTCTTTGTGCGAAGAAGCCGCTTCTTCGGCTCCGGGAGCCGGAGAGAGCGGCAGCGTCGGAAAGGTGAAGAAGGAAGCTGTACAACACTGGGATTGTGTGCGCAGCTTGCCAACTGATAGAAACAGTACCTTACCACTTTCCTGACGTTTCCAATCACATGAATATTCGATTGGAAGCTGTTTTGGACAGCTTTTCTTTCCTTCATGCCAAACACTTGGCAGACCTCCGTGCAACGTCCAGAACACGATGGGAGATGTTTTCTGTGCTCCCGCAGGTTTTCCTTGCCAGACAGAGTGGAAAAGCTTTCTGCTAGGATGTAGACCACAAAAGACGCTAAAGACGAAGGTAAGATTCTCTCCGGAGCTAAGCGCAGCTCCCGGGCTTCTTTCGGCAGAAGCGGTGCTAAGAGAGCACTGTGAGCGGTACAATCGTCTTTGCGTGAAGAAGCCGCTTCTTCGGCTCCTGGAGCCGGAGAGAGCGGCAGCATCGGAAAGGTGAAGAAGGAAGCTGTACAACACTGGGATTGTGTGCGCAGCTTGCCAACTGATAGAAAACAGTACCTTACCACTTTCCTGACGTTTCCAATCACATGAATATTCGATTGGAAGCTGTTTTGGACAGCTTTTCTTTCCTTCATGCCAAACACTTGGCAGACCTCGGTGCAACGTCCAGAACACGATGGGAGATGTTTTCTGTGCTCCCGCAGGTTTTCCTTGCCAGACAGAGTGGAAAAGCTTTCTGCTAGGATGTAGACCACAAAAGACGCTAAAGACGAAGGTACGATGCTCTCCGGAGCTAAGAGCCGCTCCCGGGCTTCTTTCGGCAGAAGCGGCGCTAAGAGAGCACTGTGAGCGGTACAATCGTCTTTGCGCGAAGAAGCCGCTTCTTCGGCTCCGGGAGCCGGAGAGAGCGGCAGCATCGGAAAGGTGAAGAAGGAAGCTGTACAACACTGGGATTGTGTGCGCAGCTTGCCAACTGATAGAAAACAGTACCTTACCACTTTCCTGACGTTTCCAATCACATGAATATTCGATTGGAAGCTGTTTTGGACAGCTTTTCTTTCCTTCATGCCAAACACTTGGCAGACCTCCGTGCAACGTCCAGAACACGATGGCAGATGTTTTCTGTGCTCCCGCAGGTTTTCCTTGCCAGACAGAGTGGAAAAGCTTTCTGCTAGGATGTAGACCACAAAAGACGCTAAAGACGAAGGTACGATGCTCTCCGGAGCTAAGAGCCGCTCCCGGGCTTCTTTCGGCAGAATCGGCGCTAAGAGAGCACTGTGAGCGGTACAATCGTCTTTGTGCGAAGAAGCCGCTTCTTCGGCTCCGGGAGCCGGAGAGAGCGGCAGCATCGGAAAGGTGAAGAAGGAAGCTGTACAACACTGGGATTGTGTGCGCAGCTTGCCAACTGATAGAAACAGTACCTTACCACTTTCCTGACGTTTCCAAACACATGAATATTCGATTGGAAGCTGTTTTGGACAGCTTTTCTTTCCTTCATGCCAAACACTTGGCAGACCTCCGTGCAACGTCCAGAACACGATGGGAGATGTTTTCTGTGCTCCCGCAGGTTTTCCTTGCCAGACAGAGTGGAAAAGCTTTCTGCTAGGATGTAGACCACAAAAGACGCTAAAGACGAAGGTACGATGCTCTCCGGAGCTAAGAGCCGCTCCCGGGCTTCTTTCGGCAGAATCGGCGCTAAGAGAGCACTGTGAGCGGTACAATCGTCTTTGCGCGAAGAAGCCGCTTCTTCGGTTCCGGGAGCTGGAGAGAGCGGCAGCATCGGAAAGGTGAAGAAGGAAGCTGTACAACAGTGGGATTGTGTGCGCAGCTTGCCAACTGATAGAAACAGTACCTTACCACTTTCCTGACGTTTCCAATCACATGAATATTCGATTGGAAGCTGTTTTGGACAGCTTTTCTTTCCTTCATGCCAAACACTTGGCAGACCTCCGTGCAACGTCCAGAACACGATGGGAGATGTTTTCTGTGCTCCCGCAGGTTTTCCTTGCCAGACAGAGTGGAAAAGCTTTCTGCTAGGATGTAGACCACAAAAGACGCTAAAGACGAAGGTACGATGCTCTCCGGAGCTAAGAGCCGCTCCCCGGCTTCTTTCGGCAGAATCGGCGCTAAGAGAGCACTGTGAGCGGTACAATCGTCTTTGCGCGAAGAAGCCGCTTCTTCGGTTCCGGGAGCTGGAGAGAGCGGCAGCATCGGAAAGGTGAAGAAGGAAGCTGTACAACACTGGGATTGTGTGCGCAGCTTGCCAACTGATAGAAAACAGTACCTTACCACTTTCCTGACGTTTCCAATCACATGAATATTCGATTGGAAGCTGTTTTGGACAGCTTTTCTTTCCTTCATGCCAAACACTTGGCAGACCTCCGTGCAACGTCCAGAACACGATGGCAGATGTTTTCTGTGCTCCCGCAGGTTTTCCTTGCCAGACAGAGTGGAAAAGCTTTCTGCTAGGATGTAGACCACAAAAGACGCTAAAGACGAAGGTAAGATTCTCTCCGGAGCTAAGCGCAGCTCCCGGGCTTCTTTCGGCAGAAGCGGTGCTAAGAGAGCACTGTGAGCGGTACAATCGTCTTTGCGTGAAGAAGCCGCTTCTTCGGCTCCTGGAGCCGGAGAGAGCGGCAGCATCGGAAAGGTGAAGAAGGAAGCTGTACAACACTGGGATTGTGTGCGCAGCTTGCCAACTGATAGAAAACAGTACCTTACCACTTTCCTGACGTTTCCAATCACATGAATATTCGATTGGAAGCTGTTTTGGACAGCTTTTCTTTCCTTCATGCCAAACACTTGGCAGACCTCCGTGCAACGTCCAGAACACGATGGGAGATGTTTTCTGTGCTCCCGCAGGTTTTCCTTGCCAGACAGAGTGGAAAAGCTTTCTGCTAGGATGTAGACCACAAAAGACGCTAAAGACGAAGGTACGATGCTCTCCGGAGCTAAGCGCCGCTCCCGGGCTTCTTTCGGCAGAAGCGGCGCTAAGAGAGCACTGTGAGAGGTACAATCGTCTTTGCGCGAAGAAGCCGCTTCTTCGGCTCCGGGAGCCGGAGAGAGCGGCAGCATCGGAAAGGTGAAGAAGGAAGCTGTACAACACTGGGATTGTGTGCGCAGCTTGCCAACTGATAGAAACAGTACCTTACCACTTTCCTGACGTTTCCAAACACATGAATATTCGATTGGAAGCTGTTTTGGACAGCTTTTCTTTCCTTCATGCCAAACACTTGGCAGACCTCCGTGCAACGTCCAGAACACGATGGGAGATGTTTTCTGTGCTCCCGCAGGTTTTCCTTGCCAGACAGAGTGGAAAAGCTTTCTGCTAGGATGTAGACCACAAAAGACGCTAAAGACGAAGGTACGATGCTCTCCGGAGCTAAGAGCCGCTCCCCGGCTTCTTTCGGCAGAATCGGCGCTAAGAGAGCACTGTGAGCGGTACAATCGTCTTTGCGCGAAGAAGCCGCTTCTTCGGTTCCGGGAGCTGGAGAGAGCGGCAGCATCGGAAAGGTGAAGAAGGAAGCTGTACAACACTGGGATTGTGTGCGCAGCTTGCCAACTGATAGAAAACAGTACCTTACCACTTTCCTGACGTTTCCAATCACATGAATATTCGATTGGAAGCTGTTTTGGACAGCTTTTCTTTCCTTCATGCCAAACACTTGGCAGACCTCCGTGCAACGTCCAGAACACGATGGCAGATGTTTTCTGTGCTCCCGCAGGTTTTCCTTGCCAGACAGAGTGGAAAAGCTTTCTGCTAGGATGTAGACCACAAAAGACGCTAAAGACGAAGGTAAGATTCTCTCCGGAGCTAAGCGCAGCTCCCGGGCTTCTTTCGGCAGAAGCGGTGCTAAGAGAGCACTGTGAGCGGTACAATCGTCTTTGCGTGAAGAAGCCGCTTCTTCGGCTCCTGGAGCCGGAGAGAGCGGCAGCATCGGAAAGGTGAAGAAGGAAGCTGTACAACACTGGGATTGTGTGCGCAGCTTGCCAACTGATAGAAAACAGTACCTTACCACTTTCCTGACGTTTCCAATCACATGAATATTCGATTGGAAGCTGTTTTGGACAGCTTTTCTTTCCTTCATGCCAAACACTTGGCAGACCTCCGTGCAACGTCCAGAACACGATGGGAGATGTTTTCTGTGCTCCCGCAGGTTTTCCTTGCCAGACAGAGTGGAAAAGCTTTCTGCTAGGATGTAGACCACAAAAGACGCTAAAGACGAAGGTACGATGCTCTCCGGAGCTAAGCGCCGCTCCCGGGCTTCTTTCGGCAGAAGCGGCGCTAAGAGAGCACTGTGAGAGGTACAATCGTCTTTGCGCGAAGAAGCCGCTTCTTCGGCTCCGGGAGCCGGAGAGAGCGGCAGCATCGGAAAGGTGAAGAAGGAAGCTGTACAACACTGGGATTGTGTGCGCAGCTTGCCAACTGATAGAAACAGTACCTTACCACTTTCCTGACGTTTCCAAACACATGAATATTCGATTGGAAGCTGTTTTGGACAGCTTTTCTTTCCTTCATGCCAAACACTTGGCAGACCTCCGTGCAACGTCCAGAACACGATGGGAGATGTTTTCTGTGCTCCCGCAGGTTTTCCTTGCCAGACAGAGTGGAAAAGCTTTCTGCTAGGATGTAGACCACAAAAGACGCTAAAGACGAAGGTACGATGCTCTCCGGAGCTAAGAGCCGCTCCCGGGCTTCTTTCGGCAGAAGCGGCGCTAAGAGAGCACTGTGAGCGGTACGATCGTCTTTGCGCGAAGAAGCCGCTTCTTCGGCTCCGGGAGCCGGAGAGAGCGGCAGCATCGGAAAGGTGAAGAAGGAAGCTGTACAACACTGGGATTGTGTGCGCAGCTTGCCAACTGATAGAAAACAGTACCTTACACTTTCCTGACGTTTCCAATCACATGAATATTCGATTGGAAGCTGTTTTGGACAGCTTTTCTTTCCTTCATGCCAAACACTTGGCAGACCTCCGTGCAACGTCCAGAACACGATGGCAGATGTTTTCTGTGCTCCCGCAGGTTTTCCTTGCCAGACAGAGTGGAAAAGCTTTCTGCTAGGATGTAGACCACAAAAGACGCTAAAGACGAAGGTAAGATTCTCTCCGGAGCTAAGCGCAGCTCCCGGGCTTCTTTCGGCAGAAGCGGTGCTAAGAGAGCACTGTGAGCGGTACAATCGTCTTTGCGTGAAGAAGCCGCTTCTTCGGCTCCTGGAGCCGGAGAGAGCGGCAGCATCGGAAAGGTGAAGAAGGAAGCTGTACAACACTGGGATTGTGTGCGCAGCTTGCCAACTGATAGAAAACAGTACCTTACCACTTTCCTGACGTTTCCAATCACATGAATATTCGATTGGAAGCTGTTTTGGACAGCTTTTCTTTCCTTCATGCCAAACACTTGGCAGACCTCCGTGCAACGTCCAGAACACGATGGGAGATGTTTTCTGTGCTCCCGCAGGTTTTCCTTGCCAGACAGAGTGGAAAAGCTTTCTGCTAGGATGTAGACCACAAAAGACGCTAAAGACGAAGGTACGATGCTCTCCGGAGCTAAGCGCCGCTCCCGGGCTTCTTTCGGCAGAAGCGGCGCTAAGAGAGCACTGTGAGAGGTACAATCGTCTTTGCGCGAAGAAGCCGCTTCTTCGGCTCCGGGAGCCGGAGAGAGCGGCAGCATCGGAAAGGTGAAGAAGGAAGCTGTACAACACTGGGATTGTGTGCGCAGCTTGCCAACTGATAGAAACAGTACCTTACCACTTTCCTGACGTTTCCAAACACATGAATATTCGATTGGAAGCTGTTTTGGACAGCTTTTCTTTCCTTCATGCCAAACACTTGGCAGACCTCCGTGCAACGTCCAGAACACGATGGGAGATGTTTTCTGTGCTCCCGCAGGTTTTCCTTGCCAGACAGAGTGGAAAAGCTTTCTGCTAGGATGTAGACCACAAAAGACGCTAAAGACGAAGGTACGATGCTCTCCGGAGCTAAGAGCCGCTCCCGGGCTTCTTTCGGCAGAAGCGGCGCTAAGAGAGCACTGTGAGCGGTACGATCGTCTTTGCGCGAAGAAGCCGCTTCTTCGGCTCCGGGAGCCGGAGAGAGCGGCAGCATCGGAAAGGTGAAGAAGGAAGCTGTACAACACTGGGATTGTGTGCGCAGCTTGCCAACTGATAGAAAACAGTACCTTACACTTTCCTGACGTTTCCAATCACATGAATATTCGATTGGAAGCTGTTTTGGACAGCTTTTCTTTCCTTCATGCCAAACACTTGGCAGACCTCCATGCAACGTCCAGAACACGATGGGAGATGTTTTCTGTGCTCCCGCAGGTTTTCCTTGCCAGACAGAGTGGAAAAGCTTTCTGCTAGGATGTAGACCACAAAAGACGCTAAAGACGAAGGTACGATGCTCTCCGGAGCTAAGCGCAGCTCCCGGGCTTCTTTCGGCAGAAGCGGTGCTAAGAGAGCACTGTGAGCGGTACAATCGTCTTTGCGTGAAGAAGCCGCTTCTTCGGCTCCTGGAGCCGGAGAGAGCGGCAGCATCGGAAAGGTGAAGAAGGAAGCTGTACAACACTGGGATTGTGTGCGCAGCTTGCCAACTGGTAGAAAACAGTACCTTACCACTTTCCTGACGTTTCCAATCACATGAATATTCGATTGGAAGCTGTTTTGGACAGCTTTTCTTTCCTTCATGCCAAACACTTGGCAGACCTCCGTGCAATGTCCAGAACACGATGGGAGATGTTTTCTGTGCTCCCGCAGGTTTTCCTTGCCAGACAGAGTGGAAAAGCTTTCTGCTAGGATGTAGACCACAAAAGACGCTAAAGACGAAGGTACGATGCTCTCCGGAGCTAAGAGCCGCTCCCGGGCTTCTTTCGGCAGAAGCGGCGCTAAGAGAGCACTGTGAGCGGTACAATCGTCTTTGCGCGAAGAAGCCGCTTCTTCGGCTCCGGGAGCCGGAGAGAGCGGCAGCATCGGAAAGGTGAAGAAGGAAGCTGTACAACACTGGGATTGTGTGCGCAGCTTGCCAACTGATAGAAACAGTACCTTACCACTTTCCTGACGTTTCCAATCACATGAATATGCGATTGGAAGCTGTTTTGGACAGCTTTTCTTTCCTTCATGCCAAACACTTGGCAGACCTCCGTGCAACGTCCAGAACACGATGGGAGATGTTTTCTGTGCTCCCGCAGGTTTTCCTTGCCAGACAGAGTGGAAAAGCTTTCTGCTAGGATGTAGACCACAAAAGACGCTAAAGACGAAGGTACGATGCTCTCCGGAGCTAAGAGCCGCTCCCGGGCTTCTTTCGGCAGAATCGGCGCTAAGAGAGCACTGTGAGCGGTACAATCGTCTTTGTGCGAAGAAGCCGCTTCTTCGGCTCCGGGAGCCGGAGAGAGCGGCAGCATCGGAAAGGTGAAGAAGGAAGCTGTACAACACTGGGATTGTGTGCGCAGCTTGCCAACTGATAGAAACAGTACCTTACCACTTTCCTGACGTTTCCAATCACATGAATATTCGATTGGAAGCTGTTTTGGACAGCTTTTCTTTCCTTCATGCCAAACACTTGGCAGACCTCCGTGCAACGTCCAGAACACGATGGGAGATGTTTTCTGTGCTCCCGCAGGTTTTCCTTGCCAGACAGAGTGGAAAAGCTTTCTGCTAGGATGTAGACCACAAAAGACGCTAAAGACGAAGGTACGATGCTCTCCGGAGCTAACAGCCGCTCCCCGGCTTCTTTCGGCAGAATCGGCGCTAAGAGAGCACTGTGAGCGGTACAATCGTCTTTGCGCGAAGAAGCCGCTTCTTCGGCTCCGGGAGCTGGAGAGAGCGGCAGCATCGGAAAGGTGAAGAAGGAAGCTGTACAACACTGGGATTGTGTGCGCAGCTTGCCAACTGATAGAAAACAGTACCTTACCACTTTCCTGACGTTTCCAATCACATGAATATTCGATTGGAAGCTGTTTTGGACAGCTTTTCTTTCCTTCATGCCAAACACTTGGCAGACCTCCGTGCAACGTCCAGAACACGATGGGAGATGTTTTCTGTGCTCCCGCAGGTTTTCCTTGCCAGACAGAGTGGAAAAGCTTTCTGCTAGGATGTAGACCACAAAAGACGCTAAAGACGAAGGTAAGATTCTCTCCGGAGCTAAGCGCAGCTCCCGGGCTTCTTTCGGCAGAAGCGGTGCTAAGAGAGCACTGTGAGCGGTACAATCGTCTTTGCGTGAAGAAGCCGCTTCTTCGGCTCCTGGAGCCGGAGAGAGCGGCAGCATCGGAAAGGTGAAGAAGGAAGCTGTACAACACTGGGATTGTGTGCGCAGCTTGCCAACTGATAGAAAACAGTACCTTACCACTTTCCTGACGTTTCCAATCACATGAATATTCGATTGGAAGCTGTTTTGGACAGCTTTTCTTTCCTTCATGCCAAACACTTGGCAGACCTCCGTGCAACGTCCAGAACACGATGGGAGATGTTTTCTGTGCTCCCGCAGGTTTTCCTTGCCAGACAGAGTGGAAAAGCTTTCTGCTAGGATGTAGACCACAAAAGACGCTAAAGACGAAGGTACGATGCTCTCCGGAGCTAAGCGCCGCTGCCGGGCTTCTTTCGGCAGAAGCGGCGCTAAGAGAGCACTGTGAGCGGTACAATCGTCTTTGCGCGAAGAAGCCGCTTCTTCGGCTTCGGGAGCCGGAGAGAGCGGCAGCATCGGAAAGGTGAAGAAGGAAGCTGTACAACACTGGGATTGTGTGCGCAGCTTGCCAACTGATAGAAACAGTACCTTACCACTTTCCTGACGTTTCCAATCACATGAATATTCGATTGGAAGCTGTTTTGGACAGCTTTTCTTTCCTTCATGCCAAACACTTGGCAGACCTCCGTGCAACGTCCAGAACACGATGGGAGATGTTTTCTGTGCTCCCGCAGGTTTTCCTTGCCAGACAGAGTGGAAAAGCTTTCTGCTAGGATGTAGACCACAAAAGACGCTAAAGACGAAGGTACGATGCTCTCCGGAGCTAAGCGCCGCTCCCGGGCTTCTTTCGGCAGAAGCGGCGCTAAGAGAGCACTGTGAGAGGTACAATCGTCTTTGCGCGAAGAAGCCGCTTCTTCGGCTCCGGGAGCCGGAGAGAGCGGCAGCATCGGAAAGGTGAAGAAGGAAGCTGTACAACACTGGGATTGTGTGCGCAGCTTGCCAACTGATAGAAACAGTACCTTACCACTTTCCTGACGTTTCCAAACACATGAATATTCGATTGGAAGCTGTTTTGGACAGCTTTTCTTTCCTTCATGCCAAACACTTGGCAGACCTCCGTGCAACGTCCAGAACACGATGGGAGATGTTTTCTGTGCTCCCGCAGGTTTTCCTTGCCAGACAGAGTGGAAAAGCTTTCTGCTAGGATGTAGACCACAAAAGACGCTAAAGACGAAGGTACGATGCTCTCCGGAGCTAAGAGCCGCTCCCCGGCTTCTTTCGGCAGAATCGGCGCTAAGAGAGCACTGTGAGCGGTACAATCGTCTTTGCGCGAAGAAGCCGCTTCTTCGGTTCCGGGAGCTGGAGAGAGCGGCAGCATCGGAAAGGTGAAGAAGGAAGCTGTACAACACTGGGATTGTGTGCGCAGCTTGCCAACTGATAGAAAACAGTACCTTACCACTTTCCTGACGTTTCCAATCACATGAATATTCGATTGGAAGCTGTTTTGGACAGCTTTTCTTTCCTTCATGCCAAACACTTGGCAGACCTCCGTGCAACGTCCAGAACACGATGGCAGATGTTTTCTGTGCTCCCGCAGGTTTTCCTTGCCAGACAGAGTGGAAAAGCTTTCTGCTAGGATGTAGACCACAAAAGACGCTAAAGACGAAGGTAAGATTCTCTCCGGAGCTAAGCGCAGCTCCCGGGCTTCTTTCGGCAGAAGCGGTGCTAAGAGAGCACTGTGAGCGGTACAATCGTCTTTGCGTGAAGAAGCCGCTTCTTCGGCTCCTGGAGCCGGAGAGAGCGGCAGCATCGGAAAGGTGAAGAAGGAAGCTGTACAACACTGGGATTGTGTGCGCAGCTTGCCAACTGATAGAAAACAGTACCTTACCACTTTCCTGACGTTTCCAATCACATGAATATTCGATTGGAAGCTGTTTTGGACAGCTTTTCTTTCCTTCATGCCAAACACTTGGCAGACCTCCGTGCAACGTCCAGAACACGATGGGAGATGTTTTCTGTGCTCCCGCAGGTTTTCCTTGCCAGACAGAGTGGAAAAGCTTTCTGCTAGGATGTAGACCACAAAAGACGCTAAAGACGAAGGTACGATGCTCTCCGGAGCTAAGCGCCGCTCCCGGGCTTCTTTCGGCAGAAGCGGCGCTAAGAGAGCACTGTGAGAGGTACAATCGTCTTTGCGCGAAGAAGCCGCTTCTTCGGCTCCGGGAGCCGGAGAGAGCGGCAGCATCGGAAAGGTGAAGAAGGAAGCTGTACAACACTGGGATTGTGTGCGCAGCTTGCCAACTGATAGAAACAGTACCTTACCACTTTCCTGACGTTTCCAAACACATGAATATTCGATTGGAAGCTGTTTTGGACAGCTTTTCTTTCCTTCATGCCAAACACTTGGCAGACCTCCGTGCAACGTCCAGAACACGATGGGAGATGTTTTCTGTGCTCCCGCAGGTTTTCCTTGCCAGACAGAGTGGAAAAGCTTTCTGCTAGGATGTAGACCACAAAAGACGCTAAAGACGAAGGTACGATGCTCTCCGGAGCTAAGAGCCGCTCCCGGGCTTCTTTCGGCAGAAGCGGCGCTAAGAGAGCACTGTGAGCGGTACGATCGTCTTTGCGCGAAGAAGCCGCTTCTTCGGCTCCGGGAGCCGGAGAGAGCGGCAGCATCGGAAAGGTGAAGAAGGAAGCTGTACAACACTGGGATTGTGTGCGCAGCTTGCCAACTGATAGAAAACAGTACCTTACACTTTCCTGACGTTTCCAATCACATGAATATTCGATTGGAAGCTGTTTTGGACAGCTTTTCTTTCCTTCATGCCAAACACTTGGCAGACCTCCGTGCAACGTCCAGAACACGATGGCAGATGTTTTCTGTGCTCCCGCAGGTTTTCCTTGCCAGACAGAGTGGAAAAGCTTTCTGCTAGGATGTAGACCACAAAAGACGCTAAAGACGAAGGTAAGATTCTCTCCGGAGCTAAGCGCAGCTCCCGGGCTTCTTTCGGCAGAAGCGGTGCTAAGAGAGCACTGTGAGCGGTACAATCGTCTTTGCGTGAAGAAGCCGCTTCTTCGGCTCCTGGAGCCGGAGAGAGCGGCAGCATCGGAAAGGTGAAGAAGGAAGCTGTACAACACTGGGATTGTGTGCGCAGCTTGCCAACTGATAGAAAACAGTACCTTACCACTTTCCTGACGTTTCCAATCACATGAATATTCGATTGGAAGCTGTTTTGGACAGCTTTTCTTTCCTTCATGCCAAACACTTGGCAGACCTCCGTGCAACGTCCAGAACACGATGGGAGATGTTTTCTGTGCTCCCGCAGGTTTTCCTTGCCAGACAGAGTGGAAAAGCTTTCTGCTAGGATGTAGACCACAAAAGACGCTAAAGACGAAGGTACGATGCTCTCCGGAGCTAAGCGCCGCTCCCGGGCTTCTTTCGGCAGAAGCGGCGCTAAGAGAGCACTGTGAGAGGTACAATCGTCTTTGCGCGAAGAAGCCGCTTCTTCGGCTCCGGGAGCCGGAGAGAGCGGCAGCATCGGAAAGGTGAAGAAGGAAGCTGTACAACACTGGGATTGTGTGCGCAGCTTGCCAACTGATAGAAACAGTACCTTACCACTTTCCTGACGTTTCCAAACACATGAATATTCGATTGGAAGCTGTTTTGGACAGCTTTTCTTTCCTTCATGCCAAACACTTGGCAGACCTCCGTGCAACGTCCAGAACACGATGGGAGATGTTTTCTGTGCTCCCGCAGGTTTTCCTTGCCAGACAGAGTGGAAAAGCTTTCTGCTAGGATGTAGACCACAAAAGACGCTAAAGACGAAGGTACGATGCTCTCCGGAGCTAAGAGCCGCTCCCGGGCTTCTTTCGGCAGAAGCGGCGCTAAGAGAGCACTGTGAGCGGTACGATCGTCTTTGCGCGAAGAAGCCGCTTCTTCGGCTCCGGGAGCCGGAGAGAGCGGCAGCATCGGAAAGGTGAAGAAGGAAGCTGTACAACACTGGGATTGTGTGCGCAGCTTGCCAACTGATAGAAAACAGTACCTTACACTTTCCTGACGTTTCCAATCACATGAATATGCCATTGGAAGCTGTTTTGGACAGCTTTTCTTTCCTTCATGCCAAACACTTGGCAGACCTCCATGCAACGTCCAGAACACGATGGGAGATGTTTTCTGTGCTCCCGCAGGTTTTCCTTGCCAGACAGAGTGGAAAAGCTTTCTGCTAGGATGTAGACCACAAAAGACGCTAAAGACGAAGGTACGATGCTCTCCGGAGCTAAGCGCAGCTCCCGGGCTTCTTTCGGCAGAACCGGTGCTAAGAGAGCACTGTGAGCGGTACAATCGTCTTTGCGTGAAGAAGCCGCTTCTTCGGCTCCTGGAGCCGGAGAGAGCGGCAGCATCGGAAAGGTGAAGAAGGAAGCTGTACAACACTGGGATTGTGTGCGCAGCTTGCCAACTGGTAGAAAACAGTACCTTACCACTTTCCTGACGTTTCCAATCACATGAATATTCGATTGGAAGCTGTTTTGGACAGCTTTTCTTTCCTTCATGCCAAACACTTGGCAGACCTCCGTGCAATGTCCAGAACACGATGGGAGATGTTTTCTGTGCTCCCGCAGGTTTTCCTTGCCAGACAGAGTGGAAAAGCTTTCTGCTAGGATGTAGACCACAAAAGACGCTAAAGACGAAGGTACGATGCTCTCCGGAGCTAAGAGCCGCTCCCGGGCTTCTTTCGGCAGAAGCGGCGCTAAGAGAGCACTGTGAGCGGTACAATCGTCTTTGCGCGAAGAAGCCGCTTCTTCGGCTCCGGGAGCCGGAGAGAGCGGCAGCATCGGAAAGGTGAAGAAGGAAGCTGTACAACACTGGGATTGTGTGCGCAGCTTGCCAACTGATAGAAACAGTACCTTACCACTTTCCTGACGTTTCCAATCACATGAATATGCGATTGGAAGCTGTTTTGGACAGCTTTTCTTTCCTTCATGCCAAACACTTGGCAGACCTCCGTGCAACGTCCAGAACACGATGGGAGATGTTTTCTGTGCTCCCGCAGGTTTTCCTTGCCAGACAGAGTGGAAAAGCTTTCTGCTAGGATGTAGACCACAAAAGACGCTAAAGACGAAGGTACGATGCTCTCCGGAGCTAAGAGCCGCTCCCGGGCTTCTTTCGGCAGAATCGGCGCTAAGAGAGCACTGTGAGCGGTACAATCGTCTTTGTGCGAAGAAGCCGCTTCTTCGGCTCCGGGAGCCGGAGAGAGCGGCAGCATCGGAAAGGTGAAGAAGGAAGCTGTACAACACTGGGATTGTGTGCGCAGCTTGCCAACTGATAGAAACAGTACCTTACCACTTTCCTGACGTTTCCAATCACATGAATATTCGATTGGAAGCTGTTTTGGACAGCTTTTCTTTCCTTCATGCCAAACACTTGGCAGACCTCCGTGCAACGTCCAGAACACGATGGGAGATGTTTTCTGTGCTCCCGCAGGTTTTCCTTGCCAGACAGAGTGGAAAAGCTTTCTGCTAGGATGTAGACCACAAAAGACGCTAAAGACGAAGGTACGATGCTCTCCGGAGCTAACAGCCGCTCCCCGGCTTCTTTCGGCAGAATCGGCGCTAAGAGAGCACTGTGAGCGGTACAATCGTCTTTGCGCGAAGAAGCCGCTTCTTCGGTTCCGGGAGCTGGAGAGAGCGGCAGCATCGGAAAGGTGAAGAAGGAAGCTGTACAACACTGGGATTGTGTGCGCAGCTTGCCAACTGATAGAAAACAGTACCTTACCACTTTCCTGACGTTTCCAATCACATGAATATTCGATTGGAAGCTGTTTTGGACAGCTTTTCTTTCCTTCATGCCAAACACTTGGCAGACCTCCGTGCAACGTCCAGAACACGATGGGAGATGTTTTCTGTGCTCCCGCAGGTTTTCCTTGCCAGACAGAGTGGAAAAGCTTTCTGCTAGGATGTAGACCACAAAAGACGCTAAAGACGAAGGTAAGATTCTCTCCGGAGCTAAGCGCAGCTCCCGGGCTTCTTTCGGCAGAAGCGGTGCTAAGAGAGCACTGTGAGCGGTACAATCGTCTTTGCGTGAAGAAGCCGCTTCTTCGGCTCCTGGAGCCGGAGAGAGCGGCAGCATCGGAAAGGTGAAGAAGGAAGCTGTACAACACTGGGATTGTGTGCGCAGCTTGCCAACTGATAGAAAACAGTACCTTACCACTTTCCTGACGTTTCCAATCACATGAATATTCGATTGGAAGCTGTTTTGGACAGCTTTTCTTTCCTTCATGCCAAACACTTGGCAGACCTCCGTGCAACGTCCAGAACACGATGGGAGATGTTTTCTGTGCTCCCGCAGGTTTTCCTTGCCAGACAGAGTGGAAAAGCTTTCTGCTAGGATGTAGACCACAAAAGACGCTAAAGACGAAGGTACGATGCTCTCCGGAGCTAAGCGCCGCTGCCGGGCTTCTTTCGGCAGAAGCGGCGCTAAGAGAGCACTGTGAGCGGTACAATCGTCTTTGCGCGAAGAAGCCGCTTCTTCGGCTCCGGGAGCCGGAGAGAGCGGCAGCATCGGAAAGGTGAAGAAGGAAGCTGTACAACACTGGGATTGTGTGCGCAGCTTGCCAACTGATAGAAACAGTACCTTACCACTTTCCTGACGTTTCCAAACACATGAATATTCGATTGGAAGCTGTTTTGGACAGCTTTTCTTTCCTTCATGCCAAACACTTGGCAGACCTCCGTGCAACGTCCAGAACACGATGGGAGATGTTTTCTGTGCTCCCACAGGTTTTCCTTGCCAGACAGAGTGGAAAAGCTTTCTGCTAGGATGTAGACCACAAAAGACGCTAAAGACGAAGGTACGATGCTCTCCGGAGCTAAGAGCCGCTCCCGGGCTTCTTTCGGCAGAAGCGGCGCTAAGAGAGCACTGTGAGCGGTACAATCGTCTTTGCGCGAAGAAGCCGCTTCTTCGGCTCCGGGAGCCGGAGAGAGCGGCAGCATCGGAAAGGTGAAGAAGGAAGCTGTACAACACTGGGATTGTGTGCGCAGCTTGCCAACTGATAGAAAACAGTACCTTACACTTTCCTGACGTTTCCAATCACATGAATATTCGATTGGAAGCTGTTTTGGACAGCTTTTCTTTCCTTCATGCCAAACACTTGGCAGACCTCCGTGCAACGTCCAGAACACGATGGGAGATGTTTTCTGTGCTCCCGCAGGTTTTCCTTGCCAGACAGAGTGGAAAAGCTTTCTGCTAGGATGTAGACCACAAAAGACGCTAAAGACGAAGGTACGATGCTCTCCGGAGCTAAGAGCCGCTCCCGGGCTTCTTTCGGCAGAATCGGCGCTAAGAGAGCACTGTGAGCGGTACAATCGTCTTTGTGCAAAGAAGCCGCTTCTTCGGCTCCGGGAGCCGGAGAGAGCGGCAGCATCGGGAAGGTGAAGAAGGAAGCTGTACAACACTGGGATTGTGTGCGCAGCTTGCCAACTGATAGAAAACAGTACCTTACCACTTTCCTGACGTTTCCAATCACATGAATATTCGATTGGAAGCTGTTTTGGACAGCTTTTCTTTCCTTCATGCCAAACACTTGGCAGACCTCCGTGCAACGTCCAGAACACGATGGGAGATGTTTTCTGTGCTCCCGCAGGTTTTCCTTGCCAGACAGAGTGGAAAAGCTTTCTGCTAGGATGTAGACCACAAAAGACGCTAAAGACGAAGGTAAGATTCTCTCCGGAGCTAAGCGCAGCTCCCGGCCTTCTTTCGGCAGAAGCGGTGCTAAGAGAGCACTGTGAGCGGTACAATCGTCTTTGCGCGAAGAAGCCGCTTCTTCGGCTCCGGGAGCCGGAGAGAGCGGCAGCATCGGAAAGGTGAAGAAGGAAGCTGTACAACACTGGGATTGTGTGCGCAGCTTGCCAACTGATAGAAAACAGTACCTTACCACTTTCCTGACGTTTCCAATCACATGAATATTCGATTGGAAGCTGTTTTGGACAGCTTTTCTTTCCTTCATGCCAAACACTTGGCAGACCTCCGTGCAACGTCCAGAACACGATGGGAGATGTTTTCTGTGCTCCCGCAGGTTTTCCTTGCCAGACAGAGTGGAAAAGCTTTCTGCTAGGATGTAGACCACAAAAGACGCTAAAGACGACGGTACGATGCTCTCCGGAGCTAAGAGCCGCTCCCGGGCTTCTTTCGGCAGAAGCGGCGCTAAGAGAGCACTGTGAGCGGTACAATCGTCTTTGCGCGAAGAAGCCGCTTCTTCGGCTCCGGGAGCCGGAGAGAGCGGCAGCATCGGAAAGGTGAAGAAGGAAGCTGTACAACACTGGGATTGTGTGCGCAGCTTGCCAACTGATAGAAACAGTACCTTACCACTTTCCTGACGTTTCCAATCACATGAATATTCGATTGGAAGCTGTTTTGGACAGCTTTTCTTTCCTTCATGCCAAACACTTGGCAGACCTCCGTGCAACGTCCAGAACACGATGGGAGATGTTTTCTGTGCTCCCGCAGGTTTTCCTTGCCAGACAGAGTGGAAAAGCTTTCTGCTAGGATGTAGACCACAAAAGACGCTAAAGACGAAGGTACGATGCTCTCCGGAGCTAAGAGCCACTCCCCGGCTTCTTTCGGCAGAATCGGCGCTAAGAGAGCACTGTGAGCGGTACAATCGTCTTTGCGCGAAGAAGCCGCTTCTTCGGTTCCGGGAGCTGGAGAGAGCGGCAGCATCGGAAAGGTGAAGAAGGAAGCTGTACAACACTGGGATTGTGTGCGCAGCTTGCCAACTGATAGAAAACAGTACCTTACCACTTTCCTGACGTTTCCAATCACATGAATATTCGATTGGAAGCTGTTTTGGACAGCTTTTCTTTCCTTCATGCCAAACACTTGGCAGACCTCCGTGCAACGTCCAGAACACGATGGGAGATGTTTTCTGTGCTCCCGCAGGTTTTCCTTGCCAGACAGAGTGGAAAAGCTTTCTGCTAGGATGTAGACCACAAAAGACGCTAAATACGAAGGTAAGATTCTCTCCGGAGCTAAGCGCAGCTCCCGGGCTTCTTTCGGCAGAAGCGGTGCTAAGAGAGCACTGTGAGCGGTACAATCGTCTTTGCGTGAAGAAGCCGCTTCTTCGGCTCCTGGAGCCGGAGAGAGCGGCAGCATCGGAAAGGTGAAGAAGGAAGCTGTACAACACTGGGATTGTGTGCGCAGCTTGCCAACTGATAGAAAACAGTACCTTACCACTTTCCTGACGTTTCCAATCACATGAATATTCGATTGGAAGCTGTTTTGGACAGCTTTTCTTTCCTTCATGCCAAACACTTGGCAGACCTCCGTGCAACGTCCAGAACACGATGGGAGATGTTTTCTGTGCTCCCGCAGGTTTTCCTTGCCAGACAGAGTGGAAAAGCTTTCTGCTAGGATGTAGACCACAAAAGACGCTAAAGACCAAGGTACGATGCTCTCCGGAGCTAAGCGCCGCTCCCGGGCTTCTTTCGGCAGAAGCGGCGCTAAGAGAGCACTGTGAGCGGTACAATCGTCTTTGCGCGAAGAAGCCGCTTCTTCGGCTCCGGGAGCCGGAGAGAGCGGCAGCATCGGAAAGGTGAAGAAGGAAGCTGTACAACACTGGGATTGTGTGCGCAGCTTGCCAACTGATAGAAACAGTACCTTACCACTTTCCTGACGTTTCCAATCACATGAATATTCGATTGGAAGCTGTTTTGGACAGCTTTTCTTTCCTTCATGCCAAACACTTGGCAGACCTCCGTGCAACGTCCAGAACACGATGGGAGATGTTTTCTGTGCTCCCGCAGGTTTTCCTTGCCAGACAGAGTGGAAAAGCTTTCTGCTAGGATGTAGACCACAAAAGACGCTAAAGACGAAGGTAAGATTCTCTCCGGAGCTAAGCGCAGCTCCCGGGCTTCTTTCGGCAGAAGCGGTGCTAAGAGAGCACTGTGAGCGGTACAATCGTCTTTGCGTGAAGAAGCCGCTTCTTCGGCTCCTGGAGCCGGAGAGAGCGGCAGCATCGGAAAGGTGAAGAAGGAAGCTGTACAACACTGGGATTGTGTGCGCAGCTTGCCAACTGATAGAAAACAGTACCTTACCACTTTCCTGACGTTTCCAATCACATGAATATTCGATTGGAAGCTGTTTTGGACAGCTTTTCTTTCCTTCATGCCAAACACTTGGCAGACCTCCGTGCAACGTCCAGAACACGATGGGAGATGTTTTCTGTGCTCCCGCAGGTTTTCCTTGCCAGACAGAGTGGAAAAGCTTTCTGCTAGGATGTAGACCACAAAAGACGCTAAAGACGAAGGTACGATGCTCTCCGGAGCTAAGAGCCGCTCCCGGGCTTCTTTCGGCAGAAGCGGCGCTAAGAGAGCACTGTGAGCGGTACAATCGTCTTTGCGCGAAGAAGCCGCTTCTTCGGCTCCGGGAGCCGGAGAGAGCGGCAGCATCGGAAAGGTGAAGAAGGAAGCTGTACAACACTGGGATTGTGTGCGCAGCTTGCCAACTGATAGAAACAGTACCTTACCACTTTCCTGACGTTTCCAAACACATGAATATTCGATTGGAAGCTGTTTTGGACAGCTTTTCTTTCCTTCATGCCAAACACTTGGCAGACCTCCGTGCAACGTCCAGAACACGATGGGAGATGTTTTCTGTGCTCCCGCAGGTTTTCCTTGCCAGACAGAGTGGAAAAGCTTTCTGCTAGGATGTAGACCACAAAAGACGCTAAAGACGAAGGTACGATGCTCTCCGGAGCTAAGAGCCGCTCCCCGGCTTCTTTCGGCAGAATCGGCGCTAAGAGAGCACTGTGAGCGGTACAATCGTCTTTGTGCGAAGAAGCCGCATCTTCGGCTCCGGGAGCCGGAGAGAGCGGCAGCATCGGAAAGGTGAAGAAGGAAGCTGTACAACACTGGGATTGTGTGCGCAGCTTGCCAACTGATAGAAACAGTACCTTACCACTTTCCTGACGTTTCCAATCACATGAATATTCGATTGGAAGCTGTTTTGGACAGCTTTTCTTTCCTTCATGCCAAACACTTGGCAGACCTCCGTGCAACGTCCAGAACACGATGGGAGATATTTTCTGTGCTCCCGCAGGTTTTCCTTGCCAGACAGAGTGGAAAAGCTTTCTGCTAGGATGTAGACCACAAAAGACGCTAAAGACGAAGGTACGATGCTCTCCGGAGCTAAGAGCCGCTCCCGGGCTTCTTTCGGCAGAATCGGCGCTAAGAGAGCACTGTGAGCGGTACAATCGTCTTTGTGCGAAGAAGCCGCTTCTTCGGCTCCGGGAGCCGGAGAGAGCGGCAGCGTCGGAAAGGTGAAGAAGGAAGCTGTACAACACTGGGATTGTGTGCGCAGCTTGCCAACTGATAGAAACAGTACCTTACCACTTTCCTGACGTTTCCAATCACATGAATATTCGATTGGAAGCTGTTTTGGACAGCTTTTCTTTCCTTCATGCCAAACACTTGGCAGACCTCCGTGCAACGTCCAGAACACGATGGGAGATGTTTTCTGTGCTCCCGCAGGTTTTCCTTGCCAGACAGAGTGGAAAAGCTTTCTGCTAGGATGTAGACCACAAAAGACGCTAAAGACGAAGGTACGATGCTCTCCGGAGCTAAGCGCCGCTCCCGGGCTTCTTTCGGCAGAAGCGGCGCTAAGAGAGCACTGTGAGAGGTACAATCGTCTTTGCGCGAAGAAGCCGCTTCTTCGGCTCCGGGAGCCGGAGAGAGCGGCAGCATCGGAAAGGTGAAGAAGGAAGCTGTACAACACTGGGATTGTGTGCGCAGCTTGCCAACTGATAGAAACAGTACCTTACCACTTTCCTGACGTTTCCAAACACATGAATATTCGATTGGAAGCTGTTTTGGACAGCTTTTCTTTCCTTCATGCCAAACACTTGGCAGACCTCCGTGCAACGTCCAGAACACGATGGGAGATGTTTTCTGTGCTCCCGCAGGTTTTCCTTGCCAGACAGAGTGGAAAAGCTTTCTGCTAGGATGTAGACCACAAAAGACGCTAAAGACGAAGGTACGATGCTCTCCGGAGCTAAGAGCCGCTCCCGGGCTTCTTTCGGCAGAAGCGGCGCTAAGAGAGCACTGTGAGCGGTACGATCGTCTTTGCGCGAAGAAGCCGCTTCTTCGGCTCCGGGAGCCGGAGAGAGCGGCAGCATCGGAAAGGTGAAGAAGGAAGCTGTACAACACTGGGATTGTGTGCGCAGCTTGCCAACTGATAGAAAACAGTACCTTACACTTTCCTGACGTTTCCAATCACATGAATATTCGATTGGAAGCTGTTTTGGACAGCTTTTCTTTCCTTCATGCCAAACACTTGGCAGACCTCCATGCAACGTCCAGAACACGATGGGAGATGTTTTCTGTGCTCCCGCAGGTTTTCCTTGCCAGACAGAGTGGAAAAGCTTTCTGCTAGGATGTAGACCACAAAAGACGCTAAAGACGAAGGTACGATGCTCTCCGGAGCTAAGCGCAGCTCCCGGGCTTCTTTCGGCAGAAGCGGTGCTAAGAGAGCACTGTGAGCGGTACAATCGTCTTTGCGTGAAGAAGCCGCTTCTTCGGCTCCTGGAGCCGGAGAGAGCGGCAGCATCGGAAAGGTGAAGAAGGAAGCTGTACAACACTGGGATTGTGTGCGCAGCTTGCCAACTGGTAGAAAACAGTACCTTACCACTTTCCTGACGTTTCCAATCACATGAATATTCGATTGGAAGCTGTTTTGGACAGCTTTTCTTTCCTTCATGCCAAACACTTGGCAGACCTCCGTGCAATGTCCAGAACACGATGGGAGATGTTTTCTGTGCTCCCGCAGGTTTTCCTTGCCAGACAGAGTGGAAAAGCTTTCTGCTAGGATGTAGACCACAAAAGACGCTAAAGACGAAGGTACGATGCTCTCCGGAGCTAAGAGCCGCTCCCGGGCTTCTTTCGGCAGAAGCGGCGCTAAGAGAGCACTGTGAGCGGTACAATCGTCTTTGCGCGAAGAAGCCGCTTCTTCGGCTCCGGGAGCCGGAGAGAGCGGCAGCATCGGAAAGGTGAAGAAGGAAGCTGTACAACACTGGGATTGTGTGCGCAGCTTGCCAACTGATAGAAACAGTACCTTACCACTTTCCTGACGTTTCCAATCACATGAATATGCGATTGGAAGCTGTTTTGGACAGCTTTTCTTTCCTTCATGCCAAACACTTGGCAGACCTCCGTGCAACGTCCAGAACACGATGGGAGATGTTTTCTGTGCTCCCGCAGGTTTTCCTTGCCAGACAGAGTGGAAAAGCTTTCTGCTAGGATGTAGACCACAAAAGACGCTAAAGACGAAGGTACGATGCTCTCCGGAGCTAAGAGCCGCTCCCGGGCTTCTTTCGGCAGAATCGGCGCTAAGAGAGCACTGTGAGCGGTACAATCGTCTTTGTGCAAAGAAGCCGCTTCTTCGGCTCCGGGAGCCGGAGAGAGCGGCAGCATCGGAAAGGTGAAGAAGGAAGCTGTACAACACTGGGATTGTGTGCGCAGCTTGCCAACTGATAGAAACAGTACCTTACCACTTTCCTGACGTTTCCAATCACATGAATATTCGATTGGAAGCTGTTTTGGACAGCTTTTCTTTCCTTCATGCCAAACACTTGGCAGACCTCCGTGCAACGTCCAGAACACGATGGGAGATGTTTTCTGTGCTCCCGCAGGTTTTCCTTGCCAGACAGAGTGGAAAAGCTTTCTGCTAGGATGTAGACCACAAAAGACGCTAAAGACGAAGGTACGATGCTCTCCGGAGCTAACAGCCGCTCCCCGGCTTCTTTCGGCAGAATCGGCGCTAAGAGAGCACTGTGAGCGGTACAATCGTCTTTGCGCGAAGAAGCCGCTTCTTCGGTTCCGGGAGCTGGAGAGAGCGGCAGCATCGGAAAGGTGAAGAAGGAAGCTGTACAACACTGGGATTGTGTGCGCAGCTTGCCAACTGATAGAAAACAGTACCTTACCACTTTCCTGACGTTTCCAATCACATGAATATTCGATTGGAAGCTGTTTTGGACAGCTTTTCTTTCCTTCATGCCAAACACTTGGCAGACCTCCGTGCAACGTCCAGAACACGATGGGAGATGTTTTCTGTGCTCCCGCAGGTTTTCCTTGCCAGACAGAGTGGAAAAGCTTTCTGCTAGGATGTAGACCACAAAAGACGCTAAAGACGAAGGTAAGATTCTCTCCGGAGCTAAGCGCAGCTCCCGGGCTTCTTTCGGCAGAAGCGGTGCTAAGAGAGCACTGTGAGCGGTACAATCGTCTTTGCGTGAAGAAGCCGCTTCTTCGGCTCCTGGAGCCGGAGAGAGCGGCAGCATCGGAAAGGTGAAGAAGGAAGCTGTACAACACTGGGATTGTGTGCGCAGCTTGCCAACTGATAGAAAACAGTACCTTACCACTTTCCTGACGTTTCCAATCACATGAATATTCGATTGGAAGCTGTTTTGGACAGCTTTTCTTTCCTTCATGCCAAACACTTGGCAGACCTCCGTGCAACGTCCAGAACACGATGGGAGATGTTTTCTGTGCTCCCGCAGGTTTTCCTTGCCAGACAGAGTGGAAAAGCTTTCTGCTAGGATGTAGACCACAAAAGACGCTAAAGACGAAGGTACGATGCTCTCCGGAGCTAAGCGCCGCTGCCGGGCTTCTTTCGGCAGAAGCGGCGCTAAGAGAGCACTGTGAGCGGTACAATCGTCTTTGCGCGAAGAAGCCGCTTCTTCGGCTCCGGGAGCCGGAGAGAGCGGCAGCATCGGAAAGGTGAAGAAGGAAGCTGTACAACACTGGGATTGTGTGCGCAGCTTGCCAACTGATAGAAACAGTACCTTACCACTTTCCTGACGTTTCCAATCACATGAATATTCGATTGGAAGCTGTTTTGGACAGCTTTTCTTTCCTTCATGCCAAACACTTGGCAGACCTCCGTGCAACGTCCAGAACACGATGGGAGATGTTTTCTGTGCTCCCGCAGGTTTTCCTTGCCAGACAGAGTGGAAAAGCTTTCTGCTAGGATGTAGACCACAAAAGACGCTAAAGACGAAGGTACGATGCTCTCCGGAGCTAAGCGCCGCTCCCGGGCTTCTTTCGGCAGAAGCGGCGCTAAGAGAGCACTGTGAGAGGTACAATCGTCTTTGCGCGAAGAAGCCGCTTCTTCGGCTCCGGGAGCCGGAGAGAGCGGCAGCATCGGAAAGGTGAAGAAGGAAGCTGTACAACACTGGGATTGTGTGCGCAGCTTGCCAACTGATAGAAACAGTACCTTACCACTTTCCTGACGTTTCCAAACACATGAATATTCGATTGGAAGCTGTTTTGGACAGCTTTTCTTTCCTTCATGCCAAACACTTGGCAGACCTCCGTGCAACGTCCAGAACACGATGGGAGATGTTTTCTGTGCTCCCGCAGGTTTTCCTTGCCAGACAGAGTGGAAAAGCTTTCTGCTAGGATGTAGACCACAAAAGACGCTAAAGACGAAGGTACGATGCTCTCCGGAGCTAAGAGCCGCTCCCCGGCTTCTTTCGGCAGAATCGGCGCTAAGAGAGCACTGTGAGCGGTACAATCGTCTTTGCGCGAAGAAGCCGCTTCTTCGGTTCCGGGAGCTGGAGAGAGCGGCAGCATCGGAAAGGTGAAGAAGGAAGCTGTACAACACTGGGATTGTGTGCGCAGCTTGCCAACTGATAGAAAACAGTACCTTACCACTTTCCTGACGTTTCCAATCACATGAATATTCGATTGGAAGCTGTTTTGGACAGCTTTTCTTTCCTTCATGCCAAACACTTGGCAGACCTCCGTGCAACGTCCAGAACACGATGGCAGATGTTTTCTGTGCTCCCGCAGGTTTTCCTTGCCAGACAGAGTGGAAAAGCTTTCTGCTAGGATGTAGACCACAAAAGACGCTAAAGACGAAGGTAAGATTCTCTCCGGAGCTAAGCGCAGCTCCCGGGCTTCTTTCGGCAGAAGCGGTGCTAAGAGAGCACTGTGAGCGGTACAATCGTCTTTGCGTGAAGAAGCCGCTTCTTCGGCTCCTGGAGCCGGAGAGAGCGGCAGCATCGGAAAGGTGAAGAAGGAAGCTGTACAACACTGGGATTGTGTGCGCAGCTTGCCAACTGATAGAAAACAGTACCTTACCACTTTCCTGACGTTTCCAATCACATGAATATTCGATTGGAAGCTGTTTTGGACAGCTTTTCTTTCCTTCATGCCAAACACTTGGCAGACCTCCGTGCAACGTCCAGAACACGATGGGAGATGTTTTCTGTGCTCCCGCAGGTTTTCCTTGCCAGACAGAGTGGAAAAGCTTTCTGCTAGGATGTAGACCACAAAAGACGCTAAAGACGAAGGTACGATGCTCTCCGGAGCTAAGCGCCGCTCCCGGGCTTCTTTCGGCAGAAGCGGCGCTAAGAGAGCACTGTGAGAGGTACAATCGTCTTTGCGCGAAGAAGCCGCTTCTTCGGCTCCGGGAGCCGGAGAGAGCGGCAGCATCGGAAAGGTGAAGAAGGAAGCTGTACAACACTGGGATTGTGTGCGCAGCTTGCCAACTGATAGAAACAGTACCTTACCACTTTCCTGACGTTTCCAAACACATGAATATTCGATTGGAAGCTGTTTTGGACAGCTTTTCTTTCCTTCATGCCAAACACTTGGCAGACCTCCGTGCAACGTCCAGAACACGATGGGAGATGTTTTCTGTGCTCCCGCAGGTTTTCCTTGCCAGACAGAGTGGAAAAGCTTTCTGCTAGGATGTAGACCACAAAAGACGCTAAAGACGAAGGTACGATGCTCTCCGGAGCTAAGAGCCGCTCCCGGGCTTCTTTCGGCAGAAGCGGCGCTAAGAGAGCACTGTGAGCGGTACGATCGTCTTTGCGCGAAGAAGCCGCTTCTTCGGCTCCGGGAGCCGGAGAGAGCGGCAGCATCGGAAAGGTGAAGAAGGAAGCTGTACAACACTGGGATTGTGTGCGCAGCTTGCCAACTGATAGAAACAGTACCTTACACTTTCCTGACGTTTCCAATCACATGAATATTCGATTGGAAGCTGTTTTGGACAGCTTTTCTTTCCTTCATGCCAAACACTTGGCAGACCTCCGTGCAACGTCCAGAACACGATGGCAGATGTTTTCTGTGCTCCCGCAGGTTTTCCTTGCCAGACAGAGTGGAAAAGCTTTCTGCTAGGATGTAGACCACAAAAGACGCTAAAGACGAAGGTAAGATTCTCTCCGGAGCTAAGCGCAGCTCCCGGGCTTCTTTCGGCAGAAGCGGTGCTAAGAGAGCACTGTGAGCGGTACAATCGTCTTTGCGTGAAGAAGCCGCTTCTTCGGCTCCTGGAGCCGGAGAGAGCGGCAGCATCGGAAAGGTGAAGAAGGAAGCTGTACAACACTGGGATTGTGTGCGCAGCTTGCCAACTGATAGAAAACAGTACCTTACCACTTTCCTGACGTTTCCAATCACATGAATATTCGATTGGAAGCTGTTTTGGACAGCTTTTCTTTCCTTCATGCCAAACACTTGGCAGACCTCCGTGCAACGTCCAGAACACGATGGGAGATGTTTTCTGTGCTCCCGCAGGTTTTCCTTGCCAGACAGAGTGGAAAAGCTTTCTGCTAGGATGTAGACCACAAAAGACGCTAAAGACGAAGGTACGATGCTCTCCGGAGCTAAGCGCCGCTCCCGGGCTTCTTTCGGCAGAAGCGGCGCTAAGAGAGCACTGTGAGAGGTACAATCGTCTTTGCGCGAAGAAGCCGCTTCTTCGGCTCCGGGAGCCGGAGAGAGCGGCAGCATCGGAAAGGTGAAGAAGGAAGCTGTACAACACTGGGATTGTGTGCGCAGCTTGCCAACTGATAGAAACAGTACCTTACCACTTTCCTGACGTTTCCAAACACATGAATATTCGATTGGAAGCTGTTTTGGACAGCTTTTCTTTCCTTCATGCCAAACACTTGGCAGACCTCCGTGCAACGTCCAGAACACGATGGGAGATGTTTTCTGTGCTCCCGCAGGTTTTCCTTGCCAGACAGAGTGGAAAAGCTTTCTGCTAGGATGTAGACCACAAAAGACGCTAAAGACGAAGGTACGATGCTCTCCGGAGCTAAGAGCCGCTCCCGGGCTTCTTTCGGCAGAAGCGGCGCTAAGAGAGCACTGTGAGCGGTACGATCGTCTTTGCGCGAAGAAGCCGCTTCTTCGGCTCCGGGAGCCGGAGAGAGCGGCAGCATCGGAAAGGTGAAGAAGGAAGCTGTACAACACTGGGATTGTGTGCGCAGCTTGCCAACTGATAGAAAACAGTACCTTACACTTTCCTGACGTTTCCAATCACATGAATATGCCATTGGAAGCTGTTTTGGACAGCTTTTCTTTCCTTCATGCCAAACACTTGGCAGACCTCCATGCAACGTCCAGAACACGATGGGAGATGTTTTCTGTGCTCCCGCAGGTTTTCCTTGCCAGACAGAGTGGAAAAGCTTTCTGCTAGGATGTAGACCACAAAAGACGCTAAAGACGAAGGTACGATGCTCTCCGGAGCTAAGCGCAGCTCCCGGGCTTCTTTCGGCAGAACCGGTGCTAAGAGAGCACTGTGAGCGGTACAATCGTCTTTGCGTGAAGAAGCCGCTTCTTCGGCTCCTGGAGCCGGAGAGAGCGGCAGCATCGGAAAGGTGAAGAAGGAAGCTGTACAACACTGGGATTGTGTGCGCAGCTTGCCAACTGGTAGAAAACAGTACCTTACCACTTTCCTGACGTTTCCAATCACATGAATATTCGATTGGAAGCTGTTTTGGACAGCTTTTCTTTCCTTCATGCCAAACACTTGGCAGACCTCCGTGCAATGTCCAGAACACGATGGGAGATGTTTTCTGTGCTCCCGCAGGTTTTCCTTGCCAGACAGAGTGGAAAAGCTTTCTGCTAGGATGTAGACCACAAAAGACGCTAAAGACGAAGGTACGATGCTCTCCGGAGCTAAGAGCCGCTCCCGGGCTTCTTTCGGCAGAAGCGGCGCTAAGAGAGCACTGTGAGCGGTACAATCGTCTTTGCGCGAAGAAGCCGCTTCTTCGGCTCCGGGAGCCGGAGAGAGCGGCAGCATCGGAAAGGTGAAGAAGGAAGCTGTACAACACTGGGATTGTGTGCGCAGCTTGCCAACTGATAGAAACAGTACCTTACCACTTTCCTGACGTTTCCAATCACATGAATATGCGATTGGAAGCTGTTTTGGACAGCTTTTCTTTCCTTCATGCCAAACACTTGGCAGACCTCCGTGCAACGTCCAGAACACGATGGGAGATGTTTTCTGTGCTCCCGCAGGTTTTCCTTGCCAGACAGAGTGGAAAAGCTTTCTGCTAGGATGTAGACCACAAAAGACGCTAAAGACGAAGGTACGATGCTCTCCGGAGCTAAGAGCCGCTCCCGGGCTTCTTTCGGCAGAATCGGCGCTAAGAGAGCACTGTGAGCGGTACAATCGTCTTTGTGCGAAGAAGCCGCTTCTTCGGCTCCGGGAGCCGGAGAGAGCGGCAGCATCGGAAAGGTGAAGAAGGAAGCTGTACAACACTGGGATTGTGTGCGCAGCTTGCCAACTGATAGAAACAGTACCTTACCACTTTCCTGACGTTTCCAATCACATGAATATTCGATTGGAAGCTGTTTTGGACAGCTTTTCTTTCCTTCATGCCAAACACTTGGCAGACCTCCGTGCAACGTCCAGAACACGATGGGAGATGTTTTCTGTGCTCCCGCAGGTTTTCCTTGCCAGACAGAGTGGAAAAGCTTTCTGCTAGGATGTAGACCACAAAAGACGCTAAAGACGAAGGTACGATGCTCTCCGGAGCTAACAGCCGCTCCCCGGCTTCTTTCGGCAGAATCGGCGCTAAGAGAGCACTGTGAGCGGTACAATCGTCTTTGCGCGAAGAAGCCGCTTCTTCGGTTCCGGGAGCTGGAGAGAGCGGCAGCATCGGAAAGGTGAAGAAGGAAGCTGTACAACACTGGGATTGTGTGCGCAGCTTGCCAACTGATAGAAAACAGTACCTTACCACTTTCCTGACGTTTCCAATCACATGAATATTCGATTGGAAGCTGTTTTGGACAGCTTTTCTTTCCTTCATGCCAAACACTTGGCAGACCTCCGTGCAACGTCCAGAACACGATGGGAGATGTTTTCTGTGCTCCCGCAGGTTTTCCTTGCCAGACAGAGTGGAAAAGCTTTCTGCTAGGATGTAGACCACAAAAGACGCTAAAGACGAAGGTAAGATTCTCTCCGGAGCTAAGCGCAGCTCCCGGGCTTCTTTCGGCAGAAGCGGTGCTAAGAGAGCACTGTGAGCGGTACAATCGTCTTTGCGTGAAGAAGCCGCTTCTTCGGCTCCTGGAGCCGGAGAGAGCGGCAGCATCGGAAAGGTGAAGAAGGAAGCTGTACAACACTGGGATTGTGTGCGCAGCTTGCCAACTGATAGAAAACAGTACCTTACCACTTTCCTGACGTTTCCAATCACATGAATATTCGATTGGAAGCTGTTTTGGACAGCTTTTCTTTCCTTCATGCCAAACACTTGGCAGACCTCCGTGCAACGTCCAGAACACGATGGGAGATGTTTTCTGTGCTCCCGCAGGTTTTCCTTGCCAGACAGAGTGGAAAAGCTTTCTGCTAGGATGTAGACCACAAAAGACGCTAAAGACGAAGGTACGATGCTCTCCGGAGCTAAGCGCCGCTGCCGGGCTTCTTTCGGCAGAAGCGGCGCTAAGAGAGCACTGTGAGCGGTACAATCGTCTTTGCGCGAAGAAGCCGCTTCTTCGGCTCCGGGAGCCGGAGAGAGCGGCAGCATCGGAAAGGTGAAGAAGGAAGCTGTACAACACTGGGATTGTGTGCGCAGCTTGCCAACTGATAGAAACAGTACCTTACCACTTTCCTGACGTTTCCAAACACATGAATATTCGATTGGAAGCTGTTTTGGACAGCTTTTCTTTCCTTCATGCCAAACACTTGGCAGACCTCCGTGCAACGTCCAGAACACGATGGGAGATGTTTTCTGTGCTCCCGCAGGTTTTCCTTGCCAGACAGAGTGGAAAAGCTTTCTGCTAGGATGTAGACCACAAAAGACGCTAAAGACGAAGGTACGATGCTCTCCGGAGCTAAGAGCCGCTCCCGGGCTTCTTTCGGCAGAAGCGGCGCTAAGAGAGCACTGTGAGCGGTACAATCGTCTTTGCGCGAAGAAGCCGCTTCTTCGGCTCCGGGAGCCGGAGAGAGCGGCAGCATCGGAAAGGTGAAGAAGGAAGCTGTACAACACTGGGATTGTGTGCGCAGCTTGCCAACTGATAGAAAACAGTACCTTACACTTTCCTGACGTTTCCAATCACATGAATATTCGATTGGAAGCTGTTTTGGACAGCTTTTCTTTCCTTCATGCCAAACACTTGGCAGACCTCCGTGCAACGTCCAGAACACGATGGGAGATGTTTTCTGTGCTCCCGCAGGTTTTCCTTGCCAGACAGAGTGGAAAAGCTTTCTGCTAGGATGTAGACCACAAAAGACGCTAAAGACGAAGGTACGATGCTCTCCGGAGCTAAGAGCCGCTCCCGGGCTTCTTTCGGCAGAATCGGCGCTAAGAGAGCACTGTGAGCGGTACAATCGTCTTTGTGCAAAGAAGCCGCTTCTTCGGCTCCGGGAGCCGGAGAGAGCGGCAGCATCGGGAAGGTGAAGAAGGAAGCTGTACAACACTGGGATTGTGTGCGCAGCTTGCCAACTGATAGAAAACAGTACCTTACCACTTTCCTGACGTTTCCAATCACATGAATATTCGATTGGAAGCTGTTTTGGACAGCTTTTCTTTCCTTCATGCCAAACACTTGGCAGACCTCCGTGCAACGTCCAGAACACGATGGGAGATGTTTTCTGTGCTCCCGCAGGTTTTCCTTGCCAGACAGAGTGGAAAAGCTTTCTGCTAGGATGTAGACCACAAAAGACGCTAAAGACGAAGGTAAGATTCTCTCCGGAGCTAAGCGCAGCTCCCGGCCTTCTTTCGGCAGAAGCGGTGCTAAGAGAGCACTGTGAGCGGTACAATCGTCTTTGCGCGAAGAAGCCGCTTCTTCGGCTCCGGGAGCCGGAGAGAGCGGCAGCATCGGAAAGGTGAAGAAGGAAGCTGTACAACACTGGGATTGTGTGCGCAGCTTGCCAACTGATAGAAAACAGTACCTTACCACTTTCCTGACGTTTCCAATCACATGAATATTCGATTGGAAGCTGTTTTGGACAGCTTTTCTTTCCTTCATGCCAAACACTTGGCAGACCTCCGTGCAACGTCCAGAACACGATGGGAGATGTTTTCTGTGCTCCCGCAGGTTTTCCTTGCCAGACAGAGTGGAAAAGCTTTCTGCTAGGATGTAGACCACAAAAGACGCTAAAGACGACGGTACGATGCTCTCCGGAGCTAAGAGCCGCTCCCGGGCTTCTTTCGGCAGAAGCGGCGCTAAGAGAGCACTGTGAGCGGTACAATCGTCTTTGCGCGAAGAAGCCGCTTCTTCGGCTCCGGGAGCCGGAGAGAGCGGCAGCATCGGAAAGGTGAAGAAGGAAGCTGTACAACACTGGGATTGTGTGCGCAGCTTGCCAACTGATAGAAACAGTACCTTACCACTTTCCTGACGTTTCCAATCACATGAATATTCGATTGGAAGCTGTTTTGGACAGCTTTTCTTTCCTTCATGCCAAACACTTGGCAGACCTCCGTGCAACGTCCAGAACACGATGGGAGATGTTTTCTGTGCTCCCGCAGGTTTTCCTTGCCAGACAGAGTGGAAAAGCTTTCTGCTAGGATGTAGACCACAAAAGACGCTAAAGACGAAGGTACGATGCTCTCCGGAGCTAAGAGCCACTCCCCGGCTTCTTTCGGCAGAATCGGCGCTAAGAGAGCACTGTGAGCGGTACAATCGTCTTTGCGCGAAGAAGCCGCTTCTTCGGTTCCGGGAGCTGGAGAGAGCGGCAGCATCGGAAAGGTGAAGAAGGAAGCTGTACAACACTGGGATTGTGTGCGCAGCTTGCCAACTGATAGAAAACAGTACCTTACCACTTTCCTGACGTTTCCAATCACATGAATATTCGATTGGAAGCTGTTTTGGACAGCTTTTCTTTCCTTCATGCCAAACACTTGGCAGACCTCCGTGCAACGTCCAGAACACGATGGGAGATGTTTTCTGTGCTCCCGCAGGTTTTCCTTGCCAGACAGAGTGGAAAAGCTTTCTGCTAGGATGTAGACCACAAAAGACGCTAAATACGAAGGTAAGATTCTCTCCGGAGCTAAGCGCAGCTCCCGGGCTTCTTTCGGCAGAAGCGGTGCTAAGAGAGCACTGTGAGCGGTACAATCGTCTTTGCGTGAAGAAGCCGCTTCTTCGGCTCCTGGAGCCGGAGAGAGCGGCAGCATCGGAAAGGTGAAGAAGGAAGCTGTACAACACTGGGATTGTGTGCGCAGCTTGCCAACTGATAGAAAACAGTACCTTACCACTTTCCTGACGTTTCCAATCACATGAATATTCGATTGGAAGCTGTTTTGGACAGCTTTTCTTTCCTTCATGCCAAACACTTGGCAGACCTCCGTGCAACGTCCAGAACACGATGGGAGATGTTTTCTGTGCTCCCGCAGGTTTTCCTTGCCAGACAGAGTGGAAAAGCTTTCTGCTAGGATGTAGACCACAAAAGACGCTAAAGACCAAGGTACGATGCTCTCCGGAGCTAAGCGCCGCTCCCGGGCTTCTTTCGGCAGAAGCGGCGCTAAGAGAGCACTGTGAGCGGTACAATCGTCTTTGCGCGAAGAAGCCGCTTCTTCGGCTCCGGGAGCCGGAGAGAGCGGCAGCATCGGAAAGGTGAAGAAGGAAGCTGTACAACACTGGGATTGTGTGCGCAGCTTGCCAACTGATAGAAACAGTACCTTACCACTTTCCTGACGTTTCCAATCACATGAATATTCGATTGGAAGCTGTTTTGGACAGCTTTTCTTTCCTTCATGCCAAACACTTGGCAGACCTCCGTGCAACGTCCAGAACACGATGGGAGATGTTTTCTGTGCTCCCGCAGGTTTTCCTTGCCAGACAGAGTGGAAAAGCTTTCTGCTAGGATGTAGACCACAAAAGACGCTAAAGACGAAGGTAAGATTCTCTCCGGAGCTAAGCGCAGCTCCCGGGCTTCTTTCGGCAGAAGCGGTGCTAAGAGAGCACTGTGAGCGGTACAATCGTCTTTGCGTGAAGAAGCCGCTTCTTCGGCTCCTGGAGCCGGAGAGAGCGGCAGCATCGGAAAGGTGAAGAAGGAAGCTGTACAACACTGGGATTGTGTGCGCAGCTTGCCAACTGATAGAAAACAGTACCTTACCACTTTCCTGACGTTTCCAATCACATGAATATTCGATTGGAAGCTGTTTTGGACAGCTTTTCTTTCCTTCATGCCAAACACTTGGCAGACCTCCGTGCAACGTCCAGAACACGATGGGAGATGTTTTCTGTGCTCCCGCAGGTTTTCCTTGCCAGACAGAGTGGAAAAGCTTTCTGCTAGGATGTAGACCACAAAAGACGCTAAAGACGAAGGTACGATGCTCTCCGGAGCTAAGAGCCGCTCCCGGGCTTCTTTCGGCAGAAGCGGCGCTAAGAGAGCACTGTGAGCGGTACAATCGTCTTTGCGCGAAGAAGCCGCTTCTTCGGCTCCGGGAGCCGGAGAGAGCGGCAGCATCGGAAAGGTGAAGAAGGAAGCTGTACAACACTGGGATTGTGTGCGCAGCTTGCCAACTGATAGAAACAGTACCTTACCACTTTCCTGACGTTTCCAAACACATGAATATTCGATTGGAAGCTGTTTTGGACAGCTTTTCTTTCCTTCATGCCAAACACTTGGCAGACCTCCGTGCAACGTCCAGAACACGATGGGAGATGTTTTCTGTGCTCCCGCAGGTTTTCCTTGCCAGACAGAGTGGAAAAGCTTTCTGCTAGGATGTAGACCACAAAAGACGCTAAAGACGAAGGTACGATGCTCTCCGGAGCTAAGAGCCGCTCCCCGGCTTCTTTCGGCAGAATCGGCGCTAAGAGAGCACTGTGAGCGGTACAATCGTCTTTGTGCGAAGAAGCCGCATCTTCGGCTCCGGGAGCCGGAGAGAGCGGCAGCATCGGAAAGGTGAAGAAGGAAGCTGTACAACACTGGGATTGTGTGCGCAGCTTGCCAACTGATAGAAACAGTACCTTACCACTTTCCTGACGTTTCCAATCACATGAATATTCGATTGGAAGCTGTTTTGGACAGCTTTTCTTTCCTTCATGCCAAACACTTGGCAGACCTCCGTGCAACGTCCAGAACACGATGGGAGATATTTTCTGTGCTCCCGCAGGTTTTCCTTGCCAGACAGAGTGGAAAAGCTTTCTGCTAGGATGTAGACCACAAAAGACGCTAAAGACGAAGGTACGATGCTCTCCGGAGCTAAGAGCCGCTCCCGGGCTTCTTTCGGCAGAATCGGCGCTAAGAGAGCACTGTGAGCGGTACAATCGTCTTTGTGCGAAGAAGCCGCTTCTTCGGCTCCGGGAGCCGGAGAGAGCGGCAGCGTCGGAAAGGTGAAGAAGGAAGCTGTACAACACTGGGATTGTGTGCGCAGCTTGCCAACTGATAGAAACAGTACCTTACCACTTTCCTGACGTTTCCAATCACATGAATATTCGATTGGAAGCTGTTTTGGACAGCTTTTCTTTCCTTCATGCCAAACACTTGGCAGACCTCCGTGCAACGTCCAGAACACGATGGGAGATGTTTTCTGTGCTCCCGCAGGTTTTCCTTGCCAGACAGAGTGGAAAAGCTTTCTGCTAGGATGTAGACCACAAAAGACGCTAAAGACGAAGGTACGATGCTCTCCGGAGCAAAGAGCCGCTCCCCGGCTTCTTTCGGCAGAATCGGCGCTAAGAGAGCACTGTGAGCGGTACAATCGTCTTTGCGCGAAGAAGCCGCTTCTTCGGTTCCGGGAGCTGGAGAGAGCGGCAGCATCGGAAAGGTGAAGAAGGAAGCTGTACAACACTGGGATTGTGTGCGCAGCTTGCCAACTGATAGAAAACAGTACCTTACCACTTTCCTGACGTTTCCAATCACATGAATATTCGATTGGAAGCTGTTTTGGACAGCTTTTCTTTCCTTCATGCCAAACACTTGGCAGACCTCGGTGCAACGTCCAGAACACGATGGGAGATGTTTTCTGTGCTCCCGCAGGTTTTCCTTGCCAGACAGAGTGGAAAAGCTTTCTGCTAGGATGTAGACCACAAAAGACGCTAAAGACGAAGGTAAGATTCTCTCCGGAGCTAAGCGCAGCTTCCGGGCTTCTTTCGGCAGAAGCGGTGCTAAGAGAGCACTGTGAGCGGTACAATCGTCTTTGCGTGAAGAAGCCGCTTCTTCGGCTCCTGGAGCCGGAGAGAGCGGCAGCATCGGAAAGGTGAAGAAGGAAGCTGTACAACACTGGGATTGTGTGCGCAGCTTGCCAACTGATAGAAAACAGTACCTTACCACTTTCCTGACGTTTCCAATCACATGAATATTCGATTGGAAGCTGTTTTGGACAGCTTTTCTTTCCTTCATGCCAAACACTTGGCAGACCTCGGTGCAACGTCCAGAACAGGATGGGAGATGTTTTCTGTGCTCCCGCAGGTTTTCCTTGCCAGACAGAGTGGAAAAGCTTTCTGCTAGGATGTAGACCACAAAAGACGCTAAAGACGAAGGTACGATGCTCTCCGGAGCTAAGCGCCGCTCCCGGGCTTCTTTCGGCAGAAGCGGCGCTAAGAGAGCACTGTGAGCGGTACAATCGTCTTTGCGCGAAGAAGCCGCTTCTTCGGCTCCGGGAGCCGGAGAGAGCGGCAGCGTCGGAAAGGTGAAGAAGGAAGCTGTACAACACTGGGATTGTGTGCGCAGCTTGCCAACTGATAGAAACAGTACCTTACCACTTTCCTGACGTTTCCAAACACATGAATATTCGATTGGAAGCTGTTTTGGACAGCTTTTCTTTCCTTCATGCCAAACACTTGGCAGACCTCCGTGCAACATCCAGAACACGATGGGAGATGTTTTCTGTGCTCCCGCAGGTTTTCCTTGCCAGACAGAGTGGAAAAGCTTTCTGCTAGGATGTAGACCACAAAAGACGCTAAAGACGAAGGTACGATGCTCTCCGGAGCTAAGAGCCGCTCCCGGGCTTCTTTCGGCAGAAGCGGCGCTAAGAGAGCACTGTGAGCGGTACAATCGTCTTTGCGCGAAGAAGCCGCTTCTTCGGCTCCGGGAGCCGGAGAGAGCGGCAGCATCGGAAAGGTGAAGAAGGAAGCTGTACAACACTGGGATTGTGTGCGCAGCTTGCCAACTGATAGAAAACAGTACCTTACACTTTCCTGACGTTTCCAATCACATGAATATTCGATTGGAAGCTGTTTTGGACAGCTTTTCTTTCCTTCATGCCAAACACTTGGCAGACCTCCGTGCAACGTCCAGAACACGATGGGAGATGTTTTCTGTGCTCCCGCAGGTTTTCCTTGCCAGACAGAGTGGAAAAGCTTTCTGCTAGGATGTAGACCACAAAAGACGCTAAAGACGAAGGTACGATGCTCTCCGGAGCTAAGAGCCGCTCCCGGGCTTCTTTCGGCAGAAGCGGCGCTAAGAGAGCACTGTGAGCGGTACAATCGTCTTTGTGCAAAGAAGCCGCTTCTTCGGCTCCGGGAGCCGGAGAGAGCGGCAGCATCGGAAAGGTGAAGAAGGAAGCTGTACAACACTGGGATTGTGTGCGCAGCTTGCCAACTGATAGAAACAGTACCTTACCACTTTCCTGACGTTTCCAATCACATGAATATTCGATTGGAAGCTGTTTTGGACAACTTTTCTTTCCTTCATGCCAAACACTTGGCAGACCTCCGTGCAACGTCCAGAACACGATGGGAGATGTTTTCTGTGCTCCCGCAGGTTTTCCTTGCCAGACAGAGTGGAAAAGCTTTCTGCTAGGATGTAGACCACAAAAGACGCTAAAGACGAAGGTACGATGCTCTCCGGAGCTAAGAGCCGCTCCCCGGCTTCTTTCGGCAGAATCGGCGCTAAGAGAGCACTGTGAGCGGTACAATCGTCTTTGCGCGAAGAAGCCGCTTCTTCGGTTCCGGGAGCCGGAGAGAGCGGCAGCATCGGAAAGGTGAAGAAGGAAGCTGTACAACACTGGGATTGTGTGCGCAGCTTGCCAACTGATAGAAAACAGTACCTTACCACTTTCCTGACGTTTCCAATCACATGAATATTCGATTGGAAGCTGTTTTGGACAGCTTTTCTTTCCTTCATGCCAAACATTTGGCAGACCTACGTGCAACGTCCAGAACACGATGGGAGATATTTTCTGTGCTCCCGCAGGTTTTCCTTGCCAGACAGAGTGGAAAAGCTTTCTGCTAGGATGTAGACCACAAAAGACGCTAAAGACGAAGGTACGATGCTCTCCGGAGCTAAGAGCCGCTCCCGGGCTTCTTTCGGCAGAATCGGCGCTAAGAGAGCACTGTGAGCGGTACAATCGTCTTTGTGCGAAGAAGCCGCTTCTTCGGCTCCGGGAGCCGGAGAGAGCGGCAGCGTCGGAAAGGTGAAGAAGGAAGCTGTACAACACTGGGATTGTGTGCGCAGCTTGCCAACTGATAGAAACAGTACCTTACCACTTTCCTGACGTTTCCAATCACATGAATATTCGATTGGAAGCTGTTTTGGACAGCTTTTCTTTCCTTCATGCCAAACACTTGGCAGACCTCCGTGCAACGTCCAGAACACGATGGGAGATGTTTTCTGTGCTCCCGCAGGTTTTCCTTGCCAGACAGAGTGGAAAAGCTTTCTGCTAGGATGTAGACCACAAAAGACGCTAAAGACGAAGGTACGATGCTCTCCGGAGCAAAGAGCCGCTCCCCGGCTTCTTTCGGCAGAATCGGCGCTAAGAGAGCACTGTGAGCGGTACAATCGTCTTTGCGCGAAGAAGCCGCTTCTTCGGTTCCGGGAGCTGGAGAGAGCGGCAGCATCGGAAAGGTGAAGAAGGAAGCTGTACAACACTGGGATTGTGTGCGCAGCTTGCCAACTGATAGAAAACAGTACCTTACCACTTTCCTGACGTTTCCAATCACATGAATATTCGATTGGAAGCTGTTTTGGACAGCTTTTCTTTCCTTCATGCCAAACACTTGGCAGACCTCGGTGCAACGTCCAGAACACGATGGGAGATGTTTTCTGTGCTCCCGCAGGTTTTCCTTGCCAGACAGAGTGGAAAAGCTTTCTGCTAGGATGTAGACCACAAAAGACGCTAAAGACGAAGGTAAGATTCTCTCCGGAGCTAAGCGCAGCTTCCGGGCTTCTTTCGGCAGAAGCGGTGCTAAGAGAGCACTGTGAGCGGTACAATCGTCTTTGCGTGAAGAAGCCGCTTCTTCGGCTCCTGGAGCCGGAGAGAGCGGCAGCATCGGAAAGGTGAAGAAGGAAGCTGTACAACACTGGGATTGTGTGCGCAGCTTGCCAACTGATAGAAAACAGTACCTTACCACTTTCCTGACGTTTCCAATCACATGAATATTCGATTGGAAGCTGTTTTGGACAGCTTTTCTTTCCTTCATGCCAAACACTTGGCAGACCTCGGTGCAACGTCCAGAACAGGATGGGAGATGTTTTCTGTGCTCCCGCAGGTTTTCCTTGCCAGACAGAGTGGAAAAGCTTTCTGCTAGGATGTAGACCACAAAAGACGCTAAAGACGAAGGTACGATGCTCTCCGGAGCTAAGCGCCGCTCCCGGGCTTCTTTCGGCAGAAGCGGCGCTAAGAGAGCACTGTGAGCGGTACAATCGTCTTTGCGCGAAGAAGCCGCTTCTTCGGCTCCGGGAGCCGGAGAGAGCGCCAGCGTCGGAAAGGTGAAGAAGGAAGCTGTACAACACTGGGATTGTGTGCGCAGCTTGCCAACTGATAGAAACAGTACCTTACCACTTTCCTGACGTTTCCAAACACATGAATATTCGATTGGAAGCTGTTTTGGACAGCTTTTCTTTCCTTCATGCCAAACACTTGGCAGACCTCCGTGCAACATCCAGAACACGATGGGAGATGTTTTCTGTGCTCCCGCAGGTTTTCCTTGCCAGACAGAGTGGAAAAGCTTTCTGCTAGGATGTAGACCACAAAAGACGCTAAAGACGAAGGTACGATGCTCTCCGGAGCTAAGAGCCGCTCCCGGGCTTCTTTCGGCAGAAGCGGCGCTAAGAGAGCACTGTGAGCGGTACAATCGTCTTTGCGCGAAGAAGCCGCTTCTTCGGCTCCGGGAGCCGGAGAGAGCGGCAGCATCGGAAAGGTGAAGAAGGAAGCTGTACAACACTGGGATTGTGTGCGCAGCTTGCCAACTGATAGAAAACAGTACCTTACACTTTCCTGACGTTTCCAATCACATGAATATTCGATTGGAAGCTGTTTTGGACAGCTTTTCTTTCCTTCATGCCAAACACTTGGCAGACCTCCGTGCAACGTCCAGAACACGATGGGAGATGTTTTCTGTGCTCCCGCAGGTTTTCCTTGCCAGACAGAGTGGAAAAGCTTTCTGCTAGGATGTAGACCACAAAAGACGCTAAAGACGAAGGTACGATGCTCTCCGGAGCTAAGAGCCGCTCCCGGGCTTCTTTCGGCAGAATCGGCGCTAAGAGAGCACTGTGAGCGGTACAATCGTCTTTGTGCAAAGAAGCCGCTTCTTCGGCTCCGGGAGCCGGAGAGAGCGGCAGCATCGGAAAGGTGAAGAAGGAAGCTGTACAACACTGGGATTGTGTGCGCAGCTTGCCAACTGATAGAAACAGTACCTTACCACTTTCCTGACGTTTCCAATCACATGAATATTCGATTGGAAGCTGTTTTGGACAACTTTTCTTTCCTTCATGCCAAACACTTGGCAGACCTCCGTGCAACGTCCAGAACACGATGGGAGATGTTTTCTGTGCTCCCGCAGGTTTTCCTTGCCAGACAGAGTGGAAAAGCTTTCTGCTAGGATGTAGACCACAAAAGACGCTAAAGACGAAGGTACGATGCTCTCCGGAGCTAAGAGCCGCTCCCCGGCTTCTTTCGGCAGAATCGGCGCTAAGAGAGCACTGTGAGCGGTACAATCGTCTTTGCGCGAAGAAGCCGCTTCTTCGGTTCCGGGAGCCGGAGAGAGCGGCAGCATCGGAAAGGTGAAGAAGGAAGCTGTACAACACTGGGATTGTGTGCGCAGCTTGCCAACTGATAGAAAACAGTACCTTACCACTTTCCTGACGTTTCCAATCACATGAATATTCGATTGGAAGCTGTTTTGGACAGCTTTTCTTTCCTTCATGCCAAACATTTGGCAGACCTACCTGCAACGTCCAGAACACGATGGGAGATGTTTTCGGTGCTCCCGCAGGTTTTCCTTGCCAGACAGAGTGGAAAAGCTTTCTGCTAGGATGTAGACCACAAAAGACGCTAAAGACGAAGGTAAGATTCTCTCCGGCGCTAAGCGCAGCTCCCGGGCTTCTTTCGGCAGAAGCGGTGCTAAGAGAGCACTGTGAGCGGTACAATCGTCTTTGCGTGAAGAAGCCGCTTCTTCGGCTCCTGGAGCCGGAGAGAGCGGCAGCATCGGAAAGGTGAAGAAGGAAGCTGTACAACACTGGGATTGTGTGCGCAGCTTGCCAACTGATAGAAATCCATACCTTACACTTTCCTGACGTTTCCCATCACATGAATATTCGATTGGAAGCTGTTTTGGACAGCTTTTCTTTCCTTCATGCCAAACACTTGGCAGACCTCCGTGCAACGTCCAGAACACGATGGGAGATGTTTTCTGTGCTCCCGCAGGTTTTCCTTGCCAGACAGAGTGGAAAAGCTTTCTGCTAGGATCTAGACCACAAAAGACGCTAAAGACGAAGGTACGATGCTCTCCGGAGCTAAGAGCCGCTCCCGAGCTTCTTTCGGCAGAAGCGGCGCTAAGAGAGCACTGTGAGCGGTACAATGGTCTTTGCGCGAAGAAGCCGCTTCTTCGGCTCCGGGAGCCGGAGAGAGCGGCAGCATCGGAAAGGTGATGAAGGAAGCTGTACAACACTGGGATTGTGTGCGCAGCTTGCCAACTGATAGAAAACAGTACCTTACCACTTTCCTGACGTTTCCCATCACATCAATATTCGATTGGAAGCTGTTTTGGACAGCTTTTCTTTCCTTCATGCCAAACACTTTGCAGACCTCCGTGCAACGTCCAGAACACGATTGGAGATGTTTTCTGTGCTCCCGCAGGTTTTCCTTGCCAGACAGAGTGGAAAAGCTTTCTGCTAGGATGTAGACCACAAAAGACGCTAAAGACGAAGGTACGATGCTCTCCGGAGCTAAGAGCCGCTCCAGGCGTCTTTCGGCAGAAGCAGCGTTATGGGAGCACCGTGAGCGGTACAATCGTCTTTGCGCGAAGAAGCCGCTTCTTCGGCTCCGGGAGCCGGAGAGAGCGGCAGCATCGGAAAGGTGAAGAAGGAAGCTGTACAACACTGGGATTGTGTGCGCAGCTTGCCAACTGATAGAAACAGTACCTTACCACTTTCCTGACGTTTCCAATCACATGAATATTCGATTGGAAGCTGTTTTGGACAGCTTTTCTTTCCTTCATGCCAAACACTTGGCAGACCTCCGTGCAACGTCCAGAACACGATGGGAGATGTTTTCTGTGCTCCCGCAGGTTTTCCTTGCCAGACAGAGTGGAAAAGCTTTCTGCTAGGATGTAGACCACAAAAGACGCTAAAGACGAAGGTACGATGCTCTCCGGAGCTAAGAGCCGCTCCCCGGCTTCTTTCGGCAGAATCGGCGCTAAGAGAGCACTGTGAGCGGTACAATCGTCTTTGCGCGAAGAAGCCGCTTCTTCGGTTCCGGGAGCTGGAGAGAGCGGCAGCATCGGAAAGGTGAAGAAGGAAGCTGTACAACACTGGGATTGTGTGCGCAGCTTGCCAACTGATAGAAAACAGTACCTTACCACTTTCCTGACGTTTCCAATCACATGAATATTCGATTGGAAGCTGTTTTGGACAGCTTTTCTTTCCTTCATGCCAAACACTTGGCAGACCTCCGTGCAACGTCCAGAACACGATGGGAGATGTTTTCTGTGCTCCCGCAGGTTTTCCTTGCCAGACAGAGTGGAAAAGCTTTCTGCTAGGATGTAGACCACAAAAGACGCTAAAGACGAAGGTAAGATTCTCTCCGGAGCTAAGCGCAGCTCCCGGGCTTCTTTCGGCAGAAGCGGTGCTAAGAGAGCACTGTGAGCGGTACAATCGTCTTTGCGTGAAGAAGCCGCTTCTTCGGCTCCTGGAGCCGGAGAGAGCGGCAGCATCGGAAAGGTGAAGAAGGAAGCTGTACAACACTGGGATTGTGTGCGCAGCTTGCCAACTGATAGAAAACAGTACCTTACCACTTTCCTGACGTTTCCAATCACATGAATATTCGATTGGAAGCTGTTTTGGACAGCTTTTCTTTCCTTCATGCCAAACACTTGGCAGACCTCCGTGCAACGTCCAGAACACGATGGGAGATGTTTTCTGTGCTCCCGCAGGTTTTCCTTGCCAGACAGAGTGGAAAAGCTTTCTGCTAGGATGTAGACCACAAAAGACGCTAAAGACGAAGGTACGATGCTCTCCGGAGATAAGCGCAGCTCCCGGGCTTCTTTCGGCAGAATCGGTGCTAAGAGAGCACTGTGAGCGGTACAATCGTCTTTGCGTGAAGAAGCCGCTTCTTCGGCTCCTGGAGCCGGAGAGAGCGGCAGCATCGGAAAGGTGAAGAAGGAAGCTGTACAACACTGGGATTGTGTGCGCAGCTTGCCAACTGATAGAAAAAAGTACCTTACCACTTTCCTGACGTTTCCAATCACATGAATATTCGATTGGAAGCTGTTTTGGACAGCTTTTCTTTCCTTCATGCCAAACACTTGGCAGACCTCCGTGCAACGTCCAGAACACGATGGGAGATGTTTTCTGTGCTCCCGCAGGTTTTCCTTGCCAGACAGAGTGGAAAAGCTTTCTGCTAGGATGTAGACCACAAAAGACGCTAAAGACGAAGGTACGATGCTCTCCGGAGCTAAGCGCCGCTGCCGGGCTTCTTTCGGCAGAAGCGGCGCTAAGAGAGCACTGTGAGCGGTACAATCGTCTTTGCGCGAAGAAGCCGCTTCTTCGGCTCCGGGAGCCGGAGAGAGCGGCAGCATCGGAAAGGTGAAGAAGGAAGCTGTACAACACTGGGATTGTGTGCGCAGCTTGCCAACTGATAGAAACAGTACCTTACCACTTTCCTGACGTTTCCAAACACATGAATATTCGATTGGAAGCTGTTTTGGACAGCTTTTCTTTCCTTCATGCCAAACACTTGGCAGACCTCCGTGCAACGTCCAGAACACGATGGGAGATGTTTTCTGTGCTCCCGCAGGTTTTCCTTGCCAGACAGAGTGGAAAAGCTTTCTGCTAGGATGTAGACCACAAAAGACGCTAAAGACGAAGGTACGATGCTCTCCGGAGCTAAGAGCCGCTCCCGGGCTTCTTTCGGCAGAATCGGCGCTAAGAGAGCACTGTGAGCGGTACAATCGTCTTTGTGCGAAGAAGCCGCTTCTTCGGCTCCGGGAGCCGGAGAGAGCGGCAGCGTCGGAAAGGTGAAGAAGGAAGCTGTACAACACTGGGATTGTGTGTGCAGCTTGCCAACTGATAGAAACAGTACCTTACCACTTTCCTGACGTTTCCAATCACATGAATATTCGATTGGAAGCTGTTTTGGACAGCTTTTCTTTCCTTCATGCCAAACACTTGGCAGACCTCCGTGCAACGTCCAGAACATGATGGGAGATGTTTTCTGTGCTCCCGCAGGTTTTCCTTGCCAGACAGAGTGGAAAAGCTTTCTGCTAGGATGTAGACCACAAAAGACGCTAAAGACGAAGGTACGATGCTCTCCGGAGCAAAGAGCCGCTCCCCGGCTTCTTTCGGCAGAATCGGCGCTAAGAGAGCACTGTGAGCGGTACAATCGTCTTTGCGCGAAGAAGCCGCTTCTTCGGTTCCGGGAGCTGGAGAGAGCGGCAGCATCGGAAAGGTGAAGAAGGAAGCTGTACAACACTGGGATTGTGTGCGCAGCTTGCCAACTGATAGAAAACAGTACCTTACCACTTTCCTGACGTTTCCAATCACATGAATATTCGATTGGAAGCTGTTTTGGACAGCTTTTCTTTCCTTCATGCCAAACACTTGGCAGACCTCCGTGCAACGTCCAGAACACGATGGGAGATGTTTTCTGTGCTCCCGCAGGTTTTCCTTGCCAGACAGAGTGGAAAAGCTTTCTGCTAGGATGTAGACCACAAAAGACGCTAAAGACGAAGGTAAGATTCTCTCCGGAGCTAAGCGCAGCTTCCGGGCTTCTTTCGGCAGAAGCGGTGCTAAGAGAGCACTGTGAGCGGTACAATCGTCTTTGCGTGAAGATGCCGCTTCGTCGGCTCCCGGAGCCGGAGAGAGCGGCAGCATCGGAAAGGTGAAGAAGGAAGCTGTACAACACTGGGATTGTGTGCGCAGCTTGCCAACTGATAGAAAACAGTACCTTACCACTTTCCTGACGTTTCCAATCACATGAATATTCGATTGGAAGCTGTTTTGGACAGCTTTTCTTTCCTTCATGCCAAACACTTGGCAGACCTCCGTGCAACGTCCAGAACATGATGGGAGATATTTTCTGTGCTCCCGCAGGTTTTCCTTGCCAGACAGAGTGGAAAAGCTTTCTGCTAGGATGTAGACCACAAAAGACGCTAAAGACGAAGGTACGATGCTCTCCGGAGCTAAGCGCCGCTCCCGGGCTTCTTTCGGCAGAAGCGGCGCTAAGAGAGCACTGTGAGCGGTACAATCGTCTTTGCGCGAAGAAGCCGCTTCTTCGGCTCCGGGAGCCGGAGAGAGCGGCAGCGGCGGAAAGGTGAAGAAGGAAGCTGTACAACACTGGGATTGTGTGCGCAGCTTGCCAACTGATAGAAACAGTACCTTACCACTTTCCTGACGTTTCCAAACACATGAATATTCGATTGGAAGCTGTTTTGGACAGCTTTTCTTTCCTTCATGCCAAACACTTGGCAGACCTCCGTGCAACATCCAGAACACGATGGGAGATGTTTTCTGTGCTCCCGCAGGTTTTCCTTGCCAGACAGAGTGGAAAAGCTTTCTGCTAGGATGTAGACCACAAAAGACGCTAAAGACGAAGGTACGATGCTCTCCGGAGCTAAGAGCCGCTCCCGGGCTTCTTTCGGCAGAAGCGGCGCTAAGAGAGCACTGTGAGCGGTACAATCGTCTTTGCGCGAAGAAGCCGCTTCTTCGGCTCCGGGAGCCGGAGAGAGCGGCAGCATCGGAAAGGTGAAGAAGGAAGCTGTACAACACTGGGATTGTGTGCGCAGCTTGCCAACTGATAGAAAACAGTACCTTACACTTTCCTGACTTTTCCAATCACATGAATATTCGATTGGAAGCTGTTTTGGACAGCTTTTCTTTCCTTCATGCCAAACACTTGGCAGACCTCCGTGCAACGTCCAGAACACGATGGGAGATGTTTTCTGTGCTCCCGCAGGTTTTCCTTGCCAGACAGAGTGGAAAAGCTTTCTGCTAGGATGTAGACCACAAAAGACGCTAAAGACGAAGGTACGATGCTCTCCGGAGCTAAGAGCCGCTCCCGGGCTTCTTTCGGCAGAATCGGCGCTAAGAGAGCACTGTGAGCGGTACAATCGTCTTTGTGCAAAGAAGCCGCTTCTTCGGCTCCGGGAGCCGGAGAGAGCGGCAGCATCGGAAAGGTGAAGAAGGAAGCTGTACAACACTGGGATTGTGTGCGCAGCTTGCCAACTGATAGAAACAGTACCTTACCACTTTCCTGACGTTTCCAATCACATGAATATTCGATTGGAAGCTGTTTTGGACAACTTTTCTTTCCTTCATGCCAAACACTTGGCAGACCTCCGTGCAACGTCCAGAACACGATGGGAGATGTTTTCTGTGCTCCCGCAGGTTTTCCTTGCCAGACAGAGTGGAAAAGCTTTCTGCTAGGATGTAGACCACAAAAGACGCTAAAGACGAAGGTACGATGCTCTCCGGAGCTAAGAGCCGCTCCCCGGCTTCTTTCGGCAGAATCGGCGCTAAGAGAGCACTGTGAGCGGTACAATCGTCTTTGCGCGAAGAAGCCGCTTCTTCGGTTCCGGGAGCCGGAGAGAGCGGCAGCATCGGAAAGGTGAAGAAGGAAGCTGTACAACACTGGGATTGTGTGCGCAGCTTGCCAACTGATAGAAAACAGTACCTTACCACTTTCCTGACGTTTCCAATCACATGAATATTCGATTGGAAGCTGTTTTGGACAGCTTTTCTTTCCTTCATGCCAAACACTTGGCAGACCTCCGTGCAACGTCCAGAACACGATGGGAGATGTTTTCTGTGCTCCCGCAGGTTTTCCTTGCCAGACAGAGTGGAAAAGCTTTCTGCTAGGATGTAGACCACAAAAGACGCTAAAGACGAAGGTAAGATTCTCTCCGGCGCTAAGCGCAGCTCCCGGGCTTCTTTCGGCAGAAGCGGTGCTAAGAGAGCACTGTGAGCGGTACAATCGTCTTTGCGTGAAGAAGCCGCTTCTTCGGCTCCTGGAGCCGGAGAGAGCGGCAGCATCGGAAAGGTGAAGAAGGAAGCTGTACAACACTGGGATTGTGTGCGCAGCTTGCCAACTGATAGAAAACCATACCTTACACTTTCCTGACGTTTCCCATCACATGAATATTCGATTGGAAGCTGTTTTGGACAGCTTTTCTTTCCTTCATGCCAAACACTTGGCAGACCTCCGTGCAACGTCCAGAACACGATGGGAGATGTTTTCTGTGCTCCCGAAGGTTTTCCTTGCCAGACAGAGTGGAAAAGCTTTCTGCTAGGATCTAGACCACAAAAGACGCTAAAGACGAAGGTACGATGCTCTCCGGAGCTAAGAGCCGCTCACGAGCTTCTTTCGGCAGAAGCGGCGCTAAGAGAGCACTGTGAGCGGTACAATGGTCTTTGCGCGAAGAAGCCGCTTCTTCGGCTCCGGGAGCCGGAGAGTGCGGCAGCATCGGAAAGGTGATGAAGGAAGCTGTACAACACTGGGATTGTGTGCGCAGCTTGCCAACTGATAGAAAACAGTACCTTACCACTTTCCTGACGTTTCCCATCACATCAATATTCGATTGGAAGCTGTTTTGGACAGCTTTTCTTTCCTTCATGCCAAACACTTTGCAGACCTCCGTGCAACGTCCAGAACACGATGGGAGATGTTTTCTGTGCTCCCGCAGGTTTTCCTTGCCAGACAGAGTGGAAAAGCTTTCTGCTAGGATGTAGACCACAAAAGACGCTAAAGACGAAGGTACGATGCTCTCCGGAGCTAAGAGCCGCTCCAGGCGTCTTTCGGCAGAAGCAGCGTTATGGGAGCACCGTGAGCGGTACAATCGTCTTTGCGCGAAGAAGCCGCTTCTTCGGCTCCGGGAGCCGGAGAGAGCGGCAGCATCGGAAAGGTGAAGAAGGAAGCTGTACAACACTGGGATTGTGTGCGCAGCTTGCCAACTGATAGAAACAGTACCTTACCACTTTCCTGACGTTTCCAATCACATGAATATTCGATTGGAAGCTGTTTTGGACAGCTTTTCTTTCCTTCATGCCAAACACTTGGCAGACCTCCGTGCAACGTCCAGAACATGATGGGAGATGTTTTCTGTGCTCCCGCAGGTTTTCCTTGCCAGACAGAGTGGAAAAGCTTTCTGCTAGGATGTAGACCACAAAAGACGCTAAAGACGAAGGTACGATGCTCTCCGGAGCAAAGAGCCGCTCCCCGGCTTCTTTCGGCAGAATCGGCGCTAAGAGAGCACTGTGAGCGGTACAATCGTCTTTGCGCGAAGAAGCCGCTTCTTCGGTTCCGGGAGCTGGAGAGAGCGGCAGCATCGGAAAGGTGAAGAAGGAAGCTGTACAACACTGGGATTGTGTGCGCAGCTTGCCAACTGATAGAAAACAGTACCTTACCACTTTCCTGACGTTTCCAATCACATGAATATTCGATTGGAAGCTGTTTTGGACAGCTTTTCTTTCCTTCATGCCAAACACTTGGCAGACCTCCGTGCAACGTCCAGAACACGATGGGAGATGTCTTCTGTGCTCCCGCAGGTTTTCCTTGCCAGACAGAGTGGAAAAGCTTTCTGCTAGGATGTAGACCACAAAAGACGCTAAAGACGAAGGTACGATGCTCTCCGGAGCTAAGAGCCGCTCCCGGGCTTCTTTCGGCAGAATCGGCGCTAAGAGAGCACTGTGAGCGGTACAATCGTCTTTGTGCAAAGAAGCCGCTTCTTCGGCTCCGGGAGCCGGAGAGAGCGGCAGCATCGGAAAGGTGAAGAAGGAAGCTGTACAACACTGGGATTGTGTGCGCAGCTTGCCAACTGATAGAAACAGTACCTTACCACTTTCCTGACGTTTCCAATCACATGAATATTCGATTGGAAGCTGTTTTGGACAACTTTTCTTTCCTTCATGCCAAACACTTGGCAGACCTCCGTGCAACGTCCAGAACACGATGGGAGATGTTTTCTGTGCTCCCGCAGGTTTTCCTTGCCAGACAGAGTGGAAAAGCTTTCTGCTAGGATGTAGACCACAAAAGACGCTAAAGACGAAGGTACGATGCTCTCCGGAGCTAAGAGCCGCTCCCCGGCTTCTTTCGGCAGAATCGGCGCTAAGAGAGCTCTGTGAGCGGTACAATCGTCTTTGCGCGAAGAAGCCGCTTCTTCGGTTCCGGGAGCCGGAGAGAGCGGCAGCATCGGAAAGGTGAAGAAGGAAGCTGTACAACACTGGGATTGTGTGCGCAGCTTGCCAACTGATAGAAAACAGTACCTTACCACTTTCCTGACGTTTCCAATCACATGAATATTCGATTGGAAGCTGTTTTGGACAGCTTTTCTTTCCTTCATGCCAAACATTTGGCAGACCTACGTGCAACGTCCAGAACACGATGGGAGATGTTTTCTGTGCTCCCGCAGGTTTTCCTTGCCAGACAGAGTGGAAAAGCTTTCTGCTAGGATGTAGACCACAAAAGACGCTAAAGACGAAGGTAAGATTCTCTCCGGCGCTAAGCGCAGCTCCCGGGCTTCTTTCGGCAGAAGCGGTGCTAAGAGAGCACTGTGAGCGGTACAATCGTCTTTGCGTGAAGAAGCCGCTTCTTCGGCTCCTGGAGCCGGAGAGAGCGGCAGCATCGGAAAGGTGAAGAAGGAAGCTGTACAACACTGGGATTGTGTGCGCAGCTTGCCAACTGATAGAAATCCATACCTTACACTTTCCTGACGTTTCCCATCACATGAATATTCGATTGGAAGCTGTTTTGGACAGCTTTTCTTTCCTTCATGCCAAACACTTGGCAGACCTCCGTGCAACGTCCAGAACACGATGGGAGATGTTTTCTGTGCTCCCGCAGGTTTTCCTTGCCAGACAGAGTGGAAAAGCTTTCTGCTAGGATCTAGACCACAAAAGACGCTAAAGACGAAGGTACGATGCTCTCCGGAGCTAAGAGCCGCTCCCGAGCTTCTTTCGGCAGAAGCGGCGCTAAGAGAGCACTGTGAGCGGTACAATGGTCTTTGCGCGAAGAAGCCGCTTCTTCGGCTCCGGGAGCCGGAGAGAGCGGCAGCATCGGAAAGGTGATGAAGGAAGCTGTACAACACTGGGATTGTGTGCGCAGCTTGCCAACTGATAGAAAACAGTACCTTACCACTTTCCTGACGTTTCCCATCACATCAATATTCGATTGGAAGCTGTTTTGGACAGCTTTTCTTTCCTTCATGCCAAAAACTTTGCAGACCTCCGTGCAACGTCCAGAACACGATTGGAGATGTTTTCTGTGCTCCCGCAGGTTTTCCTTGCCAGACAGAGTGGAAAAGCTTTCTGCTAGGATGTAGACCACAAAAGACGCTAAAGACGAAGGTACGATGCTCTCCGGAGCTAAGAGCCGCTCCAGGCGTCTTTCGGCAGAAGCAGCGTTATGGGAGCACCGTGAGCGGTACAATCGTCTTTGCGCGAAGAAGCCGCTTCTTCGGCTCCGGGAGCCGGAGAGAGCGGCAGCATCGGAAAGGTGAAGAAGGAAGCTGTACAACACTGGGATTGTGTGCGCAGCTTGCCAACTGATAGAAACAGTACCTTACCACTTTCCTGACGTTTCCAATCACATGAATATTCGATTGGAAGCTGTTTTGGACAGCTTTTCTTTCCTTCATGCCAAACACTTGGCAGACCTCCGTGCAACGTCCAGAACACGATGGGAGATGTTTTCTGTGCTCCCGCAGGTTTTCCTTGCCAGACAGAGTGGAAAAGCTTTCTGCTAGGATGTAGACCACAAAAGACGCTAAAGACGAAGGTACGATGCTCTCCGGAGCTAAGAGCCGCTCCCCGGCTTCTTTCGGCAGAATCGGCGCTAAGAGAGCACTGTGAGCGGTACAATCGTCTTTGCGCGAAGAAGCCGCTTCTTCGGTTCCGGGAGCTGGAGAGAGCGGCAGCATCGGAAAGGTGAAGAAGGAAGCTGTACAACACTGGGATTGTGTGCGCAGCTTGCCAACTGATAGAAAACAGTACCTTACCACTTTCCTGACGTTTCCAATCACATGAATATTCGATTGGAAGCTGTTTTGGACAGCTTTTCTTTCCTTCATGCCAAACACTTGGCAGACCTCCGTGCAACGTCCAGAACACGATGGGAGATGTTTTCTGTGCTCCCGCAGGTTTTCCTTGCCAGACAGAGTGGAAAAGCTTTCTGCTAGGATGTAGACCACAAAAGACGCTAAAGACGAAGGTAAGATTCTCTCCGGAGCTAAGCGCAGCTCCCGGGCTTCTTTCGGCAGAAGCGGTGCTAAGAGAGCACTGTGAGCGGTACAATCGTCTTTGCGTGAAGAAGCCGCTTCTTCGGCTCCTGGAGCCGGAGAGAGCGGCAGCATCGGAAAGGTGAAGAAGGAAGCTGTACAACACTGGGATTGTGTGCGCAGCTTGCCAACTGATAGAAAACAGTACCTTACCACTTTCCTGACGTTTCCAATCACATGAATATTCGATTGGAAGCTGTTTTGGACAGCTTTTCTTTCCTTCATGCCAAACACTTGGCAGACCTCCGTGCAACGTCCAGAACACGATGGGAGATGTTTTCTGTGCTCCCGCAGGTTTTCCTTGCCAGACAGAGTGGAAAAGCTTTCTGCTAGGATGTAGACCACAAAAGACGCTAAAGACGAAGGTACGATGCTCTCCGGAGCTAAGAGCCGCTCCCGGGCTTCTTTCGGCAGAAGCGGCGCTAAGAGAGCACTGTGAGCGGTACAATCGTCTTTGTGCGAAGAAGCCGCTTCTTCGGCTCCGGGAGCCGGAGAGAGCGGCAGCATCGGAAAGGTGAAGAAGGAAGCTGTACAACACTGGGATTGTGTGCGCAGCTTGCCAACTGATAGAAACAGTACCTTACCACTTTCCTGACGTTTCCAATCACATGAATATTCGATTGGAAGCTGTTTTGGACAGCTTTTCTTTCCTTCATGCCAAACACTTGGCAGACCTCCGTGCAACGTCCAGAACACGATGGGAGATGTTTTCTGTGCTCCCGCAGGTTTTCCTTGCCAGACAGAGTGGAAAAGCTTTCTGCTAGGATGTAGACCACAAAAGACGCTAAAGACGAAGGTACGATGCTCTCCGGAGCTAAGAGCCGCTCCCCGGCTTCTTTCGGCAGAATCGGCGCTAAGAGAGCACTGTGAGCGGTACAATCGTCTTTGTGCGAAGAAGCCGCTTCTTCGGCTCCGGGAGCCGGAGAGAGCGGCAGCATCGGAAAGGTGAAGAAGGAAGCTGTACAACACTGGGATTGTGTGCGCAGCTTGCCAACTGATAGAAACAGTACCTTACCACTTTCCTGACGTTTCCAATCACATGAATATTCGATTGGAAGCTGTTTTGGACAGCTTTTCTTTCCTTCATGCCAAACACTTGGCAGACCTCCGTGCAACGTCCAGAACACGATGGGAGATGTTTTCTGTGCTCCCGCAGGTTTTCCTTGCCAGACAGAGTGGAAAAGCTTTCTGCTAGGATGTAGACCACAAAAGACGCTAAAGACGAAGGTACGATGCTCTCCGGAGATAAGCGCAGCTCCCGGGCTTCTTTCGGCAGAATCGGTGCTAAGAGAGCACTGTGAGCGGTACAATCGTCTTTGCGTGAAGAAGCCGCTTCTTCGGCTCCTGGAGCCGGAGAGAGCGGCAGCATCGGAAAGGTGAAGAAGGAAGCTGTACAACACTGGGATTGTGTGCGCAGCTTGCCAACTGATAGAAAAAAGTACCTTACCACTTTCCTGACGTTTCCAATCACATGAATATTCGATTGGAAGCTGTTTTGGACAGCTTTTCTTTCCTTCATGCCAAACACTTGGCAGACCTCCGTGCAACGTCCAGAACACGATGGGAGATGTTTTCTGTGCTCCCGCAGGTTTTCCTTGCCAGACAGAGTGGAAAAGCTTTCTGCTAGGATGTAGACCACAAAAGACGCTAAAGACGAAGGTACGATGCTCTCCGGAGCTAAGCGCCGCTGCCGGGCTTCTTTCGGCAGAAGCGGCGCTAAGAGAGCACTGTGAGCGGTACAATCGTCTTTGCGCGAAGAAGCCGCTTCTTCGGCTCCGGGAGCCGGAGAGAGCGGCAGCATCGGAAAGGTGAAGAAGGAAGCTGTACAACACTGGGATTGTGTGCGCAGCTTGCCAACTGATAGAAACAGTACCTTACCACTTTCCTGACGTTTCCAAACACATGAATATTCGATTGGAAGCTGTTTTGGACAGCTTTTCTTTCCTTCATGCCAAACACTTGGCAGACCTCCGTGCAACGTCCAGAAAACGATGTGAGATGTTTTCTGTGCTCCCGCAGGTTTTCCTTGCCAGACAGAGTGGAAAAGCTTTCTGCTAGGATGTAGACCACAAAAGACGCTAAAGACGAAGGTACGATGCTCTCCGGAGCTAAGAGCCGCTCCCGGGCTTCTTTCGGCAGAATCGGCGCTAAGAGAGCACTGTGAGCGGTACAATCGTCTTTGTGCGAAGAAGCCGCTTCTTCGGCTCCGGGAGCCGGAGAGAGCGGCAGCGTCGGAAAGGTGAAGAAGGAAGCTGTACAACACTGGGATTGTGTGCGCAGCTTGCCAACTGATAGAAACAGTACCTTACCACTTTCCTGACGTTTCCAATCACATGAATATTCGATTGGAAGCTGTTTTGGACAGCTTTTCTTTCCTTCATGCCAAACACTTGGCAGACCTCCGTGCAACGTCCAGAACATGATGGGAGATGTTTTCTGTGCTCCCGCAGGTTTTCCTTGCCAGACAGAGTGGAAAAGCTTTCTGCTAGGATGTAGACCACAAAAGACGCTAAAGACGAAGGTACGATGCTCTCCGGAGCAAAGAGCCGCTCCCCGGCTTCTTTCGGCAGAATCGGCGCTAAGAGAGCACTGTGAGCGGTACAATCGTCTTTGCGCGAAGAAGCCGCTTCTTCGGTTCCGGGAGCTGGAGAGAGCGGCAGCATCGGAAAGGTGAAGAAGGAAGCTGTACAACACTGGGATTGTGTGCGCAGCTTGCCAACTGATAGAAAACAGTACCTTACCACTTTCCTGACGTTTCCAATCACATGAATATTCGATTGGAAGCTGTTTTGGACAGCTTTTCTTTCCTTCATGCCAAACACTTGGCAGACCTCCGTGCAACGTCCAGAACACGATGGGAGATGTTTTCTGTGCTCCCGCAGGTTTTCCTTGCCAGACAGAGTGGAAAAGCTTTCTGCTAGGATGTAGACCACAAAAGACGCTAAAGACGAAGGTAAGATTCTCTCCGGAGCTAAGCGCAGCTTCCGGGCTTCTTTCGGCAGAAGCGGTGCTAAGAGAGCACTGTGAGCGGTACAATCGTCTTTGCGTGAAGATGCCGCTTCGTCGGCTCCTGGAGCCGGAGAGAGCGGCAGCATCGGAAAGGTGAAGAAGGAAGCTGTACAACACTGGGATTGTGTGCGCAGCTTGCCAACTGATAGAAAACAGTACCTTACCACTTTCCTGACGTTTCCAATCACATGAATATTCGATTGGAAGCTGTTTTGGACAGCTTTTCTTTCCTTCATGCCAAACACTTGGCAGACCTCCGTGCAACGTCCAGAACATGATGGGAGATATTTTCTGTGCTCCCGCAGGTTTTCCTTGCCAGACAGAGTGGAAAAGCTTTCTGCTAGGATGTAGACCACAAAAGACGCTAAAGACGAAGGTACGATGCTCTCCGGAGCTAAGCGCCGCTCCCGGGCTTCTTTCGGCAGAAGCGGCGCTAAGAGAGCACTGTGAGCGGTACAATCGTCTTTGCGCGAAGAAGCCGCTTCTTCGGCTCCGGGAGCCGGAGAGAGCGGCAGCGGCGGAAAGGTGAAGAAGGAAGCTGTACAACACTGGGATTGTGTGCGCAGCTTGCCAACTGATAGAAACAGTACCTTACCACTTTCCTGACGTTTCCAAACACATGAATATTCGATTGGAAGCTGTTTTGGACAGCTTTTCTTTCCTTCATGCCAAACACTTGGCAGACCTCCGTGCAACATCCAGAACACGATGGGAGATGTTTTCTGTGCTCCCGCAGGTTTTCCTTGCCAGACAGAGTGGAAAAGCTTTCTGCTAGGATGTAGACCACAAAAGACGCTAAAGACGAAGGTACGATGCTCTCCGGAGCTAAGAGCCGCTCCCGGGCTTCTTTCGGCAGAAGCGGCGCTAAGAGAGCACTGTGAGCGGTACAATCGTCTTTGCGCGAAGAAGCCGCTTCTTCGGCTCCGGGAGCCGGAGAGAGCGGCAGCATCGGAAAGGTGAAGAAGGAAGCTGTACAACACTGGGATTGTGTGCGCAGCTTGCCAACTGATAGAAAACAGTACCTTACACTTTCCTGACTTTTCCAATCACATGAATATTCGATTGGAAGCTGTTTTGGACAGCTTTTCTTTCCTTCATGCCAAACACTTGGCAGACCTCCGTGCAACGTCCAGAACACGATGGGAGATGTTTTCTGTGCTCCCGCAGGTTTTCCTTGCCAGACAGAGTGGAAAAGCTTTCTGCTAGGATGTAGACCACAAAAGACGCTAAAGACGAAGGTACGATGCTCTCCGGAGCTAAGAGCCGCTCCCGGGCTTCTTTCGGCAGAATCGGCGCTAAGAGAGCACTGTGAGCGGTACAATCGTCTTTGTGCAAAGAAGCCGCTTCTTCGGCTCCGGGAGCCGGAGAGAGCGGCAGCATCGGAAAGGTGAAGAAGGAAGCTGTACAACACTGGGATTGTGTGCGCAGCTTGCCAACTGATAGAAACAGTACCTTACCACTTTCCTGACGTTTCCAATCACATGAATATTCGATTGGAAGCTGTTTTGGACAACTTTTCTTTCCTTCATGCCAAACACTTGGCAGACCTCCGTGCAACGTCCAGAACACGATGGGAGATGTTTTCTGTGCTCCCGCAGGTTTTCCTTGCCAGACAGAGTGGAAAAGCTTTCTGCTAGGATGTAGACCACAAAAGACGCTAAAGACGAAGGTACGATGCTCTCCGGAGCTAAGAGCCGCTCCCCGGCTTCTTTCGGCAGAATCGGCGCTAAGAGAGCACTGTGAGCGGTACAATCGTCTTTGCGCGAAGAAGCCGCTTCTTCGGTTCCGGGAGCCGGAGAGAGCGGCAGCATCGGAAAGGTGAAGAAGGAAGCTGTACAACACTGGGATTGTGTGCGCAGCTTGCCAACTGATAGAAAACAGTACCTTACCACTTTCCTGACGTTTCCAATCACATGAATATTCGATTGGAAGCTGTTTTGGACAGCTTTTCTTTCCTTCATGCCAAACACTTGGCAGACCTCCGTGCAACGTCCAGAACACGATGGGAGATGTTTTCTGTGCTCCCGCAGGTTTTCCTTGCCAGACAGAGTGGAAAAGCTTTCTGCTAGGATGTAGACCACAAAAGACGCTAAAGACGAAGGTAAGATTCTCTCCGGCGCTAAGCGCAGCTCCCGGGCTTCTTTCGGCAGAAGCGGTGCTAAGAGAGCACTGTGAGCGGTACAATCGTCTTTGCGTGAAGAAGCCGCTTCTTCGGCTCCTGGAGCCGGAGAGAGCGGCAGCATCGGAAAGGTGAAGAAGGAAGCTGTACAACACTGGGATTGTGTGCGCAGCTTGCCAACTGATAGAAAACCATACCTTACACTTTCCTGACGTTTCCCATCACATGAATATTCGATTGGAAGCTGTTTTGGACAGCTTTTCTTTCCTTCATGCCAAACACTTGGCAGACCTCCGTGCAACGTCCAGAACACGATGGGAGATGTTTTCTGTGCTCCCGCAGGTTTTCCTTGCCAGACAGAGTGGAAAAGCTTTCTGCTAGGATCTAGACCACAAAAGACGCTAAAGACGAAGGTACGATGCTCTCCGGAGCTAAGAGCCGCTCCCGAGCTTCTTTCGGCAGAAGCGGCGCTAAGAGAGCACTGTGAGCGGTACAATGGTCTTTGCGCGAAGAAGCCGCTTCTTCGGCTCCGGGAGCCGGAGAGAGCGGCAGCATCGGAAAGGTGATGAAGGAAGCTGTACAACACTGGGATTGTGTGCGCAGCTTGCCAACTGATAGAAAACAGTACCTTACCACTTTCCTGACGTTTCCCATCACACCAATATTCGATTGGAAGCTGTTTTGGACAGCTTTTCTTTCCTTCATGCCAAACACTTTGCAGACCTCCGTGCAACGTCCAGAACACGATGGGAGATGTTTTCTGTGCTCCCGCAGGTTTTCCTTGCCAGACAGAGTGGAAAAGCTTTCTGCTAGGATGTAGACCACAAAAGACGCTAAAGACGAAGGTACGATGCTCTCCGGAGCTAAGAGCCGCTCCAGGCGTCTTTCGGCAGAAGCAGCGTTATGGGAGCACCGTGAGCGGTACAATCGTCTTTGCGCGAAGAAGCCGCTTCTTCGGCTCCGGGAGCCGGAGAGAGCGGCAGCATCGGAAAGGTGAAGAAGGAAGCTGTACAACACTGGGATTGTGTGCGCAGCTTGCCAACTGATAGAAACAGTACCTTACCACTTTCCTGACGTTTCCAATCACATGAATATTCGATTGGAAGCTGTTTTGGACAGCTTTTCTTTCCTTCATGCCAAACACTTGGCAGACCTCCGTGCAACGTCCAGAACATGATGGGAGATGTTTTCTGTGCTCCCGCAGGTTTTCCTTGCCAGACAGAGTGGAAAAGCTTTCTGCTAGGATGTAGACCACAAAAGACGCTAAAGACGAAGGTACGATGCTCTCCGGAGCAAAGAGCCGCTCCCCGGCTTCTTTCGGCAGAATCGGCGCTAAGAGAGCACTGTGAGCGGTACAATCGTCTTTGCGCGAAGAAGCCGCTTCTTCGGTTCCGGGAGCTGGAGAGAGCGGCAGCATCGGAAAGGTGAAGAAGGAAGCTGTACAACACTGGGATTGTGTGCGCAGCTTGCCAACTGATAGAAAACAGTACCTTACCACTTTCCTGACGTTTCCAATCACATGAATATTCGATTGGAAGCTGTTTTGGACAGCTTTTCTTTCCTTCATGCCAAACACTTGGCAGACCTCCGTGCAACGTCCAGAACACGATGGGAGATGTTTTCTGTGCTCCCGCAGGTTTTCCTTGCCAGACAGAGTGGAAAAGCTTTCTGCTAGGATGTAGACCACAAAAGACGCTAAAGACGAAGGTAAGATTCTCTCCGGAGCTAAGCGCAGCTCCCGGGCTTCTTTCGGCAGAAGCGGTGCTAAGAGAGCACTGTGAGCTGTACAATCGTCTTTGCGCGAAGAAGCCGCTTCTTCGGCTCCTGGAGCCGGAGAGAGCGGCAGCATCGGAAAGGTGAAGAAGGAAGCTGTACAACACTGGGATTGTGTGCGCAGCTTGCCAACTGATAGAAAACAGTACCTTACCACTTTCCTGACGTTTCCAATCACATGAATATTCGATTGGAAGCTGTTTTGGACAGCTTTTCTTTCCTTCATGCCAAACACTTGGCAGACCTCCGTGCAACGTCCAGAACACGATGGGAGATGTTTTCTGTGCTCCCGCAGGTTTTCCTTGCCAGACAGAGTGGAAAAGCTTTCTGCTAGGATGTAGACCACAAAAGACGCTAAAGACGAAGGTACGATGCTCTCCGGAGCTAAGCGCCGCTCCCGGGCTTCTTTCGGCAGAAGCGGCGCTAAGAGAGCACTGTGAGCGGTACAATCGTCTTTGCGCGAAGAAGCCGCTTCTTCGGCTCCGGGAGCCGGAGAGAGCGGCAGCGTCGGAAAGGTGAAGAAGGAAGCTGTACAACACTGGGATTGTGTGCGCAGCTTGCCAACTGATAGAAACAGTACCTTACCACTTTCCTGACGTTTCCAAACACATGAATATTCGATTGGAAGCTGTTTTGGACAGCTTTTCTTTCCTTCATGCCAAACACTTGGCAGACCTCCGTGCAACATCCAGAACACGATGGGAGATGTTTTCTGTGCTCCCGCAGGTTTTCCTTGCCAGACAGAGTGGAAAAGCTTTCTGCTAGGATGTAGACCACAAAAGACGCTAAAGACGAAGGTACGATGCTCTCCGGAGCTAAGAGCCGCTCCCGGGCTTCTTTCGGCAGAAGCGGCGCTAAGAGAGCACTGTGAGCGGTACAATCGTCTTTGCGCGAAGAAGCCGCTTCTTCGGCTCCGGGAGCCGGAGAGAGCGGCAGCATCGGAAAGGTGAAGAAGGAAGCTGTACAACACTGGGATTGTGTGCGCAGCTTGCCAACTGATAGAAAACAGTACCTTACACTTTCCTGACGTTTCCAATCACATGAATATTCGATTGGAAGCTGTTTTGGACAGCTTTTCTTTCCTTCATGCCAAACACTTGGCAGACCTCCGTGCAACGTCCAGAACACGATGGGAGATGTTTTCTGTGCTCCCGCAGGTTTTCCTTGCCAGACAGAGTGGAAAAGCTTTCTGCTAGGATGTAGACCACAAAAGACGCTAAAGACGAAGGTACGATGCTCTCCGGAGCTAAGAGCCGCTCCCGGGCTTCTTTCGGCAGAAGCGGCGCTAAGAGAGCACTGTGAGCGGTACAATCGTCTTTGTGCAAAGAAGCCGCTTCTTCGGCTCCGGGAGCCGGAGAGAGCGGCAGCATCGGAAAGGTGAAGAAGGAAGCTGTACAACACTGGGATTGTGTGCGCAGCTTGCCAACTGATAGAAACAGTACCTTACCACTTTCCTGACGTTTCCAATCACATGAATATTCGATTGGAAGCTGTTTTGGACAACTTTTCTTTCCTTCATGCCAAACACTTGGCAGACCTCCGTGCAACGTCCAGAACACGATGGGAGATGTTTTCTGTGCTCCCGCAGGTTTTCCTTGCCAGACAGAGTGGAAAAGCTTTCTGCTAGGATGTAGACCACAAAAGACGCTAAAGACGAAGGTATGATCCTCTCCGGAGCTAAGCGCAGCTCCCGGGCTTCTTTCGGCAGAAGCGGTGCTAAGAGAGCACTGTGAGCGGTACAATCGTCTTTGCGCGAAGAAGCCGCTTCTTCGGCTCCGGGAGCCGGAGAGAGCGGCAGCATCGGAAAGGTGAAGAAGGAAGCTGTACAACACTGGGATTGTGTGCGCAGCTTGCCAACTGATAGAAAACAGTACTTTACCACTTTCCTGACGTTTCCCATCACATGAATATTCGATTGGAAGCTGTTTTGGACAACTTTTCTTTCCTTCATGCCAAACACTTGGCAGACCTCCGTGCAACGTCCAGAACACGATGGGAGATGTTTTCTGTGCTCCCGCAGGTTTTCCTTGCCAGACAGAGTGGAAAAGCTTTCTGCTAGGATGTAGACCACAAAAGACGCTAAAGACGAAGGTACGATGCTCTCCGGAGCTAAGAGCCGCTCCAGGCGTCTTTCGGCAGAAGCAGCGTTATGGGAGCACCGTGAGCGGTACAATCGTCTTTGCGCGAAGAAGCCGCTTCTTCGGCTCCGGGAGCCGGAGAGAGCGGCAGCATCGGAAAGGTGAAGAAGGAAGCTGTACAACACTGGGATTGTGTGCGCAGCTTGCCAAGTGATAAAAAACAGTACCTTACCACTTTCCTGACGTTTCCAATCACATGAATATTCGATTGGAAGCTGTTTTGGACAGCTTTTCTTTCCTTCATGCCAAACACTTGGCAGACCTCCGTGCAACGTCCAGAACACGATGGGAGATGTTTTCTGTGCTCCCGCAGGTTTTCCTTGCCAGACAGAGTGGAAAAGCTTTCTGCTAGGATGTAGACCACAAAAGACGCTAAAGACGAAGGTACGATGCTCTCCGGAGCTAAGAGCCGCTCCCGGGCTTCTTTCAGCAGAAGCGGCGCTAAGAGAGCACTGTGAGCGGTACAATCGTCTTTGCGCGAAGGAGCCGCTTCTTCGGCTCAGGGAGCTGGAGAGAGCGGCAGCATCGGAAAGGTGAAGAAGGAAGCTGTACAACACTGGGATTGTGTGCGCAGCTTGCTAACTGATAGAAAACAGTACCTTACCACTTTCCTGACGTTTCCAATCACATGAATATTCGATTGGAAGCTGTTTTGGACAGCTTTTCTTTCCTTCATGCCAAACACTTGGCAGACCTCCGTGCAACGTCCAGAACACGATGGCAGATGTTTTCTGTGCTCCCGCAGGTTTTCCTTGCCAGACAGAGTGGAAAAGCTTTCTGCTAGGATGTAGACCACAAAAGACGCTAAAGACGAAGGTACGATGCTCTCCGGAGCTAAGAGCCGCTCCCGGGCTTCTTTCGGCAGAAGCGGCGCTAAGAGAGCACTGTGAGCGGTACAATCGTCTTTGCGCGAAGAAACCGCTTCTTCGGCTCCGGGAGCGGGAGAGAGCGGCAGCATCGGAAAGGTGAAGAAGGAAGCTGTACAACACTGGGATTGTGTGCGCAGCTTGCCAACTGATAGAAAACAGTACCTTACACTTTCCTGACGTTTCCAATCACATGAATATTCCATTGGAAGCTGTTTTGGACAACTTTTCTTTCCTTCATGCCAAACACTTGGCAGACCTCCGTGCAACGTCCAGAACACGATGGGAGATGTTTTCTGTGCTCCCGCAGGTTTTCCTTGCCAGACAGAGTGGAAAAGCTTTCTGCTAGGATGTAGACCACAAAAGACGCTAATGACGAAGGTACGATGCTCTCCGGAGCTAAGAGCCGCTCCCGGGCTTCTTTCGGCGGAAGCGGCGCTAAGAGAGCACTGTGAGCGGTACAATCGTCTTTGCGCGAAGAAGCCGCTTCTCCGGCTTTGACAGCCGGAGAGAGCGGCAGCATCGGAAAGGTGAAGAAGGAAGCTGTACAACACTGGGATTGTGTGCGCAGCTTGCCAACTGATAGAAAACAGTACCTTACACTTTCCTGACGTTTCCAATCACATGAATATTCGATTGGAAGCTGTTTTGGACAGCTTTTCTTTCCTTCATGCCAAACACTTGGCAGACCTCCGTGCAACGTCCAGAACACGATGGGAGATGTTTTCTGTGCTCCCGCAGGTTTTCCTTGCCAGACAGAGTGGAAAAGCTTTCTCTAGGATGTAGACCACAAAAGACGCTAAAGACGAAGGTACGATGCTCTCCGGAGCTAAGAGCCGCTCCCGGGCTTCTTTCGGCAGAAGCGGCGCTAAGAGAGCACTGTGAGCGGTACAATCGTCTTTGCGCGAAGAAGCCGCTTCTTCGGCTCCGGGAGCCGGAGAGAGCGGCAGCATCGGAAAGGTGAAGAAGGAAGCTGTACAACACTGGGATTGTGTGCGCAGCTTGCCAACTGATAGAAAACAGTACCTTACCACTTTCCTGACGTTTCCAATCACATGAATATTCGATTGGAAGCTGTTTTGGACAACTTTTCTTTCCTTCATGCCAAACACTTGGCAGACCTCCGTGCAACGTCCAGAACACGATGGGAGATGTTTTCTGTGCTCCCGCAGGTTTTCCTTGCCAGACAGAGTGGAAAAGCTTTCTGCTAGGATGTAGACCACAAAAGACGCTAAAGACGAAGGCACGATGCTCTCCGGAGCTAAGAGCCGCTCCCGGGCTTCTTTCGGCATAAGCGGCGCTAAGAGAGCACTGTGAGCGGTACAATGGTCTTTGCGCGAAGAAGCCGCTTCTTCGGCTCCGGGAGCCGGAGAGAGCGGCAGCATCGGGAAGGTGAAGAAGGAAGCTGTACAACACTGGGATTGTGTGCGCAGCTTGCCAACTGATAGAAAACAGTACCTTACACTTTCCTGACGTTTCCAATCACATGAATATTCGATTGGAAGCTGTTTTGGACAACTTTTCTTTCCTTCATGCCAAGCACTTGGAAGACCTCCGTGCTACGTCCAGAACACGATGGGAGATGTTTTCTGTGCTCCCGCAGGTTTTCCTTGCCAGACAGAGTGGGAAAGCGTTCTGCTAGGATGTAGACCACAAAAGACGCTAAAGACGAAGGTACGATGCTCTCCGGAGCTAAGCGCCGCTCCCGGGCTTCTTTCGGCAGAAGCGGCGCTAAGAGAGCACTGTGAGCGGTACAATGGTCTTTGCGCGAAGAAGCCGCTTCTTCGGCTCCGGGAGCCGGAGAGAGCGGCAGCATCGGAAAGGTGAAGAAGGAAGCTGTACAACACTGGGATTGTGTGCGCAGCTTGCCAACTGATAGAAAACAGTACCTTACCACTTTCCTGACGTTTCCAATCACATGAATATTCGATTGGAAGCTGTTTTGGACAACTTTTCTTTCCTTCATGCCAAACACTTGACAGACCTCCGTGCAACGTCCAGAACACGATGGGAGATGTTTTCTGTGCTCCCGCAGGTTTTCCTAGCCAGACAGAGTGGAAAAGCTTTCTGCTAGGATGTAGACCACAAAAGACGCTAAAGACGAAGGTACGATGCTCTCCGGAGCTAAGAGCCGCTCCCGGGCTTCTTTCGGCAGAAGCGGCGCTAAGAGAGCACTGTGAGCGGTACAATCGTCTTTGCGCGAAGAAGCCGCTTCTTCGGCTCCGGGAGCCGGAGAGAGCGGCAGCATCGGAAAGGTGAAGAAGGAAGCTGTACAACACTGGGATTGTGTGCGCAGCTTGCCAACTGATAGAAAACAGTACCTTACACATTCCTGACGTTTCCAATCACATGAATATTCGATTGGAAGCTGTTTTGGACAGCTTTTCTTTCCTTCATGCCAAACACTTGGCAGACCTCCGTGCAACGTCCAGAACACGATGGGAGATGTTTTCTGTGCTCCCGCAGGTTTTCCTTGCCAGACAGAGTGGAAAAGCTTTCTGCTAGGATGTAGACCACAAAAGACGCTAAAGACGAAGGTACGATGCTCTCCGGAGCTAAGAGCCGCTCCAGGCGTCTTTCGGCAGAAGCAGCGTTATGGGAGCACCGTGAGCGGTACAATCGTCTTTGCGCGAAGAAGCCGCTTCTTCGGCTCCGGGAGCCGGAGAGAGCGGCAGCATCGGAAAGGTGAAGAAGGAAGCTGTACAACACTGGGATTGTGTGCGCAGCTTGCCAAGTGATAAAAAACAGTACCTTACCACTTTCCTGACGTTTCCAATCACATGAATATTCGATTGGAAGCTGTTTTGGACAGCTTTTCTTTCCTTCATGCCAAACACTTGGCAGACCTCCGTGCAACGTCCAGAACACGATGGGAGATGTTTTCTGTGCTCCCGCAGGTTTTCCTTGCCAGACAGAGTGGAAAAGCTTTCTGCTAGGATGTAGACCACAAAAGACGCTAAAGACGAAGGTACGATGCTCTCCGGAGCTAAGAGCCGCTCCCGGGCTTCTTTCGGCAGAATCGGCACTAAGAGAGCACTGTGAGCGGTACAATCGTCTTTGCGCGAAGAAACCGCTTCTTCGGCTCCGGGAGCTGGAGAGAGCGGCAGCATCGGAAAGGTGAAGAAAAAAGCTGTACAACACTGGGATTGTGTGCGCAGCTTGCCAACTGATAGAAAACAGTACCTTACACTTTCCTGACGTTTCCAATCACATGAATATTCCATTGGAAGCTGTTTTGGACAACTTTTCTTTCCTTCATGCCAAACACTTGGCAGACCTCCGTGCAATGTCCAGAACACGATGGGAGATGTTTTCTGTGCTCCCGCAGGTTTTCCTTGCCAGACAGAGTGGAAAAGCTTTCTGCTAGGATGTAGACCACAAAAGACGCTAATGACGAAGGTACGATGCTCTCCGGAGCTAAGAGCCGCTCCCGGGCTTCTTTCGGCGGAAGCGGCGCTAAGAGAGCACTGTGAGCGGTACAATCGTCTTTGCGCGAAGAAGCCGCTTCTCCGGCTTTGACAGCCGGAGAGAGCGGCAGCATCGGAAAGGTGAAGAAGGAAGCTGTACAACACTGGGATTGTGTGCGCAGCTTGCCAACTGATAGAAAACAGTACCTTACACTTTCCTGACGTTTCCAATCACATGAATATTCGATTGGAAGCTGTTTTGGACAGCTTTTCTTTCCTTCATGCCAAACACTTGGCAGACCTCCGTGCAACGTCCAGAACACGATGGGAGATGTTTTCTGTGCTCCCGCAGGTTTTCCTTGCCAGACAGAGTGGAAAAGCTTTCTGCTAGGATGTAGACCACAAAAGACGCTAAAGACGAAGGTACGATGCTCTCCGGAGCTAAGAGCCGCTCCCGGGCTTCTTTCGGCCGAAGCGGCGCTAAGAGAGCACTGTGAGCGGTACAATCGTCTTTGCGCGAAGAAGCCGCTTCTTCGGCTCCGGGAGCCGGAGAGAGCGGCAGCATCGGAAAGGTGAAGAAGGAAGCTGTACAACACTGGGATTGTGTGCGCAGCTTGCCAAGTGATAAAAAACAGTACCTTACCACTTTCCTGACGTTTCCAATCACATGAATGTTCGATAGGAAGCTGTTTTGGACAACTTTTCTTTCCTTCATGCCAAACACTTGGCAGACCTCCGTGCAACATCCAGAACACGATGGGAGATGTTTTCTGTGCTCCCGCAGGTTTTCCTTGCCAGACAGAGTGGAAAAGCTTTCTGCTAGGATGTAGACCACAAAAGACGCTAAAGACGAAGGTACGATGCTCTCCGGAGCTAAGAGCCGCTCCCGGGCTTCTTTCGGCAGAAGCGGCGCTAAGAGAGCACTGTGAGCGGTACAATGGTCTTTGCGCGAAGAAGCCGCTTCTTCGGCTCCGGGAGCCGGAGAGAGCGGCAGCATTGGGAAGGTGAAGAAGGAAGCTGTACAACACTGGGATTGTGTGCGCAGCTTGCCAACTGATAGGAAACAGTACCTTACACTTTCCTGACGTTTCCAATCACATGAATATTCGATAGGAAGCTGTTTTGGACAACTTTTCTTTCCTTCATGCCAAAAACTTGGCAGACCTCCGTGCACCATCCAGAACACGATGGGAGATGTTTTCTGTGCTCCCGCAGGTTTTCCTTGCCAGACAGAGTGGAAAAGCTTTCTGCTAGGATGTAGACCACAAAAGACGCTAAAGACGAAGGTACGATGCTCTCCGGAGCTAAGAGCCGCTCCCGGGCTTCTTTCGGCAGAAGCGGCGCTAAGAGAGCACTGTGAGCGGTACAATCGTCTTTGCGCGAAGAAGCCGCTTCTTCGGCTCCGGGAGCCGGAGAGAGCGGCAGCATCGGAAAGGTGAAGAAGGAAGCTGTACAACACTGGGATTGTGTGCGCAGCTTGCCAACTGATAGAAAACAGTACCTTACCACTTTCCTGACGTTTCCAATCATATGAATATTCGATTGGAAGCTGTTTTGGACAACTTTTCTTTCCTTCATGCCAAACACTTGGCAGACCTCCGTGCAACGTCCAGAACACGATGGGAGATGTTTTCTGTGCTCCCGCAGGTTTTCCTTGCCAGACAGAGTGGAAAAGCTTTCTGCTAGGATGTAGACCACAAAAGACGCTAAAGACGAAGGTACGATGCTCTCCGGAGCTAAGAGCCGCTCCCGGGCTTCTTTCGGCAGAAGCGGCGCTAAGAGAGCACTGTGAGCGGTACAATCGTCTTTGCGCGAAGAAGCCGCTTCTTCGGCTCCGGGAGCCGGAGAGAGCGGCAGCATCGGAAAGGTGAAGAAGGAAGCTGTACAACACTGGGATTGTGTGCGCAGCTTGCCAACTGATAGAAAACAGTACTTTACCACTTTCCTGACGTTTCCCATCACATGAATATTCGATTGGAAGCTGTTTTGGACAACTTTTCTTTCCTTCATGCCAAACACTTGGCAGACCTCCGTGCAACGTCCAGAACACGATGGGAGATGTTTTCTGTGCTCCCGCAGGTTTTCCTTGCCAGACAGAGTGGAAAAGCTTTCTGCTAGGATGTAGACCACAAAAGACGCTAAAGACGAAGGTACGATGCTCTCCGGAGCTAAGAGCCGCTCCAGGCGTCTTTCGGCAGAAGCAGCGTTATGGGAGCACCGTGAGCGGTACAATCGTCTTTGCGCGAAGAAGCCGCTTCTTCGGCTCCGGGAGCCGGAGAGAGCGGCAGCATCGGAAAGGTGAAGAAGGAAGCTGTACAACACTGGGATTGTGTGCGCAGCTTGCCAAGTGATAAAAAACAGTACCTTACCACTTTCCTGACGTTTCCAATCACATGAATATTCGATTGGAAGCTGTTTTGGACAGCTTTTCTTTCCTTCATGCCAAACACTTGGCAGACCTCCGTGCAACGTCCAGAACACGATGGGAGATGTTTTCTGTGCTCCCGCAGGTTTTCCTTGCCAGACAGAGTGGAAAAGCTTTCTGCTAGGATGTAGACCACAAAAGACGCTAAAGACGAAGGTACGATGCTCTCCGGAGCTAAGAGCCGCTCCCGGGCTTCTTTCAGCAGAAGCGGCGCTAAGAGAGCACTGTGAGCGGTACAATCGTCTTTGCGCGAAGGAGCCGCTTCTTCGGCTCAGGGAGCTGGAGAGAGCGGCAGCATCGGAAAGGTGAAGAAGGAAGCTGTACAACACTGGGATTGTGTGCGCAGCTTGCTAACTGATAGAAAACAGTACCTTACCACTTTCCTGACGTTTCCAATCACATGAATATTCGATTGGAAGCTGTTTTGGACAGCTTTTCTTTCCTTCATGCCAAACACTTGGCAGACCTCCGTGCAACGTCCAGAACACGATGGCAGATGTTTTCTGTGCTCCCGCAGGTTTTCCTTGCCAGACAGAGTGGAAAAGCTTTCTGCTAGGATGTAGACCACAAAAGACGCTAAAGACGAAGGTACGATGCTCTCCGGAGCTAAGAGCCGCTCCCGGGCTTCTTTCGGCAGAATCGGCGCTAAGAGAGCACTGTGAGCGGTACAATCGTCTTTGCGCGAAGAAGCCGCTTCTCCGGCTTTGACAGCCGGAGAGAGCGGCAGCATCGGAAAGGTGAAGAAGGAAGCTGTACAACACTGGGATTGTGTGCGCAGCTTGCCAACTGATAGAAAACAGTACCTTACACTTTCCTGACGTTTCCAATCACATGAATATTCGATTGGAAGCTGTTTTGGACAGCTTTTCTTTCCTTCATGCCAAACACTTGGCAGACCTCCGTGCAACGTCCAGAACACGATGGGAGATGTTTTCTGTGCTCCCGCAGGTTTTCCTTGCCAGACAGAGTGGAAAAGCTTTCTCTAGGATGTAGACCACAAAAGACGCTAAAGACGAAGGTACGATGCTCTCCGGAGCTAAGAGCCGCTCCCGGGCTTCTTTCGGCAGAAGCGGCGCTAAGAGAGCACTGTGAGCGGTACAATCGTCTTTGCGCGAAGAAGCCGCTTCTTCGGCTCCGGGAGCCGGAGAGAGCGGCAGCATCGGAAAGGTGAAGAAGGAAGCTGTACAACACTGGGATTGTGTGCGCAGCTTGCCAACTGATAGAAAACAGTACCTTACCACTTTCCTGACGTTTCCAATCACATGAATATTCGATTGGAAGCTGTTTTGGACAACTTTTCTTTCCTTCATGCCAAACACTTGGCAGACCTCCGTGCAACGTCCAGAACACGATGGGAGATGTTTTCTGTGCTCCCGCAGGTTTTCCTTGCCAGACAGAGTGGAAAAGCTTTCTGCTAGGATGTAGACCACAAAAGACGCTAAAGACGAAGGCACGATGCTCTCCGGAGCTAAGAGCCGCTCCCGGGCTTCTTTCGGCATAAGCGGCGCTAAGAGAGCACTGTGAGCGGTACAATGGTCTTTGCGCGAAGAAGCCGCTTCTTCGGCTCCGGGAGCCGGAGAGAGCGGCAGCATCGGGAAGGTGAAGAAGGAAGCTGTACAACACTGGGATTGTGTGCGCAGCTTGCCAACTGATAGAAAACAGTACCTTACACTTTCCTGACGTTTCCAATCACATGAATATTCGATTGGAAGCTGTTTTGGACAACTTTTCTTTCCTTCATGCCAAGCACTTGGCAGACCTCCGTGCAACGTCCAGAACACGATGGGAGATGTTTTCTGTGCTCCCGCAGGTTTTCCTTGCCAGACAGAGTGGGAAAGCGTTCTGCTAGGATGTAGACCACAAAAGACGCTAAAGACGAAGGTACGATGCTCTCCGGAGCTAAGCGCCGCTCCCGGGCTTCTTTCGGCAGAAGCGGCGCTAAGAGAGCACTGTGAGCGGTACAATGGTCTTTGCGCGAAGAAGCCGCTTCTTCGGCTCCGGGAGCCGGAGAGAGCGGCAGCATCGGAAAGGTGAAGAAGGAAGCTGTACAACACTGGGATTGTGTGCGCAGCTTGCCAACTGATAGAAAACAGTACCTTACCACTTTCCTGACGTTTCCAATCACATGAATATTCGATTGGAAGCTGTTTTGGACAACTTTTCTTTCCTTCATGCCAAACACTTGACAGACCTCCGTGCAACGTCCAGAACACGATGGGAGATGTTTTCTGTGCTCCCGCAGGTTTTCCTAGCCAGACAGAGTGGAAAAGCTTTCTGCTAGGATGTAGACCACAAAAGACGCTAAAGACGAAGGTACGATGCTCTCCGGAGCTAAGAGCCGCTCCCGGGCTTCTTTCGGCAGAAGCGGCGCTAAGAGAGCACTGTGAGCGGTACAATCGTCTTTGCGCGAAGAAGCCGCTTCTTCGGCTCCGGGAGCCGGAGAGAGCGGCAGCATCGGAAAGGTGAAGAAGGAAGCTGTACAACACTGGGATTGTGTGCGCAGCTTGCCAAGTGATAAAAAACAGTACCTTACCACTTTCCTGACGTTTCCAATCACATGAATATTCGATTGGAAGCTGTTTTGGACAGCTTTTCTTTCCTTCATGCCAAACACTTGGCAGACCTCCGTGCAACGTCCAGAACACGATGGGAGATGTTTTCTGTGCTCCCGCAGGTTTTCCTTGCCAGACAGAGTGGAAAAGCTTTCTGCTAGGATGTAGACCACAAAAGACGCTAAAGACGAAGGTACGATGCTCTCCGGAGCTAAGAGCCGCTCCCGGGCTTCTTTCGGCAGAATCGGCGCTAAGAGAGCACTGTGAGCGGTACAATCGTCTTTGCGCGAAGAAACCGCTTCTTCGGCTCCGGGAGCTGGAGAGAGCGGCAGCATCGGAAAGGTGAAGAAAAAAGCTGTACAACACTGGGATTGTGTGCGCAGCTTGCCAACTGATAGAAAACAGTACCTTACACTTTCCTGACGTTTCCAATCACATGAATATTCCATTGGAAGCTGTTTTGGACAACTTTTCTTTCCTTCATGCCAAACACTTGGCAGACCTCCGTGCAATGTCCAGAACACGATGGGAGATGTTTTCTGTGCTCCCGCAGGTTTTCCTTGCCAGACAGAGTGGAAAAGCTTTCTGCTAGGATGTAGACCACAAAAGACGCTAATGACGAAGGTACGATGCTCTCCGGAGCTAAGAGCCGCTCCCGGGCTTCTTTCAGCGGAAGCGGCGCTAAGAGAGCACTGTGAGCGGTACAATCGTCTTTGCGCGAAGAAGCCGCTTCTCCGGCTTTGACAGCCGGAGAGAGCGGCAGCATCGGAAAGGTGAAGAAGGAAGCTGTACAACACTGGGATTGTGTGCGCAGCTTGCCAACTGATAGAAAACAGTACCTTACACTTTCCTGACGTTTCCAATCACATGAATATTCGATTGGAAGCTGTTTTGGACAGCTTTTCTTTCCTTCATGCCAAACACTTGGCAGACCTCCGTGCAACGTCCAGAACAGGATGGGAGATGTTTTCTGTGCTCCCGCAGGTTTTCCTTGCCAGACAGAGTGGAAAAGCTTTCTGCTAGGATGTAGACCACAAAAGACGCTAAAGACGAAGGTACGATGCTCTCCGGAGCTAAGAGCCGCTCCCGGGCTTCTTTCGGCCGAAGCGGCGCTAAGAGAGCACTGTGAGCGGTACAATCGTCTTTGCGCGAAGAAGCCGCTTCTTCGGCTCCGGGAGCCGGAGAGAGCGGCAGCATCGGAAAGGTGAAGAAGGAAGCTGTACAACACTGGGATTGTGTGCGCAGCTTGCCAAGTGATAAAAAACAGTACCTTACCACTTTCCTGACGTTTCCAATCACATGAATGTTCGATAGGAAGCTGTTTTGGACAACTTTTCTTTCCTTCATGCCAAACACTTGGCAGACCTCCGTGCAACATCCAGAACACGATGGGAGATGTTTTCTGTGCTCCCGCAGGTTTTCCTTGCCAGACAGAGTGGAAAAGCTTTCTGCTAGGATGTAGACCACAAAAGACGCTAAAGACGAAGGTACGATGCTCTCCGGAGCTAAGAGCCGCTCCCGGGCTTCTTTCGGCAGAAGCGGCGCTAAGAGAGCACTGTGAGCGGTACAATGGTCTTTGCGCGAAGAAGCCGCTTCTTCGGCTCCGGGAGCCGGAGAGAGCGGCAGCATTGGGAAGGTGAAGAAGGAAGCTGTACAACACTGGGATTGTGTGCGCAGCTTGCCAACTGATAGGAAACAGTACCTTACACTTTCCTGACGTTTCCAATCACATGAATATTCGATAGGAAGCTGTTTTGGACAACTTTTCTTTCCTTCATGCCAAAAACTTGGCAGACCTCCGTGCACCATCCAGAACACGATGGGAGATGTTTTCTGTGCTCCCGCAGGTTTTCCTTGCCAGACAGAGTGGAAAAGCTTTCTGCTAGGATGTAGACCACAAAAGACGCTAAAGACGAAGGTACGATGCTCTCCGGAGCTAAGAGCCGCTCCCGGGCTTCTTTCGGCAGAAGCGGCGCTAAGAGAGCACTGTGAGCGGTACAATCGTCTTTGCGCGAAGAAGCCGCTTCTTCGGCTCCGGGAGCCGGAGAGAGCGGCAGCATCGGAAAGGTGAAGAAGGAAGCTGTACAACACTGGGATTGTGTGCGCAGCTTGCCAACTGATAGAAAACAGTACCTTACCACTTTCCTGACGTTTCCAATCATATGAATATTCGATTGGAAGCTGTTTTGGACAACTTTTCTTTCCTTCATGCCAAACACTTGGCAGACCTCGGTGCAACGTCCAGAACAGGATGGGAGATGTTTTCTGTGCTCCCGCAGGTTTTCCTTGCCAGACAGAGTGGAAAAGCTTTCTGCTAGGATGTAGACCACAAAAGACGCTAAAGACGAAGGTACGATGCTCTCCGGAGCTAAGAGCCGCTCCCGGGCTTCTTTCGGCAGAAGCGGCGCTAAGAGAGCACTGTGAGCGGTACAATCGTCTTTGCGCGAAGAAGCCGCTTCTTCGGCTCCGGGAGCCGGAGAGAGCGGCAGCATCGGAAAGGTGAAGAAGGAAGCTGTACAACACTGGGATTGTGTGCGCAGCTTGCCAACTGATAGAAAACAGTACCTTACCACTTTCCTGACGTTTCCAATCACATGAATATTCGATTGGAAGCTGTTTTGGACAACTTTTCTTTCCTTCATGCCAAACACTTGGCAGACCTCGGTGCAACGTCCAGAACAGGATGGGAGATGTTTTCTGTGCTCCCGCAGGTTTTCCTTGCCAGACAGAGTGGAAAAGCTTTCTGCTAGGATGTAGACCACAAAAGACGCTAAAGACGAAGGTACGATGCTCTCCGGAGCTAAGAGCCGCTCCCGGGCTTCTTTCGGCAGAAGCGGCGCTAAGAGAGCACTGTGAGCGGTACAATGGTCTTTGCGCGAAGAAGCCGCTTCTTCGGCTCCGGGAGCCGGAGAGAGCGGCAGCATCGGGAAGGTGAAGAAGGAAGCTGTACAACACTGGGATTGTGTGCGCAGCTTGCCAACTGATAGGAAACAGTAGGAAACAGTACCTTACACTTTCCTGACGTTTCCAATCACATGAATATTCGATAGGAAGCTGTTTTGGACAACTTTTCTTTCCTTCATGCCAAAAACTTGGCAGACCTCCGTGCACCATCCAGAACACGATGGGAGATGTTTTCTGTGCTCCCGCAGGTTTTCCTTGCCAGACAGAGTGGAAAAGCTTTCTGCTAGGATGTAGACCACAAAAGACGCTAAAGACGAAGGTACGATGCTCTCCGGAGCTAAGAGCCGCTCCCGGGCTTCTTTCGGCAGAAGCGGCGCTAAGAGAGCACTGTGAGCGGTACAATCGTCTTTGCGCGAAGAAGCCGCTTCTTGGGCTCCGGGAGCCGGAGAGAGCGGCAGCATCGGAAAGGTGAAGAAGGAAGCTGTACAACACTGGGATTGTGTGCGCAGCTTGCCAACTGATAGAAAACAGTACCTTACCACTTTCCTGACGTTTCCAATCATATGAATATTCGATTGGAAGCTGTTTTGGACAACTTTTCTTTCCTTCATGCCAAACACTTGGCAGACCTCGGTGCAACGTCCAGAACAGGATGGGAGATGTTTTCTGTGCTCCCGCAGGTTTTCCTTGCCAGACAGAGTGGAAAAGCTTTCTGCTAGGATGTAGACCACAAAAGACGCTAAAGACGAAGGTACGATGCTCTCCGGAGCTAAGAGCCGCTCCCGGGCTTCTTTCGGCAGAAGCGGCGCTAAGAGAGCACTGTGAGCGGTACAATCGTCTTTGCGCGAAGAAGCCGCTTCTTCGGCTCCGGGAGCCGGAGAGAGCGGCAGCATCGGAAAGGTGAAGAAGGAAGCTGTACAACACTGGGATTGTGTGCGCAGCTTGCCAACTGATAGAAAACAGTACCTTACCACTTTCCTGACGTTTCCAATCACATGAATATTCGATTGGAAGCTGTTTTGGACAACTTTTCTTTCCTTCATGCCAAACACTTGGCAGACCTCGGTGCAACGTCCAGAACAGGATGGGAGATGTTTTCTGTGCTCCCGCAGGTTTTCCTTGCCAGACAGAGTGGAAAAGCTTTCTGCTAGGATGTAGACCACAAAAGACGCTAAAGACGAAGGTACGATGCTCTCCGGAGCTAAGAGCCGCTCCCGGGCTTCTTTCGGCAGAAGCGGCGCTAAGAGAGCACTGTGAGCGGTACAATCGTCTTTGCGCGAAGAAGCCGCTTCTTCGGCTCCGGGAGCCGGAGAGAGCGGCAGCATCGGGAAGGTGAAGAAGGAAGCTGTACAACACTGGGATTGTGTGCGCAGCTTGCCAACTGATAGAAAACAGTACCTTACACTTTCCTGACGTTTCCAATCACATGAATATTCGATTGGAAGCTGTTTTGGACAACTCTTCTTTCCTTCATGCCAAGCACTTGGCAGACCTCCGTGCAACGTCCAGAACACGATGGGAGATGTTTTCTGTGCTCCCGCAGGTTTTCCTTGCCAGACAGAGTGGAAAAGCTTTCTGCTAGCATGTAGACCACAAAAGACGCTAAAGACGAAGGTACGATGCTCTCCGGAGCTAAGCGCCGCTCCCGGGCTTCTTTCGGCAGAAGCGGCGCTAAGAGAGCACTGTGAGCGGTACAATGGTCTTTGCGCGAAGAAGCCGCTTCTTCGGCTCCGGGAGCCGGAGAGAGCGGCAGCATCGGAAAGGTGAAGAAGGAAGCTGTACAACACTGGGATTGTGTGCGCAGCTTGCCAACTGATAGAAAACAGTACCTTACCACTTTCCTGACGTTTCCAATCACATGAATATTCGATTGGAAGCTGTTTTGGACAACTTTTCTTTCCTTCATGCCAAACACTTGGCAGACCTCCGTGCAACGTCCAGAACACGATGGGAGATGTTTTCTGTGCTCCCGCAGGTTTTCCTTGCCAGACAGAGTGGAAAAGCTTTCTGCTAGGATGTAGACCACAAAAGACGCTGAAGACGAAGGTACGATGCTCTCCGGAGCTAAGAGCCGCTCCCGGGCTTCTTTCGGCAGAAGCGGCGCTAAGAGAGCACTGTGAGCGGTACAATCGTCTTTGCGCGAAGAAGCCGCTTCTTCGGCTCCGGGAGCCGGAGAGAGCGGCAGCATCGGAAAGGTGAAGAAGGAAGCTGTACAACACTGGGATTGTGTGCGCAGCTTGCCAACTGATAGAAAACAGTACCTTACACATTCCTGACGTTTCCAATCACATGAATATTCGATTGGAAGCTGTTTTGGACAACTTTTCTTTCCTTCATGCCAAACACTTGGCAGACCTCCGTGCAACGTCCAGAACACGATGGGAGATGTTTTCTGTGCTCCCGCAGGTTTTCCTTGCCAGACAGAGTGGAAATGCTTTCTGCTAGGATGTAGACCACAAAAGACGCTAAAGACGAAGGTACGATGCTCTCCGGAGCTAAGAGCCGCTCCCGGGCTTCTTTCGGCAGAAGCGGCGCTAAGAGAGCACTGTGAGCGGTACAATCGTCTTTGCGCGAAGAAGCCGCTTCTTCGGTTCCGGGAGCTGGAGAGAGCGGCAGCATCGGAAAGGTGAAGAAGGAAGCTGTACAACACTGGGATTGTGTGCGCAGCTTGCCAACTGATAGAAAACAGTACCTTACCACTTTCCTGACGTTTCCAATCACATGAATATTCAATTGGAAGCTGTTTTGGACAGCTTTTCTTTCCTTCATGCCACACATTTGGCAGACCTCCGTGCAACGTCCAGAACACGATGGGAGATGTTTTCTGTGCTCCCGCAGGTTTTCCTTGCCAGACAGAGTGGAAAAGCTTTCTGCTAGGATGTAGACCACAAAAGACGCTAAAGACGAAGGTAAGATTCTCTCCGGCGCTAAGCGCGGCTCCCGGGCTTCTTTCGGCAGAAGCGGTGCTAAGAGAGCACTGTGAGCGGTACAATCGTCTTTGCGTGAAGAAGCCGCTTCTTCGGCTCCTGGAGCCGGAGAGAGCGGCAGCATCGGAAAGGTGAAGAAGGAAGCTGTACAACACTGGGATTGTGTGCGCAGCTTGCCAACTGATAGAAAACAGTACCTTACCACTTTCCTGACGTTTCCAATCACATGAATATTCGATTAGAAGCTGTTTTGGACAGCTTTTCTTTCCTTCATGCCAAACACTTGGCAGACCTCCGTGCAACGTCCAGAACACGATGGGAGATGTTTTCTGTGCTCCCGCAGGTTTTCCTTGCCAGACAGAGTGGAAAAGCTTTCTGCTAGGATGTAGACCACAAAAGACGCTAAAGACGAAGGTACGATGCTCTCCGGAGCTAAGAGCCGCTCCCGGGCGTCTTTCGGCAGAAGCAGCGTTATGGGAGCACCGTGAGCGGTACAATCGTCTTTGCGCGAAGAAGCCGCTTCTTCGGCTCCGGGAGCCGGAGAGAGCGGCAGCATCGGAAAGGTGAAGAAGGAAGCTGTACAACACTGGGATTGTGTGCGCAGCTTGCCAACTGATAGAAAACAGTACCTTACACATTCCTGACGTTTCCAATCACATGAATATTCGATTGGAAGCTGTTTTGGACAACTTTTCTTTCCTTCATGCCAAACACTTGGCAGACCTCCGTGCAACGTCCAGAACAGGATGGGAGATGTTTTCTGTGCTCCCGCAGGTTTTCCTTGCCAGACAGAGTGGAAATGCTTTCTGCTAGGATGTAGACCACAAAAGACGCTAAAGACGAAGGTACGATGCCATCCGGAGCTAAGAGCCGCTCCCGGGCTTCTTTCGGCAGAAGCGGCGCTAAGAGAGCACTGTGAGCGGTACAATCGTCTTTGCGCGAAGAAGCCGCTTCTTCGGTTCCGGGAGCCGGAGAGAGCGGCAGCATCGGAAAGGTGAAGAAGGAAGCTGTACAACACTGGGATTGTGTGCGCAGCTTGCCAACTGATAGAAAACAGTACCTTACCACTTTCCTGACGTTTCCAATCACATGAATATTCGATTGGAAGCTGTTTTGGACAGCTTTTCTTTCCTTCATGCCAAACATTTGGCAGACCTCCGTGCAACGTCCAGAACACGATGGGAGATGTTTTCTGTCCTCCCGCAGGTTTTCCTTGCCAGACAGAGTGGAAAAGCTTTCTGCTAGGATGTAGACCACAAAAGACGCTAAAGACGAAGGTAAGATTCTCTCCGGCGCTAAGCGCAGCTCCCGGGCTTCTTTCGGCAGAAGCGGTGCTAAGAGAGCACTGTGAGCGGTACAATCGTCTTTGCGTGAAGAAGCCGCTTCTTCGGCTCCTGGAGCCGGAGAGAGCGGCAGCATCGGAAAGGTGAAGAAGGAAGCTGTACAACACTGGGATTGTGTGCGCAGCTTGCCAACTGATAGAAAATAGTACCTTACCACTTTCCTGACGTTTCCAATCACATGAATATTCGATTGGAAGCTGTTTTGGACAGCTTTTCTTTCCTTCATGCCAAACACTTGGCAGACCTCCGTGCAACGTCCAGAACACGATGGGAGATGTTTTCTGTGCTCCCGCAGGTTTTCCTTGCCAGACAGAGTGGAAAAGCTTTCTGCTAGGATGTAGACCACAAAAGACGCTAAAGACGAAGGTACGATGCTCTCCGGAGCTAAGCGCCGCTGCCGGGCTTCTTTCGGCAGAAGCGGCGCTAAGAGAGCACTGTGAGCGGTACAATCGTCTTTGCGCGAAGAAGCCGCTTCTTCGGCTCCGGGAGCCGGAGAGAGCGGCAGCATCGGAAAGGTGAAGAAGGAAGCTGTACAACACTGGGATTGTGTGCGCAGCTTGCCAACTGATAGAAACAGTACCTTACCACTTTCCTGACGTTTCCAAACACATGAATATTCGATTGGAAGCTGTTTTGGACAGCTTTTCTTTTCTTCATGCCAAACACTTGGCAGACCTCCGTGCAACGTCCAGAACACGATGGGAGATGTTTTCTGTGCTCCCGCAGGTTTTCCTTGCCAGACAGAGTGGAAAAGCTTTCTGCTAGGATGTAGACCACAAAAGACGCTAAAGACGAAGGTACGATGCTCTCCGGAGCTAAGAGCCGCTCCAGGCGTCTTTCGGCAGAAGCAGCGTTATGGGAGCACCGTGAGCGGTACAATCGTCTTTGCGCGAAGAAGCCGCTTCTTCGGCTCCGGGAGCCGGAGAGAGCGGCAGCATCGGAAAGGTGAAGAAGGAAGCTGTACAACACTGGGATTGTGTGCGCAGCTTGCCAAGTGATAAAAAACAGTACCTTACCACTTTCCTGACGTTTCCAATCACATGAATGTTCGATTGGAAGCTGTTTTGGACAGCTTTTCTTTCCTTCATGCCAAACACTTGGCAGACCTCCGTGCAACGTCCAGAACACGATGGGAGATGTTTTCTGTGCTCCCGCAGGTTTTCCTTGCCAGACAGAGTGGAAAAGCTTTCTGCTAGGATGTAGACCACAAAAGACGCTAAAGACGAAGGTACCATGCTCTCCGGAGCTAAGAGCCGCTCCCGGGCTTCTTTCGGCAGAATCGGCGCTAAGAGAGCACTGTGAGCGGTACAATCGTCTTTGCGCGAAGAAACCGCTTCTTCGGCTCCGGGAGCTGGAGAGAGCGGCAGCATCGGAAAGGTGAAGAAGGAAGCTGTACAACACTGGGATTGTGTGCGCAGCTTGCCAACTGATAGAAAACAGTACCTTACACTTTCCTGACGTTTCCAATCACATGAATATTCCATTGGAAGCTGTTTTGGACAACTTTTCTTTCCTTCATGCCAAACACTTGGCAGACCTCCGTGCAATGTCCAGAACACGATGGGAGATGTTTTCTGTGCTCCCGCAGGTTTTCCTTGCCAGACAGAGTGGAAAAGCTTTCTGCTAGGATGTAGACCACAAAAGACGCTAATGACGAAGGTACGATGCTCTCCGGAGCTAAGAGCCGCTCCCGGGCTTCTTTCGGCGGAAGCGGCGCTAAGAGAGCACTGTGAGCGGTACAATCGTCTTTGCGCGAAGAAGCCGCTTCTCCGGCTTTGACAGCCGGAGAGAGCGGCAGCATCGGAAAGGTGAAGAAGGAAGCTGTACAACACTGGGATTGTGTGCGCAGCTTGCCAACTGATAGAAAACAGTACCTTACACTTTCCTGACGTTTCCAATCACATGAATATTCGATTGGAAGCTGTTTTGGACAGCTTTTCTTTCCTTCATGCCAAGAACTTGGCAGACCTCCGTGCAACGTCCAGAACACGATGGGAGATGTTTTCTGTGCTCCCGCAGGTTTTCCTTGCCAGACAGAGTGGAAAAGCTTTCTGCTAGGATGTAGACCACAAAAGACGCTAAAGACGAAGGTACGATGCTCTCCGGAGCTAAGAGCCGCTCCCGGGCTTCTTTCGGCCGAAGCGGCGCTAAAAGAGCACTGTGAGCGGTACAATCGTCTTTGCGCGAAGAAGCCGCTTCTTCGGCTCCGGGAGCCGGAGAGAGCGGCAGCATCGGAAAGGTGAAGAAGGAAGCTGTACAACACTGGGATTGTGTGCGCAGCTTGCCAAGTGATAAAAAACAGTACCTTACCACTTTCCTGACGTTTCCAATCACATGAATGTTCGATAGGAAGCTGTTTTGGACAACTTTTCTTTCCTTCATGCCAAACACTTGGCAGACCTCCGTGCAACATCCAGAACACGATGGGAGATGTTTTCTGTGCTCCCGCAGGTTTTCCTTGCCAGACAGAGTGGAAAAGCTTTCTGCTAGGATGTAGACCACAAAAGACGCTAAAGACGAAGGTACGATGCTCTCCGGAGCTAAGAGCCGCTCCCGGGCTTCTTTCGGCAGAAGCGGCGCTAAGAGAGCACTGTGAGCGGTACAATGGTCTTTGCGCGAAGAAGCCGCTTCTTCGGCTCCGGGAGCCGGAGAGAGCGGCAGCATCGGGAAGGTGAAGAAGGAAGCTGTACAACACTGGGATTGTGTGCGCAGCTTGCCAACTGATAGGAAACAGTACCTTACACTTTCCTGACGTTTCCAATCACATGAATATTCGATAGGAAGCTGTTTTGGACAACTTTTCTTTCCTTCATGCCAAAAACTTGGCAGACCTCCGTGCACCATCCAGAACACGATGGGAGATGTTTTCTGTGCTCCCGCAGGTTTTCCTTGCCAGACAGAGTGGAAAAGCTTTCTGCTAGGATGTAGACCACAAAAGACGCTAAAGACGAAGGTACGATGCTCTCCGGAGCTAAGAGCCGCTCCCGGGCTTCTTTCGGCAGAAGCGGCGCTAAGAGAGCACTGTGAGCGGTACAATCGTCTTTGCGCGAAGAAGCCGCTTCTTCGGCTCCGGGAGCCGGAGAGAGCGGCAGCATCGGAAAGGTGAAGAAGGAAGCTGTACAACACTGGGATTGTGTGCGCAGCTTGCCAACTGATAGAAAACAGTACCTTACCACTTTCCTGACGTTTCCAATCATATGAATATTCGATTGGAAGCTGTTTTGGACAACTTTTCTTTCCTTCATGCCAAACACTTGGCAGACCTCGGTGCAACGTCCAGAACAGGATGGGAGATGTTTTCTGTGCTCCCGCAGGTTTTCCTTGCCAGACAGAGTGGAAAAGCTTTCTGCTAGGATGTAGACCACAAAAGACGCTAAAGACGAAGGTACGATGCTCTCCGGAGCTAAGAGCCGCTCCCGGGCTTCTTTCGGCAGAAGCGGCGCTAAGAGAGCACTGTGAGCGGTACAATCGTCTTTGCGCGAAGAAGCTGCTTCTTCGGCTCCGGGAGCCGGAGAGAGCGGCAGCATCGGAAAGGTGAAGAAGGAAGCTGTACAACACTGGGATTGTGTGCGCAGCTTGCCAACTGATAGAAAACAGTACCTTACCACTTTCCTGACGTTTCCAATCACATGAATATTCGATTGGAAGCTGTTTTGGACAACTTTTCTTTCCTTCATGCCAAACACTTGGCAGACCTCCGTGCAACGTCCAGAACACGATGGCAGATGTTTTCTGTGCTCCCGCAGGTTTTCCTTGCCAGACAGAGTGGAAAAGCTTTCTGCTAGGATGTAGACCACAAAAGACGCTAAAGACGAAGGTACGATGCTCTCCGGAGCTAAGAGCCGCTCCCGGGCTTCTTTCGGCAGAAGCGGCGCTAAGAGAGCACTGTGAGCGGTACAATCGTCTTTGCGCGAAGAAGCCGCTTCTTCGGCTCCGGGAGCCGGAGAGAGCGGCAGCATCGGAAAGGTGAAGAAGGAAGCTGTACAACACTGGGATTGTGTGCGCAGCTTGCCAACTGATAGAAAACAGTACCTTACCACTTTCCTGACGTTTCCAATCATATGAATATTCGATTGGAAGCTGTTTTGGACAACTTTTCTTTCCTTCATGCCAAACACTTGGCAGACCTCGGTGCAACGTCCAGAACAGGATGGGAGATGTTTTCTGTGCTCCCGCAGGTTTTCCTTGCCAGACAGAGTGGAAAAGCTTTCTGCTAGGATGTAGACCACAAAAGACGCTAAAGACGAAGGTACGATGCTCTCCGGAGCTAAGAGCCGCTCCCGGGCTTCTTTCGGCAGAAGCGGCGCTAAGAGAGCACTGTGAGCGGTACAATCGTCTTTGCGCGAAGAAGCCGCTTCTTCGGCTCCGGGAGCCGGAGAGAGCGGCAGCATCGGAAAGGTGAAGAAGGAAGCTGTACAACACTGGGATTGTGTGCGCAGCTTGCCAACTGATAGAAAACAGTACCTTACCACTTTCCTGACGTTTCCAATCACATGAATATTCGATTGGAAGCTGTTTTGGACAACTTTTCTTTCCTTCATGCCAAACACTTGGCAGACCTCCGTGCAACGTCCAGAACAGGATGGGAGATGTTTTCTGTGCTCCCGCAGGTTTTCCTTGCCAGACAGAGTGGAAAAGCTTTCTGCTAGGATGTAGACCACAAAAGACGCTAAAGACGAAGGTACGATGCTCTCCGGAGCTAAGAGCCGCTCCCGGGCTTCTTTCGGCAGAAGCGGCGCTAAGAGAGCACTGTGAGCGGTACAATCGTCTTTGCGCGAAGAAGCCGCTTCTTCGGCTCCGGGAGCCGGAGAGAGCGGCAGCATCGGGAAGGTGAAGAAGGAAGCTGTACAACACTGGGATTGTGTGCGCAGCTTGCCAACTGATAGAAAACAGTACCTTACACTTTCCTGACGTTTCCAATCACATGAATATTCGATTGGAAGCTGTTTTGGACAACTCTTCTTTCCTTCATGCCAAGCACTTGGCAGACCTCCGTGCAACGTCCAGAACACGATGGGAGATGTTTTCTGTGCTCCCGCAGGTTTTCCTTGCCAGACAGAGTGGAAAAGCTTTCTGCTGGCATGTAGACCACAAAAGACGCTAAAGACGAAGGTACGATGCTCTCCGGAGCTAAGCGCCGCTCCCGGGCTTCTTTCGGCAGAAGCGGCGCTAAGAGAGCACTGTGAGCGGTACAATGGTCTTTGTGCGAAGAAGCCGCTTCTTCGGCTCCGGGAGCCGGAGAGAGCGGCAGCATCGGAAAGGTGAAGAAGGAAGCTGTACAACACTGGGATTGTGTGCGCAGCTTGCCAACTGATAGAAAACAGTACCTTACCACTTTCCTGACGTTTCCAATCACATGAATATTCGATTGGAAGCTGTTTTGGACAACTTTTCTTTCCTTCATGCCAAACACTTGGCAGACCTCCGTGCAACGTCCAGAACACGATGGGAGATGTTTTCTGTGCTCCCGCAGGTTTTCCTTGCCAGACAGAGTGGAAAAGCTTTCTGCTAGGATGTAGACCACAAAAGACGCTGAAGACGAAGGTACGATGCTCTCCGGAGCTAAGAGCCGCTCCCGGGCTTCTTTCGGCAGAAGCGGCGCTAAGAGAGCACTGTGAGCGGTACAATCGTCTTTGCGCGAAGAAGCCGCTTCTTCGGCTCCGGGAGCCGGAGAGAGCGGCAGCATCGGAAAGGTGAAGAAGGAAGCTGTACAACACTGGGATTGTGTGCGCAGCTTGCCAACTGATAGAAAACAGTACCTTACACATTCCTGACGTTTCCAATCACATGAATATTCGATTGGAAGCTGTTTTGGACAACTTTTCTTTCCTTCATGCCAAACACTTGGCAGACCTCCGTGCAACGTCCAGAACACGATGGGAGATGTTTTCTGTGCTCCCGCAGGTTTTCCTTGCCAGACAGAGTGGAAATGCTTTCTGCTAGGATGTAGACCACAAAAGACGCTAAAGACGAAGGTACGATGCTCTCCGGAGCTAAGAGCCGGTCCCGGGCTTCTTTCGGCAGAAGCGGCGCTAAGAGAGCACTGTGAGCGGTACAATCGTCTTTGCGCGAAGAAGCCGCTTCTTCGGTTCCGGGAGCTGGAGAGAGCGGCAGCATCGGAAAGGTGAAGAAGGAAGCTGTACAACACTGGGATTGTGTGCGCAGCTTGCCAACTGATAGAAAACAGTACCTTACCACTTTCCTGACGTTTCCAATCACATGAATATTCAATTGGAAGCTGTTTTGGACAGCTTTTCTTTCCTTCATGCCACACATTTGGCAGACCTCCGTGCAACGTCCAGAACACGATGGGAGATGTTTTCTGTGCTCCCGCAGGTTTTCCTTGCCAGACAGAGTGGAAAAGCTTTCTGCTAGGATGTAGACCACAAAAGACGCTAAAGACGAAGGTAAGATTCTCTCCGGCGCTAAGCGCAGCTCCCGGGCTTCTTTCGGCAGAAGCGGTGCTAAGAGAGCACTGTGAGCGGTACAATCGTCTTTGCGTGAAGAAGCCGCTTCTTCGGCTCCTGGAGCCGGAGAGAGCGGCAGCATCGGAAAGGTGAAGAAGGAAGCTGTACAACACTGGGATTGTGTGCGCAGCTTGCCAACTGATAGAAAACAGTACCTTACCACTTTCCTGACGTTTCCAATCACATGAATATTCGATTGGAAGCTGTTTTGGACAGCTTTTCTTTCCTTCATGCCAAACACTTGGCAGACCTCCGTGCAACGTCCAGAACACGATGGGAGATGTTTTCTGTGCTCCCGCAGGTTTTCCTTGGCAGACAGAGTGGAAAAGCTTTCTGCTAGGATGTAGACCACAAAAGACGCTAAAGACGAAGGTACGATGCTCTCCGGAGCTAAGCGCCGCTCCCGGGCTTCTTTCGGCAGAAGCGGCGCTAAGAGAGCACTGTGAGCGGTACAATCGTCTTTGCGCGAAGAAGCCGCTTCTTCGGCTCCGGGAGCCGGAGAGAGCGGCAGCATCGGAAAGGTGAAGAAGGAAGCTGTACAACACTGGGATTGTGTGCGCAGCTTGCCAACTGATAGAAACAGTACCTTACCACTTTCCTGACGTTTCCAAACACATGAATATTCGATTGGAAGCTGTTTTGGACAGCTTTTCTTTCCTTCATGCCAAACACTTGGCAGACCTCCGTGCAACGTCCAGAACACGATGGGAGATGTTTTCTGTGCTCCCGCAGGTTTTCCTTGCCAGACAGAGTGGAAAAGCTTTCTGCTAGGATGTAGACCACAAAAGACGCTAAAGACGAAGGTACGATGCTCTCCGGAGCTAAGAGCCGCTCCCGGGCTTCTTTCGGCAGAAGCGGCGCTAAGAGAGCACTGTGAGCGGTACAATCGTCTTTGCGCGAAGAAGCCGCTTCTTCGGCTCCGGGAGCTGGAGAGAGCTGCAGCATCGGAAAGGTGAAGAAGGAAGCTGTACAACACTGGGATTGTGTGCGCAGCTTGCCAACTGATAGAAAACAGTACCTTACACTTTCCTGACGTTTCCCATCACATGAATATTCGATTGGAAGCTGTTTTGGACAACTTTTCTTTCCTTCATGCCAAACACTTGGCAGACCTCCGTGCAACGTCCAGAACACGATGGGAGATGTTTTCTGTGCTCCCGCAGGTTTTCCTTGCCAGACAGAGTGGAAAAGCTTTCTGCTAGGATGTAGACCACAAAAGACGCTAAAGACGAAGGTACGATGCTCTCCGGAGCTAAGAGCCGCTCCCGAGCTTCTTTCGGCAGAAGCGGCGCTAAGAGAGCACTGTGAGCGGTACAATGGTCTTTGCGCGAAGAAGCCGCTTCTTCGGCTCCGGGAGCCGGAGAGAGCGGCAGCATCGGAAAGGTGAAGAAGGAAGCTGTACAACACTGGGATTGTGTGCGCAGCTTGCCAACTGATAGAAAACAGTACCTTACCACTTTCCTGAAGTTTCCCATCACATGAATATTCGATTGGAAGCTGTTTTGGACAACTTTTCTTTCCTTCATGCCAAACACTTTGCAGACCTCCGTGCAACGTCCAGAACACGATGGGAGATGTTTTCTGTGCTCCCGCAGGTTTTCCTTGCCAGACAGAGTGGAAAAGCTTTCTGCTAGGATGTAGACCACAAAAGACGCTAAAGACGAAGGTACGATGCTCTCCGGAGCTAAGAGCCGCTCCCGGGCTTCTTTCGGCAGAATCGGCGCTAAGAGAGCACTGTGAGCGGTACAATCGTCTTTGCGCGAAGAAACCGCTTCTTCGGCTCCGGGAGCTGGAGAGAGCGGCAGCATCGGAAAGGTGAAGAAGGAAGCTGTACAACACTGGGATTGTGTGCGCAGCTTGCCAACTGATAGAAAACAGTACCTTACACTTTCCTGACGTTTCCAATCACATGAATATTCCATTGGAAGCTGTTTTGGACAACTTTTCTTTCCTTCATGCCAAACACTTGGCAGACCTCCGTGCAATGTCCAGAACACGATGGGAGATGTTTTCTGTGCTCCCGCAGGTTTTCCTTGCCAGACAGAGTGGAAAAGCTTTCTGCTAGGATGTAGACCACAAAAGACGCTAATGACGAAGGTACGATGCTCTCCGGAGGTAAGAGCCGCTCCCGGGCTTCTTTCGGCGGAAGCGGCGCTAAGAGAGCACTGTGAGCGGTACAATCGTCTTTGCGTGAAGAAGCCGCTTCTTCGGCTCCGGGAGCCGGAGAGAGCGGCAGCATCGGAAAGGTGAAGAAGGAAGCTGTACAACACTGGGATTGTGTGCGCAGCTTGCCAACTGATAGAAAATAGTACCTTACCACTTTCCTGACGTTTCCAATCACATGAATATTCGATTGGAAGCTGTTTTGGACAGCTTTTCTTTCCTTCATGCCAAACACTTGGCAGACCTCCGTGCAACGTCCAGAACACGATGGGAGATGTTTTCTGTGCTCCCGCAGGTTTTCCTTGCCAGACAGAGTGGAAAAGCTTTCTGCTAGGATGTAGACCACAAAAGACGCTAAAGACGAAGGTACGATGCTCTCCGGAGCTAAGCGCCGCTGCCGGGCTTCTTTCGGCAGAAGCGGCGCTAAGAGAGCACTGTGAGCGGTACAATCGTCTTTGCGCGAAGAAGCCGCTTCTTCGGCTCCGGGAGCCGGAGAGAGCGGCAGCATCGGAAAGGTGAAGAAGGAAGCTGTACAACACTGGGATTGTGTGCGCAGCTTGCCAACTGATAGAAACAGTACCTTACCACTTTCCTGACGTTTCCAAACACATGAATATTCGATTGGAAGCTGTTTTGGACAGCTTTTCTTTCCTTCATGCCAAACACTTGGTGGACCTCCGTGCAACGTCCAGAACACGATGGGAGATGTTTTCTGTGCTCCCGCAGGTTTTCCTTGCCAGACAGAGTGGAAAAGCTTTCTGCTAGGATGTAGACCACAAAAGACGCTAAAGACGAAGGTACGATGCTCTCCGGAGCTAAGAGCCGCTCCAGGCGTCTTTCGGCAGAAGCAGCGTTATGGGAGCACCGTGAGCGGTACAATCGTCTTTGCGCGAAGAAGCCGCTTCTTCGGCTCCGGGAGCCGGAGAGAGCGGCAGCATCGGAAAGGTGAAGAAGGAAGCTGTACAACACTGGGATTGTGTGCGCAGCTTGCCAAGTGATAAAAAACAGTACCTTACCACTTTCCTGACGTTTCCAATCACATGAATGTTCGATTGGAAGCTGTTTTGGACAGCTTTTCTTTCCTTCATGCCAAACACTTGGCAGACCTCCGTGCAACGTCCAGAACACGATGGGAGATGTTTTCTGTGCTCCCGCAGGTTTTCCTTGCCAGACAGAGTGGAAAAGCTTTCTGCTAGGATGTAGACCACAAAAGACGCTAAAGACGAAGGTACGATGCTCTCCGGAGCTAAGAGCCGCTCCCGGGCTTCTTTCGGCAGAATCGGCGCTAAGAGAGCACTGTGAGCGGTACAATCGTCTTTGCGCGAAGAAACCGCTTCTTCGGCTCCGGGAGCTGGAGAGAGCGGCAGCATCGGAAAGGTGAAGAAGGAAGCTGTACAACACTGGGATTGTGTGCGCAGCTTGCCAACTGATAGAAAACAGTACCTTACACTTTCCTGACGTTTCCAATCACATGAATATTCCATTGGAAGCTGTTTTGGACAACTTTTCTTTCCTTCATGCCAAACACTTGGCAGACCTCCGTGCAATGTCCAGAACACGATGGGAGATGTTTTCTGTGCTCCCGCAGGTTTTCCTTGCCAGACAGAGTGGAAAAGCTTTCTGCTAGGATGTAGACCACAAAAGACGCTAATGACGAAGGTACGATGCTCTCCGGAGCTAAGAGCCGCTCCCGGGCTTCTTTCGGCGGAAGCGGCGCTAAGAGAGCACTGTGAGCGGTACAATCGTCTTTGCGCGAAGAAGCCGCTTCTCCGGCTTTGACAGCCGGAGAGAGCGGCAGCATCGGAAAGGTGAAGAAGGAAGCTGTACAACACTGGGATTGTGTGCGCAGCTTGCCAACTGATAGAAAACAGTACCTTACACTTTCCTGACGTTTCCAATCACATGAATATTCGATTGGAAGCTGTTTTGGACAGCTTTTCTTTCCTTCATGCCAAGAACTTGGCAGACCTCCGTGCAACGTCCAGAACACGATGGGAGATGTTTTCTGTGCTCCCGCAGGTTTTCCTTGCCAGACAGAGTGGAAAAGCTTTCTGCTAGGATGTAGACCACAAAAGACGCTAAAGACGAAGGTACGATGCTCTCCGGAGCTAAGAGCCGCTCCCGGGCTTCTTTCGGCCGAAGCGGCGCTAAGAGAGCACTGTGAGCGGTACAATCGTCTTTGCGCGAAGAAGCCGCTTCTTCGGCTCCGGGAGCCGGAGAGAGCGGCAGCATCGGAAAGG